>NC_136058.1:142503065-142858746 GCF_964261635.1 Lissotriton helveticus
GCAGGATTATGTACAGCTCTCAACTTTCCCATGTGAGCTCTGGGTAAAGGTTGTCTTTTAAGATGATAGGACACAGAAAGTAACTCCTTGTGCTGCCTGTTTTTCTGTGCCCTGCCTTTATGGTGACACAAACACACTTACCTGCAACTTTCCCCTGGATGTTCTTGGAAGTGCACAGGTGGAAAGCGAGTATTGCAGCAGTGATATGACATGCTGGGAGGAAGCAGAGATTACTGTGGAAATGGGGCTCAATTCCAGTCTTCAGCCCCACGTGCATTCAGAGAGTTTGACAGGAACTGCAGGGTTCAGAGGCGTAGGGTTTAAAATGAGGGGGCAATAGATACTGGGAGAGTGGAGAGAACATAGAGGCATATGGGGACTGAGAAGAGTGACTATATGAAGGAGATGACAGACCGCAGGTCAGGGTGCAGAGATGGATAACATGTCATCTCCCCACAGTGACAGTGGGGAGACCAAATAATTGGGGACACAAGGAGTAGGATGTGGGTACAGGGAGCATCAGAGAGCAGTACAGTGGAGGAAAAGGCGGGCCACTGGGTTCACAGGGAAAAGAGAGGGGCACACAGAGGAAGTCAGTATGCACACGGTGCAGGAACATGTGCATAGGGGAGATGGCGGACCATTACTGGCTCAGGACCTCTCTGCTGCAGTGACAAGAAAGTGCTGAAGCCTTTATTGACTGAGTAATGTGGGCACTCAGGAGATGGGTAATGTGAACTATCACTACACCAGATCTGTGGTGGACATTAATGCTGACCTATGATGGGAAAAGTGCAGTGTCGTGGAAGACTGGATGGTGGAAAGAGGGAGAGACACTTTTAGTGTTGGAAGCAGGATCAGTAGGTCTAGTCTGACATTAAAAACACGCATGTTCACAAAATAGCCCATTCGTGCTAGGTGGTACTGAACTAGCCCACATTTGACAACAATGCCTTCAAAAAATTAAAAATAATACTACTAAAATAACAAAGAAAGACTCACTTGATCTATGAATGAGACAATTGTCTAAAGTCTGTATAATATTTATTAGGTGTTCACTTTAAAGACAATTATTCTTTTAAATAGCTTCATGTAGCTTTTTTTCCACACTAACATTTATTTTCTTTTGAAACAATACCTAGCATGTTAAAGAACATCTACATATTAAATAGGTCATACTTCAAGTAAGCATTTGGGTAGAATGTATATTGTGTTGCTTTTACAGTAGGAAAACATCTCTCAACATGGCTTCACTGGTCACCATATAGTCCCTGCCTCGGTCATGCAAATAACTAATACTTCCAGTAATGAATAAGATGACGTTGAGAGAGAGAGAGAGATAGTCCTCTGGGCTAATCCAGTGTAACTAACACCGTCACAAAACAAAATAGCTGACGCAAGTGTCGTGTCCCATGCTAATTACACACGGACACTGACTTATATGTCTTGAGCTCTTTATTCATACATCTGTACCGGTCCCCGTCCATACTCTAACTGTCCCCGTGGTTTCCTCTTCCCCGGCTCCTCCCGTTCCTGCTCCTCCCTCTGTCTCCACCCCTCAACTACTAGACTGCGTCTCACCATACTACATCTCCCCCTTTCTTAACAAAATGAGCTTAATGTCCTTAGTGTTCGCAGTTCTTCAATCCACCACACAGGTTGGCGAACAGCCTGCTCTTCAAACCTCAGTAATGTCGAATCTTAGGTGGGCTTGACTTTGGTCAATTTTTCGGTTGTCTTAATCAGGGCATTCTTGATCACGTTGCGTGTGAACTGTCTGCTCTCACATTCCGCAGTCGTCATGTCTCTTTCCCATGGTGTAACTACTGGTGGTGTGGTTGCTCGATCTCTTTCCTGGGTGGATAGTGTTCTGGTCCTCTTCCGAGCGCCCGTATCCACTTCTGCTTCCGTTTGTCTTGTCCGGTTGAAGGCAGCACTGTCCTCCAGTTCAGGATCAGGTATGCCAGACAGTATGGTGCTATCTGATGAGACTGTCTTGGCTTGGTTCAGTAATTCATTCACCGCCTTTATCTTTACTGCCTTTTGCTTCGTCAGGTCAAAAACAATACTGTCTTCCTGTTTCGAGTCTGGGATGCCGGCCGGTGAGGTGTGAACGGTGGAGGTCAGTTTATGTCTTGGAGATTGATTTGCTGTCTCGGGTTGTTTCTCCCACGCCTGCACACGCCTGGAACAGGCAGACCCTGGGGTCGGCTGAATGTTGGTGTGTCTTGTTCTCCTCCGATGAGGACTTAGTTCTCCCGCCGTGTCTGGCTTCTTTTGCGGATTGACTGGTTGGTCCATTTTTATTTGGGTGCTGTTGGCCACGTTGCTGACCTCCGCTTTATAGGACCAGGACCAGGGCCTTCGAGTCAACCTTGCTGCCCCTCCCCGGGGTGACGGTGTGGTATTGGTGTCACGATGCACCTGTGCTCGATGCGACAGGTTGTCTGGTGGAGTGATCGAGTGTGCATTGGCATTGGTGTGGGACACGTTGCTCTCGACGTAAGGAGTGTCTCTTGGTTTGCTGATGTGTTCAGGTGCTTGGCGCCATGGCCAGTGTCGGGACCACGACTCTGTCGACTCAAAGGATCGAACCGAACTGCTGTCCGAATCAGAGGAGTTCTCCCTCACTTCCCTCTGAGAATGTTTCTTTAAGAATGTTGTACGTGGTCGTTGTCGGGACCGTGACTCTGCCGACTCAAAAGATCGGACCGACATGTTGTCTGAATCAGAGGAATTCTCCCTCACTTCCCTCTGAGAATGTTTCTTTAAGAATGTTGCACGTGGTCGTTGTCGGGACCATGACTCTGCCGATTCAAAAGATCGGACCGACGTGCTTTCTGAATCAGAGGGGTGTTCCGTCAGTTCCTTCTGTGATTGTTCATTTGGGACTGTCCTACTAGGTGGTCTTCGGAGCCGGGTAGTCCGTGACGAGCTGCTCTCCCCTCCGGAATTGTGTTGGAGAAGCTTCTCCATGTGTCTTTGTTGGAATATCTTCAACGCTGCCTCATTTGGGAGATTGTTTTTTGTCTCTTCGTCTTTCTCGTCTGATGTTATCCATCTGCGCTCTGTTTCGTCGTTTTCGCAGGGCCCATGGATGCTTTGGGGCCCATGTAGGCATGGATCTTTTCTTGCTGGTTGTTGTTGTTGTGAGGGACCAGTCCGTCTCGTGTCATCTGGTTCTACTTCCCAATTGCTTGATGTTCCAACACCTCTGACTTGAGTTTCATGTGTTCTCCAGCCAGATGTTTCCTTGGACTCGTCTTCACTGCTTGTCGACTGATGTCCCTGCGCCGACCTTCGGTGTTGACCAGTGCGACCCTTTCTTTTGTGGTTAGTCTTTCTCTCCCACTTGCTGTGTGGGATGCCTTCTTGTCCAGGAGTGCGATCCGTCCCACTTGATGCTCCTTCTTCCTCCTTTGAGTGACTCTTTGAGGAACTCCTGGGGGGTGAATAACTTCTTGGAATTGTCTTTTGGATGGTTGACTCTGGGTCATCTGACTCCGAGGAGTCCTTGGTTGACCTTGAGTAGTTGGATGCTGAGTAATCCGACTCTGAGTGATCCATGTTATTTTCTTTGTCACTGTGTCTTTCCCGGCGTCTTTTTGCTGGTCTGTCTTCCCTCTCTCTCCTTCCAGTTCCGTTTGTTTTCTGAGGGTTGTCTGTCCGGGCGTCTCGATAATTTGCTTTCAGATTCGGGGCTTTTGATTTGTCTCTTACATTGACGTGCAGTCCAATTTCAGCCTTCCTGATGATTTCTTCCAGTGACCACTTTCCTCGCAAGATCTTGAGTTTCGTGTCGGGGTTTGCGCAGCCTTCTATTATCCGGAGTCGGACTGCGTCCTCATACGTAAAGGTGTTGAAGTGGCAGCCTTGTACCAGGTTTTTTAACCGAGTGATGAAGGTTGGCAGTGGTTCACCGGGTTCCTGCCGGGCTGAGTTGAAAGCGATGCGCTCTCGATCCACTTCCGTTTGTGCAGAGAGACGGGCACATAGCTTCTCTTGGAGTCTTTTATAGATGTCGGTGTCTTCGTCGGAAAATGTTTCGATTGGGCATCGGCCCTCTGGACCCACCAAGTGGAGGAGCAGCATTAGGCATTTCCTCTCTCTTTGTTCTCCATTGGCATCCAGGAAATCACTCAATGTGGCCAGCCATTGGTTCCGTTTGAGACACAAACTCCAGGTATCCGTCTGCATCCCTGGGGGTGGTGCGTCAAAGCAGGGATTGAACTGTTGTGAGATTTCTTCTCCCGCCATAAGAGGAGGATTTTGATGGATCATGTTCACAGAGCACGGGCTGTTCATTTGTCTTCTCGTCTTCGTAGTTGATCTGTGTTTAGTCCAAACCTGCGGTCTGGTCATGTGCTGGGACGTTAGCAATGCTCGTTTGGCCTTCGCCAATGCTCGCTTGGTCTTTGCTAATGCTTGATTCTGTTATGTTCGCCAGTGCTTGTTTGGTTTTCAGCAACACTTGCTTTCTTTCTTTGCTGCGATTTGTCCAATGCTTGTTGATCTGCGTGTCTCAATGCTTGTGTCTCTTTGTGTGGACCAGTGCTTGTTGACTTGCACGTATCAGCGTTTGTCCATTTGCATATACCAATGCTTTGTTCATTTGCATGTACCAATGCTTGTTGATTCACTTGTCCTGGCATGTGCCAATGCTTGGTGATTTGCATGTACCAATGCTTGTTTGGATGTCTGTTACCTTTGCCAATGATTGTTTGGTCTTTGCCAGTGTTCGTCCTTTACCAATGCTTATTCCCACTGTTCGCCTGACTTAAAGATGGCCGCCGCTAAATTTCACAGGGATGTCCTTCCAGCTGCCTGACTCTAAGATGGCCGCCCAAATCACGCGAGATGTGCTTGCATTCAGCCTGACATTCACAGGACTCACCGGCAGCCGATTTCCTTCTGGGCAGCAATTCCTTCTGAGCCTTTACACACTCCTGGGCTTCCAGCACACTCAGGTAGGGTCGGGGCAAGCTCCCGATTGGTCTTCATCATTTGCATATCACTTTTCACGCCTCGGGGTGGGGTTCTCCATCGAGGCAGCACACTTTCCTTTGGTGGGGCAGCGCTTCCTCGCACGGTGCCCTCACGGTCTCTGCTCTATGTCTTCACGTTCAGTCAGCACGGCAGGGTCGGGGTTGGGCTCCCGATCCCTCGCCCAGTCCACGCTGACCCTCACCTCACTCAGGTGCTCTCTGTTTCTTTTGGCGCGAAACGCGCTCTCGCTCCAGGGCACGTTCACGGGACCTCCGTGGTGTCTCAGACGTCTTCTGGTCACCGGAGCATCCGGCAGAATCGGGGTGAGCTCCCGATCTCTGCTTCTTCTTTGTTTTCGATTCCCGTTTTTCTTGCACCGACAGCGTGCTAACGCTCACGCATCGCGCGTGAGGTTTCCCGACTTCTGGTCTCCGGCGGGCACCAGTCTCAGCGCGCTCAGCCGCGCTTGGTAACCGACCTTCGTGGGGCGATGTCCACCACGCCAGGGTGTCTCTGCTTTGCTCTAGGGCGCTGGGCAGGGTCGGAGTGGGCTCCCGACTCCTGCTTCTTCACGGATGCCGATCCTCGCGCATCCGGCGGGACTCGCGCTTTTGGCGCGAACAGCTTTCCTTTCCTGGGCGTTTCAACGCTCGATCTGGCGGCTCCCTCTGGGCTCCCACGGTCGCTGGGGGGGGGAGCAGGGTCATCGGCTGCCGACCTCTTTCTTCTGGCGGCAGTACTTCCCGGCGACAAGTTCTTTACTTGATGCTGCAGGGACAGGGCACTCCGGTCGGGTTCTGAAGGCTATGATCATCCCGATCCCACCCTCGTCGCCAGCTGTCGTGTCCCATGCTAATTACACACGGACACTGACTTATATGTCTTGAGCTCTTTATTCATACATCTGTACCGGTCCCCGTCCATACTCTAACTGTCCCCGTGGTTTCCTCTTCCCCGGCTCCTCCCGTTCCTGCTCCTCCCTCTGTCTCCACCCCTCAACTACTAGACTGCGTCTCACCATACTACAGCAAGATGGCCCAACTTGTACTATTTATAAGACGTCTGGCAGGCCACTAAGCTATAAGGCCAAACCTAAAATAAAACATGACACTACTTTCAGTTTATAGAAAAATGAAGTACAGTATGCTTTATTCTAGTGCCAACCCACATTCGTTGGATCAGGTTGGCAAGGTTGTCCGGGTCCTTTGGAGGACTTTAGAACCAAAAACGTTCTAAATCCTAAGTCTAAGTTAGGAAGAATACACTGTGATAAAATCCAAGGGTTCAAGACCTTGGGGACAGCACTTGGGCATTAAGACTCTGTCCAGCAAAAGCCAGCAGCAGGATCCAGGGCAGGTCCTGTTCGAACTGGTCAGCTAGAAAGGTGCAGAAAAGGTCTCCTCTAACTGGTTGTATCAGTGTAGCTTGCCCAGGGGGTCAGCCTTATGAACCTTGGGAGTCAACTTCTTGTCCTGGGAACAAGAGGGACAGCTCCAGATGCTGGGAGGACCACCAGTGCCTCTAGCATCTCTTTACCATGCCAGCTCTGCAACACAATGCAATTTCCGAAATACGGGGGACAAGTGGATGGATTCCACTGATCTTCACTGTTTGGGCAGCACACTTCCACACTGCTCTAAGCCCAAACTTCGCAAGCCACATCAGCAGGGAGTTGACGGGGAGACCCGGTGCCACATTCTTGGAGTGCCAGTTGGGTACTGAGGTGGAACTGGCTGTCAGCTGCAGCAGAATGGAGTCATTGGATTGTAAGGGTTATTACGTAATCTAAGGCAGCTGTATATCATCACCAATATATGGTGGCTAGCTTACATGATGGTATTCCTCTCCCAAAGATTAGTAGTCTAGTTTTTTTATGTCTCACTCAAACACTTGCCTGGTGCCGCTATCAGACTTCTCCTCCGGTATGCCTGAGCTCTCCACCATGCTGAACTTACTAATGTCATAAATGTATTGCACTCTGATTTTGTTATGTGAGGCTCCAGAGGAGACAGAGGAGGGCAATTTTTGTGTGTTTAGAAGTAAAAGAAGAAGGGTTTTGTTTTGTGACAAGAAAGGGCCTTTATGTTTATTAGACTAAGGGTCGGCTTTGGATCTTGGCAGACGGGTTACTCCATCACAACGGTGAAGGATATCCCATCCACCAAAATATAAATCCTTTGTGACGGAGTAACCATCTGCCAACATCTAAATTAGGTCCTAAGTGTATTTGGGATACTCTGGGAAATGTAAACCTGTTCTCTCAGGTGCTGTATCTCCTGTCTCCCAGACTTCAGTCTTCCTTTGTACCGCTACACTCGGAAAAAAATTGCCCTAACCTCACAGTACACATTTACTCAACCTCTGGAAGAATCAAGTGAACCACCTACAACATTGTCCTGACAGTGGTGCTGTTCCCCATCGTCCTCCCCATTTCCATTGATGAAAACAGAGCCAATCCTAACAATCCCTCTCCATGCATTGAGAGTGCCCATTATTCATGGCAGTTTACCAGCCTACTTCAAAGCCCCAGTCTCCTTTCAACCATCTGTTGTTCTCCTATCCATGCCCATTACCCTGCCTGATTCACTGTGAATTGACAAGTCTTCTTTTTCACTTCTTCCACCCAAGTATAACCCTTTGCTAAGTCAAGTTCCCTTATCCTTGGGCTATTAGTCACAATAAAAGTAACTCACCATAGCCCTCTAAGTTCCATCCCATTAACAACCCCAGAGCTCTCCCTGAACAACCTGAAGCTCAGCAAATGGCATAACCACCCTCATCCAAATCGGCGACCCACCTCAGTGTTTACGCACCTGGAGAAACACTACTCTCTCCTGCAGTTCACCTCAGAATTTTGTTTCCTCAGCCAATCTTCTGTCACACCCATTCAGACCTCAATGTCAGTGGATGCTTGGCAGAGGCCCCTGTGGACTATACCCTAACCCACCTTGGCCAGAAGCCACCACTTCTCATGGCAGGTCTAGAACCACAAGAGGGCATCACTTGCCCTTGACCCCGCTCGGCATTTCGGGAAAGACCAGGCAGCGATAAACTGAGTATCGGCTGCTGATCATCTCCCTAAAGCTATCACTTGCATCCATTTTAAAGAAAGGATCATTGCCAGACAGGTATAAATCCAATGCCATGACTACTTAGCATCATCGGTCAGGGTTCTTTACCATATTTTGGTTGGCTCTCGTAAGTTGTTACAGTCTTAAGGCATCTGCACAGTAAATATGCTACCAGTAACTAGCAATACACAGATGAATGAAAATGTACGTGAGAAGCCACAGTACACCAAAACAGCGACAATGGAAATGGGAAAAAATCCAAGCCGTGGCATAAGTAAGTCTAAACTATAAAAGACTAACGAGGGACTAAAACACGGTGAGGCAAGAAAAACGAATGCATTAGTTGGAAGAAATATAAATTCTAACAAGGGAAGGAAAACACCAATTCAGGGGCATATTATCAAGGAAGGGTGATAAAATTATCGCCGTTTTAGCGGCAGAAAACTGCCGCTAAAGCGGCGATAATGGGTTTATCGCCGCTTTAGCGGTCGTTTTCTGCAGCTAAAGCGGCGATAATTTTATCGCCCGCCCTTGATAATAAGCCCCTTAGTTCGGTGAAGATGAGACAAACAGGCCTTAAAGAAAAGAAAGTCCAAAACACTAAACACAGATAAAAAATAAAAAACATGGACGACTGGAAAAGATTGAACAAAGGAAAATCACAAATCTACAAGACAATCAAGACTTGTATATCGATGTGCAAAGAAAGTAATTACATACACACAGAGAAATAATGTTCACATATGAAAACTAGAAGTGCATGATTCAACAACTAGGCCTCTTTCCTCCTCCATAACTCTTCCCTTTAGAGCTTCTCATCCCCAGTAGGCCAGGGCTCGCCTTCCCTCATTCCGCCACACATTCCAAGAAATAGAGGCCAGCGTAACGATTAGATAAGTGTTTTGTTTGACAGTGCAGCGCTCAGCCATTTGTTTCCTTGGCACTGTTTGACAGACCAAAGAGAGCTTCTGGGAAAAAAGTAAAGAAGTTTCAGTGATTGAAACACAAGCACGATGAATGTTTTTCTTAACACACATTAGTTTATGGATAGATCTATGAAACCCAGAAAGAGAGTTTCTGATTTATGGAGTAAGTACAGAAAAGAAGGGGATCCCAGTTGTTACCTCTTAAAAGGATACCGAGTTTTAAATGTTGTGCTTCCAAAATATTGTAGCCAGAATGTCGACTACCCCCATAATGTGAATGTTAAATTATATAGGTAAGTGTACTGGAACTACTTAACTTCACATCGTTTTATATTGGAAATATATATCTTCAAGGGTCATAGTTGCAGAGTTAAGATTAGCAAAACTATAGTCACTTAAATATCCTTACGTTCAGGATTTTTGGTTATTCAGACATATAACCCTTAAAAGAGGAATAACCAGATGGGACTGGTGGGAGGAATGTGTGGAGCAGCTGACAGTGTGGCTAAATTTTACTCTGGTTCACGCTCAAACAGGTCATGAAAATGACTCTACAGTACTTGCAATTTTGAGTAGCAGACTCAAAGCACCAAGTACCAAATACCAGCTGAGTGGAAGGATTCTATACCACCTGGTGGTATTTAGGAAGGGCGATGTACATATTAATGTAGTAATCCAAACTGTAGGCTACCAAAATGATCAGCGCTGTAGTGCTCCCTAGGCTTGTGATTCATGGTAGTATCTGTTTGATAATCATCATTTTGAAGAAACTGTCAAAGGGCACTGCTGTCACATTTATGAGGAAGACAGTACCAAGAACTCACCTAAGGTTGTCCAAATTTAGAAGATGAAATAGTCTCTTACATGCTTCACTCCAACATAATTACAGTAAGAGGAGCTCTGGTGCAGCCAAAGCCTCTCCACCTCTTCTGTTCTTGCGGTGACCCAGAAGGGTTACCTGTGGCTTTAAGGTAGTGTGGAACATGGGCAGCAGCAAAAAGCTTTTTAGAATGTTGCAAGGTGTCCTGGATGTCAAACTTGGGCTTCTTCTTTGTGGTGGAAAAATGCTGTTACACCTGATATCCTTGGTGTGGTATTCCCCCCAAATGTTTTGCGTTCACTCTTCCTTGTTTACTGAATTTGTGGACTGGGTCCAAACTGGGGTGGCATGGTGAGCAAAGGACTGCTTGATTAAACCCAGATCTTTGTGACTGGGGGGTGAATGTTTGCATTGTTCAGCATTCCATCCATCAATTGTTCCTTTTCTGTTGTCACCCTAAATGGGAGGGTATGCCCAGACCGACGTGGGTCCCGTGCTCACTGCTCCACTGGATTCAAGCTAGCCCGGCTGATGAGGGGTGATGCATGATGCCCTGAAATCAGTCCCAGGATGCTTGTTTCCAGTCCAGGGAGGACCTGGCTTGGCAGTTTAGGCTGGACTGTTCCCATGAGGAGCAGGGTCAAGACGGATTTGCATATGACTGGGTCCAAACTGGGGTGGAGTGGATAACAAAAGTTCAATGGATTAAACCCACATCTTTGTGACTGGGGGTGAATGTTTGCATTGTTCAGCATTCCATCCATCGATTTTTCCTTTGCTGTTGTCACCCTAAGTGGGAAGGGTATGCCCAGACATGGGCCCCATGCTCACCTCACCATTGGATTCAAGCTAGCATGACTGGTGATGGGTGATGCCCCGAAACCTTTCCCAGGATGCTTGTTTCTGGTCCAGGAATGACCTGGCTTGGCTGTTTGGGCTGTACCGTTCCCATGAGTAGCAGGGTCAAGACTAATTTGCATATGGCTGGGTCCAAACTGCAGTGGCGTGTTGAACAAAAGAACAATGGATTAAACCCAGACCTTTGTGACTGGGGGTGAATGCTTGCAATGTTCAGCATTCCATCCATCAATTGTTCCTTTTGAATTTGTTTTTGTTGGCATTAGGACTCACAGTTTACCGCTGCTAGCCAGTGCTAAAGTGCTTGGGGTCTCGCCTTCAAATATTGTATAATTGGCCTATATCTAATTGGCACATTTAAGTTACTTGTAAATCCCTAGCAAGATGTATTATATGTAGCAAGGGCCTGTCAATTAAATACTACTAGTAGGTCTGCAGCACTCTCTGTGCCACCCACTAAAGTAGACTTTAAAAACATGTCTCAGGTCTGTAACTATAACCTAACCTGTAATGCAGTTTTAAACTGCCATTTCGACCTGGCCTAACCCTTCCTTTTTTAAATATGTCACCCCTAAAGTAAGGCCGATCTCTCCCTCAACACTGGACTAGCTTATTACTTTAATAAGTGAAAATTTTGGATTCAGAGCAGATAGAAATATACTGTTTACACTCAAATGAATTGGAATGTAAACTCCACTGTAATGATAAAGTCATAGTTTAGGTCACAATTCTGAAAATGCCTTTTTTAGAAAGTTGGTATGTACTTGTCCTAACAATTTGTTCCTTCTGCCAGTGTATTGGGCCACATGACTGTGAATGACTCTGCTGTTGAGGTTTGTGAATTCCTCACAGACAGTGACACAAAGGGGACTAGATGCTGAAAGGATGAGTCCTGCCCTACTTGCACTTCAAAGGGCTTGCCTCCAGCACACACAATGGAACTTGACACCAGCATTTTGTCACTCAAAACTTCTTGGAGCCTTGACTGGGTAAGGGAAGAACTTTCCAGAACTGGATGTTGGAGTAGTTTAGGGAATCCCCCACACAAAGGCTGGCAAAAGGTATAAGTATTGAACCTCCAGTGCGCACTCATCAGAAAACTCCTAGACATGTGCACATCACAGAAGAAGAACTGCCTTTCTGCCAGAGAACTGCGCTGATGCTGAAGCCTATCTTGCTGTCTAGGAAGGAAGACTGAACACCTGCTTGCCTGCACATCCCACCAGGCTAACATGAGTGACTCAGTTTAACCTACAGGGACTTAATAAGCACCAGAGTCCTCCTTGTAGTTGCACAATTGATCTGCTGAATCTGGACTTTCCTGAACCATGCTGGTCCCAGCTGGGTGAGTTCCTGATCCCCAAGATGGGTCCTTTGCCAACATCAGTTTCAGCTCTACCCTTGAAGAAAAAGTGAAATCCTGAAGATTCGGGTCTTGGCGACAGTAAACGGGCCCCTTGGCGCTGAGATTCTGCTACCTGTGAAGACCACCAAAAACAGCAAACACTACTGATGATCAGCAACTCAAGATCTGCACTTCGTGCTACAGCAAAGACAGCCCACCAACATGAAACTCCAGCAACATCTCTCCATGTAGCCTGATGGGCTGTTCGTGCTACAGCAATGACAGCCCATGCCACCGAGCATGCTTTTCACGTGACAGCAACAATCATCTGCGACCCTCTCGTGCTCCGAGAGCCCTCCTCCACTGTGAATGGAAGTCTTTGTGCCAGACTTTGAAAGGTAATTCTTTCAGCAAGACTAACCTGGTCCCAATATCTGCCCCACGATCCATTGTGGTCAGCCTGAACTTGTGAATTTCCCTTGGTCTTGCTGCATCAGATGACTGAGAGTGGCACTTTGTACTTTTAGATGATAAATGTACTTAAAACGAAATTGATTATCTCCGGTTCTACTGATTGGAAATTGATGTTTCTGAATGTTTTTAAATAGAAGAAAATCTAAATTAAAAGTTACCTTAATGAATAAGTTAACACTTCATTTTAATTTTCTTCTCTCTTAGAGTCAACCAGCAGGCCTTTTGCTCCCAGTGGCCAGTAGTCATTGTGCCATATTTATAACTGAGAAATACAGTGATTTTTTTTAAAATAGGAGAATTTTAAAGTGAAGGAAAATATTTCTATTAAACATTAAGTTGTAATATATTTCTCCACTTTGAATTACGCCAGTTACGTCTTAACGTTGAATGTAGCATGTGTCTTCACTTTAAATTCCTCCCATTTAAACAAAGTGCTTTAATTTTGCCTATCATAAATATGGCACTGTATCTACAGACCACTGGGAGCAAAATGCCTGGGGTTTTTTAATTTGACACTTGGAAGTTGGAGAACATTTAAATGATGAGTTTAATGGAATCCATATAAACATAAAATGTACTCTTCAGTTTAATTTTCTCCCATTTTAAAGTGTCACCTTTCCACACAGCAGGCATCTTGCTTCCAGTGGCTGGTAGACACTGTACCATATTTATAACTGAAAAATACATTCATTATTTATTTAAGTGGAAGACATTGTAATGCTCCAGTCTATGAACATTTGTGCAGAACAGTTTTCTACACTTTAAATTTCTCCCATTTAAAGAAAACGGTTGTATGAATGCGTAATACATGTGATGGTGCCACATATGACGAAAGGTATGTGCTCTACCACTGGTACATATGACACAGGCTCCCAGTCACCCATATATGTATATAACATTCATACACACACATTTTCATACAGCCCCAAAGGCCACGCTCTCACTGACACACATAGCAGCCCTGCCGTAGTGCCCCATGTCAAATTATTTTGCTCAAACCATAGTATCTGACTGTTAGAAATGGGGGTCT
Source organism: Lissotriton helveticus (assembly GCF_964261635.1). Classification (NCBI taxonomy): domain Eukaryota; kingdom Metazoa; phylum Chordata; class Amphibia; order Caudata; family Salamandridae; genus Lissotriton; species Lissotriton helveticus. Next base: position 142,516,576 of record NC_136058.1, read on the forward strand.
CTAGTTGGCAATGGTTTGCATCTTTGTCCAAATAGGGACCCTTGCTTCTAGTCAGGGAAAGGGGGATACACTCTTAAAATAACGCCTGCTCTTCCCCTTGGTAGCTTGCCACAAGCAGACAGGCTTATCTCAGAGGCCGTGTGAAAAGCATTTGTGAACACATACAGTAATACAGTGAAAACACTACAAATGAACACCACACCAGTTTAGAAAAATAAGTCATCTTTACTAGACTTAACACAAGACCAAACGACAAAAATCGACAATACAATATCAAAATATGACTTTGATGTTATAATCAAACTGCCCATTCTGGCCTATGGGAACAGATAGCCTTGCAGTAGTGAAAAACGAAATTGGCTGCAATTCACTATCAGGACATGCCACACACACCATGTCCTTCCTTTCACATACAATGCACCCTACCCATAGGGGTGACTAACGTGTAGAAAAGGGAAGGTTTATGGACTGGCAAGTGGGTACACTTGTCAAGTCAACATGGCAGTCCCTGACTGCACACAGGCTCTGCAATGGCAGGCTTGAGCCATGTTTTACAAGTTGCTTCTGTGGGTGGCACAACCCGTGCTGCAGCATTTGATTTACAGGCCCTGGGCACACGTGGTGCACTGTACTAGGGTCTGACAAGTAAATCAAATAGCCAATCATGGAGTCACTAATCCATTACAACAATTTACACTAGGGAGCACTTGCACTTTGGCACTGAATAGCAGTGGCAAATTGCCCAAAGCATCTAGACCAGCAAAAACATAGCAAAAACACAGGAGGCAACAGCACAAAATGGAAGGGAGACCCATGCCAATGGTGCCAGGTCTAACACTGACTCTATGGACATAAGGTTTAAAGTCAATAATACTGGGTGTGGGGATGTCTGGTAGCAATACACACGTTTTGTAGTCTTCAGTAGCTCACAAAGATTTTCACAGATCCGAATTAGCTCTCACCACAGAGAGAGTTGAAGGCCCCTGCTCTAACGAAAACTATTGTCACCTCTCACATATATAATTCTAAGAAAGATGCACCGTGGCTATTAGGAGGAGGTAACCTTTTCACAGGCAATCTAGAAGGATAAGCAAAAGATATTCCTTCATAGATTGCAACATTTCCAGCTCCGTAGGTTCTGTTGTACTATGGATCCTACTCAGGAACTGGTATAATAGTTATTAAGAATTAAGGGCCTGGTTTACACTTTGGCAGAAAAAGTACTCTGTTGCAACAGTGTCGGAGTACCCTCTCCACCAAAGGGAAGTTCTACTTCTCCACCTCCTACATACAATTATGATGGCCCAATGGAGTAAGGGCTTTCGGGTGTGTGGCCATGTGTTTGTTTGCTCTAATTAGATTGAGCGAAGATATGGCCAGTTGACGTCATGTTGATGGGGTCATCCAGCAAACCTTTAATTTATATACAGGAACCGCAGTAACTGCGTTTCCTGTAAGGGCAAGAGATGTCTGCCGGGCCAGCAGACATTACTAAATTTGGCGGGCAGAGTATCCTCTCCATGGTGGGAATAAAATACTCTGCCATGGCGGTGGTACTAAATCCATCCGCCAAAGTCAAAATCAGGCCCTAAGTGCCAAAACAGACCTTAGTGTCACAAGGGTGTAGTGAACCACCTGCTTTACCAGCTGAAGTGGGGGTGCTACTGGGGCCAATTAAATTGTTTTATGGCCCTTTTTAATTTTCATCTCTGGCTCGCCGTTCATCAAAAGATAGAAAGAGAAACAAATGCATTCTGCAAGAATAAACTACAATAACACAGCTGTGGGGTGGCGACCAAAAGAAAACCTAAAAGCGGACAAAAACAGTGACAGAGAGAAAGAAAGATTATGAATATTAAAATGGCAAATAAAAGATAAGTTAGAGGCAAAAAGAGGGAGACAGTACAATGGAAATAAAGTAAATGCAAATAAAGAAAGAAGGAAGGAAAAGAGTGGAACAATAGAAATAGAGTACAAAGGAACACAGAAAATAAGGACAAAACATGTAAAAGAAGAAAGGCAGAAAAATATTATATAATAACAAAGAAGAGATGTGAGACAAAAAGTTGGGCCGATTGAAGGAAGGATGAAAAATAAAGAAATAACTAATGGAATGAATACAAAAAGAAACGATGCAAAGAAGGTACAGGAATGACAACAGCATGATAAGAATAAAGGGATATGAAGAAGGACAGAAACCCTAGAAAAAAGATAGATGGAATCAAAGAAGTCTAGACAGGAGGAAGGAAAGATAAAATGAAGTACAAAACAAAATAAAGATGATGAGTAGAAGGAAAGTTAAAGAAAGAAGATAGAAAGGATAAATTAGAGTAATAAGTCACTACCAGTAAATGTATAATTCTTGGCCAAATTCCTTTAAAATCATGCTAAAATATTCAGCATTTTCTGCAATAATTTCCATGGGGTACAATTCCCATTGCATTACATTGGAAGGGTTGGAATAGCTCACTTTACTCTTACATTTATTACTAAATATGGGTCAAAGTGGTGGTATTTCATTTTTCTGGCTGCTCCCTTGTTTACACACATCACAGTCCGCCCTTCAAGTGGCCTGCATTTTTCTGTGGATCCCGTTTAATTTAGAGCGTTTTTGGACTCTCTGACATTGCATTTTTCCTTTCTCCTTGAACAATTTTACATATGGGCTGGGTCCAATCTGAGGTGGATGGTGGGCACAATAACAATGGATTGGAATGCTACACTGAGTGATTGCCAGTGGTTAGACTTATTGCAAGCAGCCTCCCATCACTTTTTGTGTGTTTGATGCTACATTAAAATCGGTCTAATGTTGATAAAAGTTTTGCTTGAACAATGTGCTGCTCATAGCATAATGTGGGGTGGAGTTTTACATTTGATACTTTTAGTATGCCATTGGTGGATGAAGTATGTAATGTTGTGTTTATTCTGTGCAAGGCATATATTAAAGATGATGTTTTGATCTTCATGGGTTAATTGACATTGGATTGAACAACTGTTCATGCTGATTTAGAACATTTTATGAGCATGTGTATCCTAATATGGAGTGGCAGAGATGCCAGCATATTTTTGCTTTAATTTGATAATTTGCCCAATATATTTGCCTTTGTTTCAGTATTGTTGAAAAATAATTTATTTAGTTTATTATGTTTGCTCCTGAAGGGCTCTTGTAGATCCACTTCAGGTTGATCTCCTATGGCAAGATCGACTGCGTACTGAAGAATTCAGATCTTTTGTAAAGTGATCCCAGGAGGGAATGATCCGGCCTTCATCAGTGCCTTCCCTATATCTGCTTTGTAAAGGCTAAACAACAACAGGCAGTATGCAACCCTGTTGGAGCTGTTTATTAGTATATATCAGAGACTTTCTCCCCATTCCCAACTTTAATTTTGACCCATGTGTCAGTATATATTGCTGTGATGGCTTTCAGCAATACTATAAGAATACCCCATTTGATCAGTTTGGTCCATAAGATCTGTTAGTCCACCTCATGGAATGCCGCACAACAATCTACAAAACAGGCAAATAATGGGATACTGTTTAGAAGTGAGGACTTATGTGCCATATATCACTTATACTACATTTAGTTGTGAAGCCTGTGTGATAAAAAGGGATTATACTTTTTCTTTATCCTATTCTTCTACCTCTCTCAATAGAATCCTGGGATCTGTTTTGCCTCTACATATAATTTTTCTCATATCCTATTTTGCTCTTTAGAGAAATTGGATTTTGAGTGTGAGGTATGGCGAAGAAAGTGACAACAGTAGTTAAGGTTGATAGTTGTTCGACCAACTGAGTGTATGAGAGAAAATATTTATAAGATTGTTCAGACACAGAACAAGATCCAGCATGTGCATCCAATCATTCCTACCACAGAAGCAACTTTGTTCCAATTGATTGGTGTTATCCTGTCATTCCCAAATATAGTCAGAACGTGAAGCAAAATGACACCTTGAGATATTAGACAATACTGATGAATGATTAATCTGGTAAGTAGTAAAAGGCAATAAATGCACATAATCCTCGATTTCAAATCTATTCAGGATAAAGAATAAGTCATGAGGCTCTATGTAAAGCACGGCTCCAAAAAACCGAAGTATAGCATGTGTGATGGTTTTGCCTCCTCTGCAGAACTGGAACCCAGCCACTCACACCTGAACTCACACCATCTAGACGTACCTAGAACTTTTTTATGATTTGAAAAACGTTTTTATTGGTGGATAATATTTAAACAGTGTGTTTTATGCAACAATGTGTATTATTATGAATCACATTTTAAAATGGAAAGCACATTGCAAGGAAATTAAATACATGCACGTTAAAGTGTTCTTATTTTGTAGCACATCAACTCTATGGAGTAGGTTTAACAAGACATATATAAAGAAAGAAAAGAAAGTGCAATGTGGGACAGTATAACTTTCTGTATTTACAATGTTTGTTTTACACACTAGGGAGGATTCTTTGATAGGTGCTTGCATCAAGGATGGGCCTGTACTGTCATTGTGAAAGAGGTTTTTTGCCAGCACTGAAAGAAAGACAAAATGATGTGTTTAACATTTTTATTTGTTTAGGAAATAGAATTCAACAGTGGGAATTACAGGAAATAATTCACAGTTAGAACTCTTTTATTTGAAACACGAGCTTTGAAACAACTAGTAAACAATCCATAATTAGACTTACCTGTGTAAAATATATAAATCACATATCTCGGGCACCTTCTTTCATATGTGTTTCAGTGCGCTCAACAAAATTGCACTTGGAGCAGCAAAACCAGAGATCAAAGAATACAGCAAATTATACAGGGCGGATCAAGAAAATCTAGAGTGAGTTGGGGTTGATCTTCCAAGGTGGGGTGGAACATAAACAGAAAGGGAACTTCAAACCTATCAAAATTGGAGAAGGAGTCTATTGTTCAACCTGCATCCACGAGGTTAGAAGCAAGGCGTGAGGGGTCTTCAATATCTTCTGCAAAATGTCTACATTGTTCCTTAAGGCCTTGAAATAATAGAGCAAACCAAACCAAGCAAAACAAGAAAAACAAATTACTCAAAGCAGAACTGTGAGTGCTTACATATGGTAAAGAAATATGGTGGGCATCAAACATTAGATGATTACTTTTATGCTAGGATACAGTGCTCTACCAAGCAATCAAAACCATGTGGTAGACCTTGTAGAAACTTGTGTTGATACGGCATTTGAGCGGCACTTGTGAATAGTTATTTCAATTAATTAATCTCTTCTGCCTTCTAGGATGAGAGTTATCATTATTTTTAGATCTGATAGCCAAGCCCTATTTTGGCAACATTATACATACAATAGACTTATGTATGGGAGCTTTCAGTCAGACCTCTATATCAATTGGTCTTCTGCTGTGTCATTCAAATTTTCTTCTGCTTAGTACAGCATATAGCATGGAACAATGAGTCAGTGCACTTTAGCCAACTTCACTCTGAGTGACGGCATTCTGCTCTTTCACAAAGAGCACATCTGCACACTAAGCACCGGCTTACGACTTTTGGCGGTGCGGGAGCAGGTGGCATATCTCTGCGCACCCCAGACTGTCATGGATCACTGCTGCCCACCCTCCAGATTACAAGTAATTTTGTAATCGGGCGGGTGGCATGGCGGTCCCGCAGCAGTGCTGTTTAAAGGCTCAATGTGAGCCTTAAACAGCACCGCCATGGGACAGCCAGAGCATGTTCCTGAACGGGAAAGAATGCACAATATCGTGCATTCCTTCCCTTGCAGGAGTTGGGGGTGCAAACCTACAGGGGGTGCAAACCTTCATGTGCCCACTGCATGCACCCTCCTGCACAAGGGCAAGAGGGTGCCCTGTAGGGCCCCTTTTCTTTCCTCACCACCAGCACTTACATGGAGGAAGAATCTACATGACACTGCTGGCGGTGGAGGAATGTCGTAATATGGTTGGCGGTGGCTCAGGGCACCACCAAGCATATTGCGGCCCTCAGACCACCGCAGGACCACCCAGTAATGCAGTTCCCTGGCAGTTGCGGAGGTGCAATGGCGGTCCGACCGCCAAAGTCATAATAGGGCAGTCAGACTGCCAGTGCGGCAGTTGTTAGACTGCCACCACCACACCCTTGCGAGTCTGGCAGTCCTCGGACCCCAAGACTTGTAATCAGGCCATAAGTAGTTCCCTTCAGTGCCAGAAACTTCTAGGGCCCTTATTTACGAGGCCCCTAGTGGCACTTGTGTGCCGCCAGAGAGTCACTTTATGATGCTGCTTTGGTGCAATGAGCCGCAGCATATTTGCAAGGCCACCCTAAGCCACTTTTCATGGCCTTGTAAATATGTACCCCTTTCATGCAGAACACTGCGTAAATGGGGCTTTCCATTGGTGTTGCAGTGGGTGTTCCCATGCAACACCCATGGAATCTGAAGCATTCCCAAATTTACCAGGTATCAGGGGTGGCGTTACGGAGGGGCAATGACGAGAAATATCCTTATTTCTCCTTGTTTTTTCCTCTTTCTATGTGTGCTGCATTTTGCAGCACACATAGAGGAAAATACCTCTTGTGATTGTTTTTGTGCAGGAAGGCGTCCCATCCTGCACAAAAACAATCACGCCTACAATGCAAGCACCTTTGCACCATGGCGCAAGGGTGCCTGCTTTGGAGCATGGCAGCCCATTGTGCGCCAGCGCTGGAGAAAAAGACAGGAATGCTGTCTAGGCTGGTTTTAATCGGTTGCACACCTGAAAGTTCATGCATTATTTGTCCTCTTGTTTAAAGTCATCACATTCTGTTAATGACATTCTTTATGGACCACTGTGTTAATGTTTTGCATTAGTCTAAACATGCTATAACCTGGTCTCTTTTCAACTCCACTCAGTTGAGAGCGGTGGGGTACTAGGCAAGATTATGCTAAATAACAACAGGTGGAAATGCATGCTCTTGACCACTAAATTGCCGTGGGAAATGAAGTAGATTTCAGAGTCCAATGGTACTTCTAGGTGACTTAAATTCAACATAATAGATGGGAGGAGCCCTAGATAGGAAGGCCAATTGAAGGGCGGCTATCAGTTGTGTTCAGTTCCTCCCAGCACCAAGAGCTCTGTATTGACTCCATTCATGGACAGGAAGCTCTGTTACACTCAATGGGACATATAGCTTAAGCAGAGCCGGCTTTTGCTGTGGTGCCACCCAGTGCAACAATCGTTGCTGGTACCCCTACCCATGACCGCCTTCTACACCTATTCCCTAATTTGTAGCTAGGGCTCCTGGTTTTATTGTATTTATATTTTTGTAATTTCCGTCTGTATTTATCCATATTTGTTTTAGGTTTTGTGAAATAATGAAGCTGAAATGTGTATCTTTCTGCATTTATTTAACCAGTTAATATGCACTCGTGCCTGGACGTCTGACTGGTTTCAATGATATATACACACTCAGATGAGAAAATATGCACATTTTAGTATCAAGGTTGTACAAATCTAGTGCTGTTTAAGGCTCTTTACTAAAATTCCTTTATTTTTTAATCCTCATGCCTGTCAATCCGCACAGCTATTGGCCTGGAAGTCATGACTGACAGCATTTAGAATCACTCAAAAACAACCCAATTTCCGTTTTTATCCACATTTAAAAATAAATACAGACAGGAAAATAAATGGTTTTCTGTCTGTATTTATCTGTAAAAATCAGTAAAAACGGAAAGCAGGGAGCCTTACTTATAACACCCAATGGTGTTCCTATTCTCTTAACCCCTTTCTCAAATTTATTTTGTTTATACCGTGTTAGAGAGGAAAATCACATTTACCATTAATGACAAGAGAAACCAAACATGACTCTTTCTGAGAGAAAATTAATAAACTTCAATTACACATTATAGAAAAGATAACAAAAACAAAGAAATGTAGTTACTGCATCGTAAAAGCTTGTAGGAAAAGAGTCGTTACTATGATGTCATTTGTATAAATAACATAGCTTTTGATTTACCAAAGAAAAAAAACAATATTTTATTAACGTGTGCTAGAAAAACGTGTAAATGATGAACTCTTGCGTCATAAAGTTTACCTATAATCAATTTCTGAATATCATTTATATAAAATAATAACTAATTAAATGTATCAAATAGTATGAATAATCCTAATTTTGATAGTAAACTTTACGAAATCGACTTCTTTGTGTATGTAACCATGTGTACCCAAAATGGCAATAGAAAAGCAGGTGCTACACTTTTTTAATTGATGATGCTTTCGTGAAACCTACATAGAATGTACTTAAATATTAAAATCTTATTTGTCTGAAACTATAGCAAAAATATATTATCTTAAATGTTTTTACACATCGGTACATGCAAAAATGATAAGTACCATAAATTGACATGTATTATTTGTAATCCTACTAAATGTTCCTAAATTTATCAGAAGTTATACTAAAACATGATATTTTGAATGAATGAAGCGGATTTGATATAGTGCACAGCTACTCAAACTAGAGTGTCCTGGCACTGAAGGTGGACACCTGTGGTAGAAAGCTGAGGTGTGACTAGTTCTTGAAGAACTAAGTTTTCAGGTGTTTCCTGAAAGATAACAGGTCAGCAGCGGCTCTCAACGTAGCGGGTAAGCTGTTCCATGTTTGTGAACTCAAAAAGCCAAAGGATCTGCCCCCTATGTGTGATTTGGAATCGAGGATTATGTGCATTTATTGCCTTTTACTACCTACCAGATTAATCATTCATCAAGCATATTTTGGGGATATGTGCGAAATCTGCTGTAGAGCCTCTTTGGGTCCTGATTGGAATGTAGGGGCTCACGCGCTTCATTAGGTACTTGGTGCCTAAGCCATGGAGTGCTTTAAAAAATATCACCATGGCTTTGAACGAAATTCTTTCTTTTATTCGTAGCCAGTGCATAGATTTGAGAATGTCACATCTAGGCCTCGGTCTAAGGATCGCTCTAGCCGCAGCATTTTGCATTACTTGTAGGCGATGAGTAAGGTATCACGTAGGCCCAGGTACAAGCTTTTAGCGTAGTCCAATTTTGATGTCACCAAGGCCTGAGCGACGATCTTCCTAGTGTTCAGTGATAACAGAGGGAGGAATTTTTTTAGCATACTAAGTATACCAAAACAAGAGCCAACCAGAGTTTGAACCTGTGAGCCCATGGAAAGTGCATTTTCAATGACAATGCCCATGTTTTTAACCCTTTTTTGGGCTTACTGAGGGGGGACAACTCTATTGGCCACCAAGTACTCCAGTTACTCACTGCCAGTTGACAAAGGAAAACAATTTCTGATTTGTCCGGGTTGCATTTTAACTGATTTATTTTGAGCCCATTGAACACCTTTGTGAGGCAAGATCTGATGCTGTCACCAACAAAGTTGGCTCTTTTTTCACACGTAAAGATACACTGTGTGTCATCAGCGTAGGAGATCATCTTAACTCCATCTTCCTCTACCAAAGATGCCAATGTGGCAGATATGTGTTAAAGCGGGGGGGCTAACAATAGAGCCCTGTGGTACTCCTACATTCGAAATTGGCATGGGAGAAGAGAAAGGAGGAGTCCAGACTTCCTGCGACCTGTCTTTCAGAAATTATGTCATCCAGGCCAATGCAGTGCCACCCATGCCCACGTTCTGTAACCTATCAAGAAGTCTCTCATGTGGGACCGTGTGTAATACAGCTGGCAGGTAGAGCAGTATAAGACCTGCTCTACCCTCCTGGTCAAGTTTATCATAAATGTGTTCTGTAACTTCCAGTAGGGCAGATTCTGTGCTATAATTCGACCTGATGCAAAAACAACAGTTGATGGGCAGAATGCTGAACAATGTCGTACATTCACCCCAGTACAGAGATCTCGGCCTAAATCCATAGTTTTTTTGCTCACCATGCCATTCCAATTTGAACCCAATCATATGCAAATCAGTCTTGACCATGAGCCTCATGGGAACAGTCCAGCCCGAACTGCCAAGCGAGGTCCGCCTTGGACTGGAAACAAGCATCCTAGGACCAGTTTCGGGGTTTCACCCCTCTTCAGCCAGGATAGCTTCTTTTGACTGGGGAAAAATGTTTGCATTGTCAGCACTCCGTCCATCATTTATCTGCTGTAACAATAATTTGACCTGAAGCCAGACTGAGAACTATGCAACATGCTTCTATCTTCAATGTACTCTGAAAGTGTTTTATTTACATGTTTCTCTAAATCCTTAGAGTAAACTGAGAGGAGAGAGATAGGCCTGTAGTTGACCAGGTCATTCTGATCTGCGGTTGTTTTCTTTGGAAGTGGTAGAATTTTAGCCTGCTTCCAGCTCTACTGCATTGTGCCGGTAGAGAAGGATAAGTTCAGCATCTTATTAACTATAAGGTTAATAGTGGGAGCTAGAGGTGCTAATAATTTGGCAGGACAGGCATCAATTGGGGAACCAGACTTAAGACAGATGAGGTAATTGAGTGAAATGTCTAATTGTAGTTCTGGACACTCTAACAGTACAGGGGGCTGCAAGGGCAGAGTTTTTAATTCAGAGATTGATAGAAGAGCAGGTTCTCAACTGACGCTTTCTCAAAGAACTCTTTCCTTTTCTTTTGGTCTACAGGCCTCCGGGCCCCTTGGGTACGTTCTTTGAAGAGCTCTATTCGGCTATTTCCACACTATGCCTCAGGTCTAAACACTGTCTGCTCCTTGGCGACTTTAACATCCCTATGGACAGTGCGACTGATCCTTACAGCATCAAGCTCAAAGATATTACCTCTTCCTTGGGGCTTATCCCCTATCTTCGGACTTCCACCCATTGTAAGGGTCACACGTTGGACCAGGTATTCTCTACGGTCCCTGTAGTCCTGGCCTCTTTGGCTCCTGTTCTGTGGACTGACCACTTCTTAGCGGACTTCAAGATCCCTTGCACGGAGAAGGCCATCCACAGTGGACAGTGGCGTGAAGCACGTCCCTCTAGAGCCTTTCACCGGGTTTCCCCTGCCATGCTTATGCAGGCTCTTGACACCCACCCGTGCCCACTAACAGGCATCCTGGAATCAGACATCGAGCTTTTACAGCTCTGGCTGACTCAACGGTTAGCTGTCTTAGCCCCCCCCGGCCCCACAGGACAGCCTCAGTCAAGGGTTCCGCCCCTTGGTTCTCACCGGCCTTAGCTGAGAAGCGACGGCAATGCAAAAAAGCCGAAAGGGAATGGCGTAGGCATTACGACGCCAACTCGAAGGAAACCTATAGGGCTATGGTCAGAGACTACCATCGCGACATCATAGCCGGCAAAAAATCTTATCTGGCATGCAGGATTGACGAGGCCTCCAGTTCCTGTAAAGAAATCTTCAGGATAGTTAAGGACTTCATCTCCCCCCCATGGTGTACTCCGAGTACCATGCATTCAGAGTCCTGGATCACCGAACTTGCGGACTTTTTTGCCAGCAAGATTCGGACGATCCAGGCCTCCTTCGGAAAGGCGGACTGGTCTACCATTTCTAATTGGCAATCTCCCCTTTCTTGCCCGAATTCTGCTGGCCCCACCCTCTTGAATTTTCCACCGTTGACCCTACAGGCTTCCTTGGACCTGCTTTCCAAATTGAAATCGGGTTCCCCTTTAGACCCCTGTCCGGCCAAATTCCTTGGGTCTATGGCTCCCAGCCTTAACCATCTCATCAACCCGATACTCAATCTCTCCCTCAGTACTGGTGAGGTTCCCCAACCTTGGAAACAGGCCCTTATTTTGCCTCTTCTTAAGAAACCCAATCTGAACCCGGACTCTCACGCCAATTATAGACCTATTTCCCTCCTGCCAGCGCTCGCAAAGGTGGTGGAGAAACACGTTCATGCCACTCTGTCCCACTTTCTCGAGACGAATGGTATACTCCATAAGTCGCAGTCCGGTTTTCGCTCCAATTTGAGTACGGAAACAGCACTGCTCGAGGTCACCGAGGCCATTAAAGAAACCTTGGACAGAGGAGGCAAGGCCATGTTGGTCATGCTTGACCTCTCTGCGGCCTTCGACACCGTCCCCCATGACCGTCTCCTTTCTAGACTCTGGGAGATTGGTCTAAGGGGGACGGTGTTCCGGTGGTTTAGGTCTTTCCTCTCGAACCGTCAGCAAACGGTCTGGGCCCCCCCCCCTACTCTGCCGAGATGCCGCCTTTGGAGGTCGGAGTACCGCAGGGCTCAATTTTGAGCCCGTCGCTTTTTAACATCTATATGACTCCTCTGGCGGCATTGGCATAGGGGTGTGGAGCCCAGATTGTGTCATACGCGGACGACACACAACTTCTGTTCACGTGTGATAAGGGCTGCGACTTTGATGAGACATCCGTTCGGGGCTGCCTTGGGGCAGTGTTTGACTGGTTTAGTCATAATTGCCTCAAGTGCAACTCCGACAAATCCGAAGTACTTTTTTTCGGCTGCCCCGTGGTTCCAGGATGGAAGGAGTGGTGGCCTCCTGCCATGTTCCCTCCCACCAGTGACTCAGGGGCTGCCAAAAATCTGGGCATCCAGATTGACAACAGCCTCTCTTTTAAAACTCAGGTGGCTGGTCTGGCCGGCAGGTGTTTTGCGATCTTGAAGATGCTGAGGAAGTTTCTGCCTCTTCTTTCTTTAGAGCATAGAAGAATCATGGTTCAGGCCCTGATAGGCTCGCGCCTAGCTTATTCTAATATACTTTATCTAGGCCATCCGGACTTCCTGCTAGCGCGTCTCCAGGTAGTGCAAAACTCTGCAGCCCGGGCTATTTTCAGACTTTCCAGGAGAGCCAGGGCCAGTGATCTTCTCAGAACTCTTCACTGGCTGCCCATCAAGAAGCGTATCACCTTTAAGGCCCTTACCATCGCCTTTAAAGCCCTTCATGGTATCGGCCCCTGTTATCTCCAGAAACGCATCAGTTTCTATCTACCTTCCAGATCTCTGCGATCTGCTACCCAGGCTAGGGCCATCAACCCGGTATTCCGACGGGCGCGCTGCGGGGGTCGGTCTTTTAAACATCTTTTAAACATCAACGCTCTTCCGCTGTCTCTCAGATCTAACACCAATCTTCTTGCTTTCAGGAGGGATCTGAAGACGTTGCTGTTTACGCAGTGAGTCTTTTCATTCTGCTCTCAGTTCCCCTCTCTTTTGCCTTCCACTCTGGGTCAGTGACGGTCTTTAGCGCCGGGACACTCTTCGGAGTAGCCGTGCGCTATAAAAATACCCATATAACATAACAATTAGAGCAATCTTATTGTGGGGGGATATTGCTACCTGCTTGAGCCACTCAACTAAGAGCTTGGCTTCTTTCTTGGCTACCTTAGGGAAGATGAAGGATTTTACAACATTGAAAAGTTCTTTACCCCTGTTGTGGGCTATTTCAATTTTGTTTTGTATGAAGTTCTTTATGGCCTCTCTCACTAGTTTCTAATGTGTTTTTCATAGCTACTTTACAAGTCCTCCTGTCTTCAGGGAAGTAGTGTTCCGCCATTTCCTTTCAAAACCTCTACAGATATTTTTACTACTTCTAAGAGATTCACTAAACCATGGGGTGGAGGGATAGATCCTCCTTAAAGGGTGGGAGGTCATGGGGGTCATGGCGCCGATGTTGGACCTAAGCCATGATTCAAGCAAAAGAGTATCAGAATCTGGTTTGCCCTGTAGTACCGGACTGGAGATTTCCAGAGCCTTTGCCAGTGCTGGGACAGATATTTTGTGTGAGGCTCTGCAACTATATTCTGACCTTGTCGTTTTTAGTAGGGAAACCTTGTTACAATTTGGAATTTTAAAACTGATAAGAAAATGATCTGACCAAATGACGGGAGATGGAGGAACAACCCCCAGTGTTGTGTAACACAAGATCTTGTCCAGAATGTGACCCTTATTGTGCGTGGGAGAAGTGATACATGGGGTCAGATTGCAGGCCCACATTGTATCAGATAAAGAGATTACTAGAGGATCCTGTGGTTTATCCATATGTATGTTAAAATCTCCCAGCAGCAGGAACTGATTGTATCTAACAGCTAACAGAGTAGTAGCAGCATTGAGTGAGGGAACAAAATGGTCAGGCACCCCCGGCGGCCTATAAAGCCAGATTGCTGCTATGCATTGATGAGGGGAGAGCGTGCAGCGAAAGCTCAAGCATTCAGCATCTTCAATATTGTCTAGCAAAATAGGAAGACAATCAAACTTTTGTTTACAAATAATGGCAACACCACCTCCCTTCCAGATAGGCAGGTCTTTCCTAAGAGTTTGATAACCCAAGGGTATAGCTGAGGCAATAGTGAGATCTTCTTGTTCTTTATGAATGTATACTTATAATTCTATATACTGTTTTATATTAGCCTAAATTAATATGGGCCTGACTACATTCATGAAGTCTTCTTCGTTGCTAAACTCACTGTCTGTGAGAACATTTCTTAGTATAAGAGATGTGCAGCAGTGCTTTCTTCCTGAGATCTCATGCACTGTACAAAAGATTTGCTACTATTATAGCACTCTGTCAGGACATCTGCCTGGGAAACTGTCCTTGTGAACTCTCTTTTAGGCTCTAGCTAAAAGAGCATTGTTTTAATGTTTCACATACTGGATGACTTAAGGACTGCATAATTGTCCCACCTTTTTCTCTGCATTTTGTGTCGACTTTATGTCGCCAGATATACACTCCATACCAACTAACCTATTGACTCAGTGGTCTGAACAGGTGAGGTGGCCCAGGAGGTGTCCCCCTGGAAACCCTAAGAATATAATAATGTCTGATATAAAGGAAAGGACAGAGACTTTCCCCTCCCTTTGCATACAGCATTATTACAGCGATTAGCGTATATGCAGCTTGATGGTGATGGACGACTTGCTGTTCTGCATTGCCTGCTGTTTACGAACTGCTAATGGAGATTTGCAGAACTTACCTGGAAAATAATCTTGCCTGATGCGGACTTATTTGGCTTTTTCCTCGAACTGACGCATATGCAATATGCGATTGTGGTCTCTTTCTTCAGGGAATACTTGAACTGGCATAACTTTCCCCTTTCCTAAACACTTGAGCTATTGGTACTTATTTTGACCTCTCTTAATCTGTCATTTACCCTGTGCGGTCCAATAATGCACTTATCCTTCTTAGAATTTCATGAACTAAACTAGATTTACTATTTTGGCTTAGCTGTCATATTTTAACCTTATATAAGTGAGTGTGCATTTTCAATTTGGGTTTACTAATGACTAGGGGAGATCCTATCAGAAAGATCTCATTGTATCAAATTCTAATATTATTATTCTGTAAAGCTTTAGCTGAACTTTTGGCATGTATGATTTTGGCTTGCCTACATTTCTAAAGGAGATTTGGGCTTGCAGTGAGAATTCTTTACCTTTATGTAATCTTTATGAGCATGATATCAACGTTGTAACTCAGTTGTCCAATTCTTGGTCCTCATTGGATAACTGTTCAGGTCCTTTATATCCAACCACTCTCGGCACCAAGCAAGGTCCATCGGAGGACCAAGAGAGTGGTAGTTGCATCTTCAAAATTCCCGTTTCATTAAGTACCAGTCACAGGAAACGCCACAGAAAGCATATAATACAGGGACAACGAGTCTGACAAGTGTGTAAATCAATGTATAGGAAATGTTACTTAACACAATGAGAACTACAAAGTGTTAAGGTCACATGTCATCCCTAATGGTAGGCAATATATGTTATGAGTGCTTGGTCTGTTGAAATGAAGGGGCAGATTAACTAAGATTTCACAATGCGCAGCAACCAAAATTGCTGTGCTGCATTGCATAAAAAGGAGAGAGCAGAACATCACAATAGATACTATGAAAAGATACTGTTGCTTTCTAATCTAGTGCTGGCTTATCTTAGGCTGCCATGCACCCATGCACACACCCTTGCACCAAAGTGCAAGGGTGTTTGCATTATGTCAAGCTTAGGTTTTATACTGGAAGGGTATCGTTCCAGCACTAACCTTTATTATTTGACAAAGTTTAAAACTTTACCACTTTGTATGTGTGCTTTCTGTACAGTGTAGCACACATGCAAAGTTAGAAAGGTTTGGATAAAATACATATTTTCTCCAACTTTACGCCTGCCTCAAGGCGGCATATTTTTTTTATGCCAATTAATTTATTTAAGTTGGTGGATAGATATTAGAATCAAAATCAATAGGTGAGGAGGAGGAGCTTCTCGCGCAACCGGTATGGTTGCGTGAGCACAGGGCTCCCGGACCTTCGCCACCTCCGTCGGTTATTCTGCATCTTATCCTGGCTACGACGACGGGTCGTTACTGGCACAACCTGGCTGACCTAATAGCCGTTTTCAGATTCCGGTTTGGATCTTGGAAGCCGAAGTTACGGGCTCCTGAACTTTTCTGGCCTGCTCCTCGGTGCTGGCCGGGGCTTGATTTCTCTGCCAGCCGGGCAGTAAACGAACAACAACGACTTGCCCGAGTCTCCTTGCCCAGCCATCACTTACGGTTTTGTTTTTTGGCTTTGAGACCTCTCCGACTCTGGTTTGCCCTGACCTGCCCTGGTCACATTTTGCTTTGCCGCTTCACCTCGAGTGCTGCGCTGGCCCATTGTTGTTCATCGTGTGGTGTGGAGTGCCCACTTTAATCTACGAACCCTTTCTGGGCGCATCGAGTGTAGCCATTTTCACCAGGTCCAAGGCTCCCCTTCGGGGCGCTGTGTCCAAGATGGCCGCCAAGCCCGAGGCTGAGAAGCGCAAGACCAAGCCAGCTCTCCGTGGGAGCTCCGTGCAGTCAAACGTCATGGACAGATACACTCTCTCCAAGGGCTCTCCGGGAGGACCGAATAAACCCCCGAGCAACGTCGGAGATGATTCCTTGACGGGTGAGGACTTGACGCTGCGAGACGTCATGGGCGCCATTGCCGGCATGAAGGCCTCGCTGGGCCAACAGTATGAAGCCCTGGCCCACAAACTGGACACAGTTGCTATCGATGTCACCCTGATCAGGGCAGATCTGGCTAAGACTAATGAAAAGGTCAAATCTCTCGATTTGAAGACCTCCAGTCTCACTACCGACGTCTCTGATCTACAGGCGGAGGTCGGCAACCTGCGATCTTCACACAACTTTTTCTCTCGTCGCCTGGAAGATTTTGAAAGCCGTGCACGACGGAACAACGTTCGTGTGGTTGGTGTCCCTGAAAAAACAGATGCCTCTTCGGTTGACCTGCTTGTGGAGGACCTTGTTGTGAACCACCTCGCTCCCAAGGGCCTCAGTAAGTTCTTCGCTGTGGAACGGGCTCATAGGATACCGGGAGGAATGCCCAAGCAGGGGGCCACCCCGCGACCCATTATTGCTAGGATTTTCAACTTTCGGGACAGAGACGCGATCCTGCAGGCGTCGCGCCAGAGTGGCCCCACTGCCTTTGAAAACACTACGGTGAGTTTTTACCCGGACTTCACCCAGCAGGTACAGAAGCAGCGACTGGGGTTCCTAGGGGTGAAAAAGAGATTGAGAGACAGGGACATGAAGTATGCTATGCTCTTCCCGGCCCGGCTACGTGTGGTGTACGAGGATCGGACGTTCTTCTTTAACCATCCTGAGGCTGCAGGAGACTGGTTGGACACGCTGCCCATGCGGCAAGAACACTCTGAATACTCCGGAGGGGCTGAGGGCGGCCCGGCGAAGCAGGAATAGGAGGTGAGATCGGCTCCCGGATCAACATATTGACTTTCAGCAGTGGTTTGATGCTATGCAAATTTGATTGCTACTGTACTGTCTTTCGGGGGGATGGGCGGGGGGTGGGTGAGTCTTTCCTCCTCTAGGGTTCTTTTCGTAGATTAGTTGAATGTTAGGGCGACAGGCACATTGCAAGTTGGGGTGGCTTTTGAGTCTTACGCAGGGGTGCAGGGTGGGGGGTATGACGTTGGGGGTTTGTTGGGGGGTAGAAGGGGCGAAGTTACTGTTCTTTTGTTTCTTTCAAGGCAATGTACTAATGATCTTCTGTAGTCCTGTGTTGCATCTATTGTGGGGTGGGGGCGGGGTTGGCTTCTGGGATGGGGTAGGGGATTGAGGTTATTGTGTTGGAACGTCAATGGGTTGGGTGATAGGATAAAACGGGGGGGTGGTACTACAACTGCTCTGTTGTTTATCCCCTGATGTGGTGTTGCTACAGGAGACGCACTTAATAGGCAATACGTGCCATGCTATGAACAGGCGTGGTTATCGTCTCTTAGTGCACTCCGGATTTACCTCTGGCTCTAGGGGGGTTGGTATTCTAGTTAGGAACTCCCTCCCTCTTGAGGTTGACGATATTATCCTCGACGATAGAGGGCGGTACGCCGCAATTGTTGGGCGCTGGGAGGGGAGGGTCATCACCCTTCTCTCTGTCTATGTTCCGCCTGGCTTGCAAACTACTACCTTTGCCGATTTGGGGAAAGTGATCCTGGGAGTTCCGGAGGGTCAGCTGGTGGTGGGTGGAGATTTTAATTCAGTGATGTCAGGGATGTGCGATCGCTACCCTCCCAGGGACATTGCGAAATCTCAATCCTGGTTGGGTGGCTTCTTGGACACTCTGGGACTGGTCGATTGTTGGAGATTGCTCCACCCGGGGCAGTTGCAGTACACGTTCCATTCCGGTGCCCACGGTAGTCTCTCAAGACTAGATTACGTGTTGATGCCCTCTCCGCAGGCCTCCTCTATCAGGGAGATTAAACATCTGGCATAGGGTGTCTCGGACCACTCCCCACTATGGTTGGTCATAGACACGAAGCTGGGAACGGAGGGTTGAGAGGCTCCGATTAACCCCTGGTACCTCCGGGACCCTAAGGTGCGGGCGGAACTGATTAAAGCGCTAGATCATTACTTTGCGGAGAATGTGGGCTCCGTGTCCTCTTCTGTCTCACTGTGGGAAGCGTACAAAACTGTCATTCGGGGCCAGGCCCTTTCCTTGGTCAGCAATGTCAAGAAACGTAAACAGGAGGCGGTTGTTCAAATTGAAAATGAAATAACTGCTTTGGAAAGGGAGTTGGATTCGGGGGTTACCCAGGATGGGCTGCACCTCCTTGGTCTCAAGCAACTCGATTATAAAGCTCTGGTTACTGACGCTGCAAAAGTAATGAGCAGGGAGCAGCAAGGACGTCTGTATGATGTGGGTGACAAAGCGGGGAAATTACTCGCGTGGTTGGATAAGAAGGAGTGTGCTAGTCGTGTGGTTCCGGTGATTGAGAGTGCGAATGGAGTGAGAATAACTGGCCCTGCTGAGATTGTGGAGTGTTTTGCGGAGTATTTCCGGGATGTCTATTCCCCTGTATCAGATAGACCTGAGCAGGACTCTTGGCTACTTTTGCGGGATATCGCGTTGCCCTGTTTGTCAGACCCTGAAAGGGAGTTCCTCGATGCCACACCCACTGTCGAAGAGGTGGCGATTGCTGTCCGCGCAGTTCGGTCGGGGAAGGCCACGGGCCCGAATGGACTCCCCATTGAGCTCTACAAGCTTCGCCCGGATACGATAGCCCCTTATCTTAGGTCGATGTTTTTGGAATCGTTGGAAACGGGTTCCCTCCCTCCCGATCAACGACTGGCTTCTATTGTTGTAATACACAAGGAGGGGAGGCTGCGCGATCGCTGCACCTCTTATAGACCCATATCTCTTTTAAATGCCGAGCCTAAGATCCTGGCCAAACTGCTTGCTAATCGGTTAATAACCGTCATCGGCGACTTGGTTCAATCCGGCTTTATACCACACCGCAACACAGCACTGAACCTCCGGCGCCTGCACGGCGCCCTCGCGAGGGCAGGGACGCTACGTGAGCCGGCCATTTTGGCTTCTTTGGACGCCACAATGGCGTTTGATACGCTGGAATGGCCTTATCTTTGGGCGGCCCTCGCAAAGTTCGGTTTCGGCCCAGTATTTATTAGCTGGGTGAAGTTGCTCTACACTGATCCTTTAGCTCAAGTGGTTGTAAACGGCCGAGTTTCCGCTCCGTTTGCCCTTGGCAGAGGGACGCACCAGGGCTGCCCCTTGTCCCCGCTTCTTTTCGCTCTCGCCTTGGAACCCTTGGCGGCCTGGCTTAGGTGGGAGACGTCTTTGAAGGGCATTCAATGGACTTCAGACTTTGAGGACCGTGTGTCCTTGTATGCGGACGATATCCTGTTGTATCTTACGTCACCTCGGAAGTCGTTGATAGTCCTGTTCGACGTCCTGAACTCTTTCCGTAAAAAGTCCGGGCTTGTCATTAACTGGTCGAAGTCCTGTATCTATGTTCTCTCGGGCGATGCTCCCGTTTTGCCTCGTGGATGTCCTATACAGGTGGTGCGAGAGGGATTCAAGTATTTGGGGATCTTTATCACCTTGGACCCCGTACTCCGTTATGAGCGTAATTTGTTGCCCCCGCTTCAGCGCCTCAGGTCTGACGTCGCTGCCTGGCGTAGGCTCCCTCTATCCCCTCTAGGACGGGCGGCGTTGTTCAAGATGATGTCGCTGCCCCGGTTCTTATATGCGTTGCAGAATACTCTTGACACTGTGCCTGCTAGCTATTTTCGGGAGGTTGAAAGTTTACAGAGGCAATTGCTATGGGGGGTCATCTCCGTATTGCCCTCGCGAAGATGACACTCCCGTGGTACGATGGCGGAATCGCGCTTCCTGACATTCGTCGTTATTATTGGGCCTCTCAGATGGGGGCGATTAACCACTGTACTTATAGTCCTGCGCCGAATCCGGCGTTCGAGATGGATAAGTGGTTGTTACCCGGCGGAGACTATAATAGGGTTCTGTACGCAAGATCCGCTGGGAGGGCCCCACCAGGATAGCAGTACAGTTATGGTATCGCGCCACAGCCGCCCTGGGTTGGACGGATAAATTGACTCGAGCAACCCCGCTATACGCATCTGAGAGACTGTGGTCCCTGTGGAAAACGAAGGGATTAGATAAGTGGGACGTAATTGGTATTTGCAGGGTGACTGATGTGTGGGCCAAAGGTAGGGTCAAGACGTTTGAGAAGCTGAAGGTAGAGTATGATTTGAATGATAGGGAATTTTTCCGTTACGTGCAAATTCGACATGCGGTGTTGTCTGTTTTTCCATTGGGAGTGGATATTCCGGAGGCATCCCCGCTCGAAGACCGAATACTGGACGGGTATGTCCCGGACAGCACGATTTCGCTAATATATAAAAAGTTGATAAATAACAGGGTTGACCTCCTATGTCGCCTACGAGAGGGTTGGACCAGTGATGGCTTGGAGCTAGACGATGAGGATTGGCAGGCGGCAGTGTCTTCTCCTAAGGAGGTGGCTATCCTGGCGCGCCTTCAGTTTGTTCAACTCAAAATTCATCACACGGTCTATGTTACCGGTCCGCGTCTGGTGCACATGGGATTTTCTTCGGATGGGCTGTGTAGGCGTGGTTGTGGCCTCGTGGGTGCCTTTCTCCATATAATCTGGGAATGTCCTGCGGTAGCGCGCTATTGGACTCGTGTGCATGAGGTTATGAGTGAGGTCACGGGTGTGATGTCGATGCCTGAGGCTAGGCGGTGCTTGTTGTGATAGAGATCGCAGGTCACCCGACCAATAATTTCACCACTAATGTTTTCGGGCCCATATACTTCAATTTATCATATACATTGATCAGATGACCTTATAATCCACTACCAATAATCATGAGTCCCTTTCGATTATTTCCAGTGTACCCGACTTACCATCCACCGTTACGGGTACCTATGACCACGATGGGTCAGGGAGCTAGCTGTAAAAGGAAAGGCAGCAAAGTACAAAACCCAACCTAGAATTACTTTGATATTTCATCAAATGACCACGAACAACTGGGAAGTTTTAAGAATTTTATAAATCATAAAGTTTACCATAAAAAAAGACAGTCAATAATCAGGATAACGAAAATCACATAACTATAAAGAAACAATGTAAGGGTGATCATTGAAGTTTTGTAAAATAGAGTAACAGGGAACTCACTTAAGTAGACTTAAACTGAAATTCAAGAATAGACATCTATAAATGGGCAAGCTATTTGCATGTACTAAATTTATACTATTGGAACGTACTTCATAAAAAGGGGAAGAAATTAGGTATCCTAGACGTCTATCAAAAGGGTGGAAAGTGAAACACGCTATAATTCTAATAACGTTACTTCAAATCAGAGCTCAGGAGGAAATTATAAACCACATTTATAATTCATAGACAGTATGGAAATAATGTGCTCTAAAAGGTAGGGTAACATAGGAACATGCTATGAAAATTCAATGCAAATAGGTTTCATAGGGTAAAATTTGCAAAAGCATGGAACATATGACGTGTGCAAAGGTATGTCTTTATTGAAGCAAAGACAGAAAAATAGAAAGGTGCAGTTTAGAGTTTTCGGCAAGATATTTACCTAGACTGGTGTGAAAACCAACCCTGGCCACGGGTCAGTTAAGGACAGGAAATACCCTAAGGAATAGCAGTCATCAATGGGACAGCAGGTGCAGAATGGACACCCCAGGACAGGACAGGAAACCCAGATTAGGATCAGGACAGGACCACCAAGGCACGACCAGCACCCGCAGTTCGGAAGCAACGCCTGCGCTCCACCCTCTCTGCAGCTATCAGTCAGAACCCCGATTGGGTTAGCGAACTCCCCAGCAAAGTGCTCTGCCAGCACTTAAGGTTTAGTAAAACCTTAGTCTATGGTCAAATTCGGACAGAGTGCTCCGCAGCGCTCTGTATATTCAGTCACCTATTGAGTGCGTTGGGTCAGTGACAGGTCAGCTATTCGGACAGTCGGACAATTTCTCTAGCTAAACCTAGGCTAGATATACTCTTTTGGGTCAGTGTACCACCCCCCAATGTTGCAAAGTGTCAGAATCCCCAATTTCGATTGGTCCTAAGGTAGGATGGGTTAACACACCAATCAGAACAGACTTATTCAAGTCCTATTTTGCATTCTAAGGTACCGCCTAGCAAGATTGGGGTTCCCATGAGAGAATATGCAGAATACAATAGAAATAATGTCATTGTATCAAGTCAGGAACACGATTTCTCTATCCTCCTGGGTCAGAGGTGGCGTTCTCAGGAGCATCTTGTCTGTGACTGCCAGCTGGCTGAGTTCCACCGCTCAAGGCTACGGCTGCCTGGGCTGCGTGGTCATGCGCAGAAAGGACTCTCAAGATGGTTCTCGACCCAGTTGGACCCCCCGTTTACCATGGTACATGAAAAGTAAGCGAAAACAAATTAAAACATAGAAATAAATGAATAAACTACATAACATGAGTGTGTACTTATGAATTATCATTATAAAATATACTATGCAATTATTTATTAGTGCAACAGACAAAATCACAAAAGCGACGGTGCAAGCTTCACCTCATTATTAGAAAGCGCGGCCATTTTATGGCTGTTACGCATGCGCACCCTTTCCCTCCAAATGTGACTGCGTCATGTCACGTGATTATGCCTAACGCATGCGCAGAATCGGAATTCAAGCAGCATCCATTTTTAAAAACAAGGGTTATTCGTATTAGTGAAACACATAGGCAAGCATCTCTATGATACACACGCACATTCAAAATACATAAATTTAGTAAAACGAACAATTGGAATTACGGGATTATAAAAAAAATTCGAGGTTCTTGACTCGAGCAAGTCGCGATGCGAAATCTTGCTCTATCAATCCCCTCTTTGATGATATTTACTATCATCGCAAAATAATGGAACCAGATGCCAACTTTCTTTCACACCTTGTACATTTCTATCTCTTCCAACAGGCGATTCAGTTTCTCTTTCTCATTTTTGGTAGGGTGAGAATTTTTCACCTTTTTATAAATCTGATTATTCATTTCTTCCAATTTAAGCTCATCCGCACTCCGTTTCACTCCTCCCGCATTCACTTGGTATTTCTTTGTGTGTTTGCGACATTTGCAACAGACGAATATGAGAAATAGGATAAGACCTATCACTCCAATTGGCATCAGTACCTTAAACAATAAGCTTTTACCTAAGCTAGCAAACCAATGACCTACATTGGAGAGACCATCAACCAGTCTCCTCCAGGCACTGTCAACCTCGAGTGGTTTGAGTTCCTTTTCCAAATTAGTAATGTTTTTCACATACCTTTTTAGCTGTACACTTTTGTCCGGAATGTAAGTGCAACAATGTTGCGCCTTCAACATCCGGCAGACTCCGCCCTCTTTTGCTAATAAGGTGTCAAGAGCAAGTCTGTTCTGCAAAACCATTGATCTAATCGCAACCATTTCAGTATTGACCAGCAGAAATCCATGAGCCGTGTCAGTAGACAACACATCCACTATTGTGGATAATTTGCAAATTCTGTGAGTGTTCAGAACCACTCCCACTCAGGTATCAGTGCACTAAAAATACTACCCATTATTTCACCTATGCTTTCTCTTTTACTACGCACTAAGCCATTAGTGTTTTCGTTGCTTCCAGCAATTTCATTCACGTGGTATATTTTCGGGAAAACAATGCCAAAATAGCAGCTTCCATACCAGTGATCCGGCAATTTGAAATAGGCCTTGTTTCCACATACAAAATAAATTCCGGGAAACACAGGTTCTGACCCATTTTTGAAACCCCAACCTCCAATTACCTTGTAATTGTGTTCACATTGACTGGAACCAATGAAAATATTATTATAATAACTAGTCTTCTCGCGATGAAGACAGAGTTTCCCTTTCTTTTCGAAATCCAGCAACAAAGCAGGCCCTGCCCCGCCATTTGAGGTGCTTTCCATGTCCTCAGCCCATTTTGGGGTTTTCTGTCTTTTGTCATTTGCCTTTCTTTGGAAACTCTCCCTTCTCTTCTCTGCCATGTTCAAGAATATTTTCTCTTGTTCATGTAATGAACAGGTCAAGTTGTCTCTGTGTGCTTCATTTAAGCCTATGGTACCTATAGTCAGAAAGTATTCTCCCATATAGCGTGTAACGTCACTTTTGGTATGTACAGGATTCAGATTTACACGTATAGGAAGTTCGGAAAATATTACGTCATTATTAGAGTAATAGTACTGTAACTGTCCTCTTTTGTAAAATAAGCTTGCTAAAATACTACAGGAAATTCCATAGGTCAGAGGTAGGTGATAAGTCACGCCTTCAGCTACAGAAGTAGGTAGCTTCATGCAGACATAGCAATCTTCTATTTCCATAGTTTCTACATAATGCACTAACAAGTTTGCGAAAACATTTAAGTGTGTCTGGTTTCTAACTCCGTGGTAATGTAGTCCTTCCTCATCTGATGCTTCTAAGTCTCGTTTTGTCTGTCTGAGTGCTTTTTCACGTCTTTCTACACTTCGTGTTGTCAGTTCTTCAGGGTCGGTAGTCTGAGTAGGGTCAATATTAGTATTTTTGCTTACCATAAAAGGAATGAAAACTGTTAGTCCTATCCAAACTAATATTACTATAACTATACTACATATACATACCTTGCAGCATGTTTTGCAACAACTGCGGCTAGGTCTACCACTCACGTTTGAATCAGACATTTTGGCTCAGAAGAAGTTTTCAACCCCTCTTTGTGGCCTTGCCCAGGTATTTTTATGCAGAGCAATTTCACGGCGGTTCGTCCTCTTCCTCTGCAGAGTAATCAGTAATCGGTTCCCCGTCGCTTTCGTCAGTAATATCAAGATCCTCTAAATTTTCCAGAATCAGGTATGTCCATTCAGGATCCTGGTATTTTTCATTCAGTCTTTTTATTCGATCACTCCTTCTTTTGGAGCTTTCTCCAGCTTGCTCTGCTATTCGTATGCTTTTTCTTCGGTCAGCAAGTTTCTCTTCTACTGTTTTTATTCTCAATCTTAGTCTCTTAATGTATCTTGGTTCGATATTTTTCTTTTTCTTAAGTCTTTTAGTTGGCACTGTCAGTTGACTTTCTTCTAATGCTCTTTTGTTTTCATTCGTTTGTGGCACTTCCTCTGTCTCTTCCCTTCCTGTCTTACTAGTCCCAGGTCTTGTATCTATTTCTTCTGCCTGGTTACTAAACTGGCCTGGTTCAGGTGAATTTAGATTTTTTCTTTCAAATGTCTCTGTTTCTGTGTCCTGAACACGTTTTTCTAGTTCTATCTGATCCTGTTCAAGCACTTCGATCTCTTGATTTTCTTCTGCTCGAACTTTTGTACTAGTTCTAGTCTGTCCCTTTTCAATTTCAGGAGTCAGTGGAGGAGTATCGATCACTTGTTCTGTCCCTGTCTGACCTCCCTCTTCGTCCTCAGATTTGATGTGAATCTCAATGATCTGAGGGTCTTCGCCTGTGCCTGTCTCGACCTCTCTATTCCACTCTCTATCTTCGTAGATTCGCTCTCTTGTTCTGATTGGGTCTTCAATGAAATCGATTATAGGTATCCAATCCTCTTGGCTGGTGCTCGGTTGCTCGTCATCAGCTACTTCCGGACCAACGTCTGCAGGACCCTCAGCTGGACTGGTGCTCGGCTGTTCGTCATCAGCTACTTCAGGACCGACATTCGCAGACCCCTCAGCTGGACAACCTTCAGCTCCAGGCTCCTTGTCTGGAATTACCTTTTGTGTATGGCTGGCATGGATCCACCTGGGAATGCCTGCACACTTCACTGCTGTCGTGGTCACCAGTATTACTTGGCGTTTTTCTCCCCACCTCGGTGCAAGGCAACTTGAACGAGTGTGCTTCTTGATTCTAACCCAGTCACCAGGAACCAATTTGTGAACTGGAGTTGTCGGGTTGGCGACGGCGTCTTCCCCAATCTGGCGAGAGATAGAACGCACTTGGTCACCCAGTTTCCTGCAGTACTCAAGTACCAAATCATCAGAAATGCTTAACAGTTTGTTTCCTGGTACCCATGCTTGTCTCATCACTCTTCCCATCAAAATTTCATGGGGGCTCAGGCCTGTTCTCCGATCTGGAATACTTCGGAGTCCCATCAGAACAAGAGGCAAGGCAGTAATCCAATTCATTCCAGTTGAGTCACACATTTTGGCCAACCTCGATTTAATAGTGTCATTTATCTGCTCTGCCACTCCAGAAGCCTCTGGACGATGTGCACAGTGTAACTTTTGTGTGATTCCAAATGCTTTACAGAGTTGGTCCATCACCTCATTCTGGAAATGTCCGCCTCTATCTGATTCAATAGTGACTGGCACCCCGAACCTAGGTATCAATTCTCGTAGTAATAATTTGGCTACTGTTAAGGCATCACTCTGTGGGACAGGGTCAGCTTCCACCCATTTTGAAAATAGGCAGACAATGACAAGGACATATCTTTTTCCCTAGCAGCGAGGCATGGTGATGAAGTCAATTTGTACTCTCACAAAGGGACCTCCTGACTTCCCAATTTTCCCCAGTTCAACTACTGTTCTCTTGCCAGCGTTGAACTGTTGACACGTCATGCACCTCTGGCACAAGGATTCTGCTACCTTCCTGAACTTCGGGTTATACCAGGTCTGTTGAAATACCAGAACCATGGCATCCCTACCAATGTGTGATCCTTCATGTATCAGTCTGGCCATAGGGGCAAGCAGGTTCCTAGGTAACACAGGCATACCATCTGGGCCCACAATGACACCATCCTCACGTCTTGGTTGACAACCAAGTCCCTTCCATTTCTCTTTCTCTTCCCAGGGCACAGCATGCTGCCATTCTCTCACTTCATCCCAGGTAGGCACTTCTTCAAACACCATAAGTTGGCAGCTGTTTCCAGTCCCACCCAGTCTGATATTCATTGACATGCGATCCATAGCACATTGTTTTGCTACCCGATCAGCAAAATCATTTCCCAATGACACGGGGTCAAGGCCCTTTTTATGAGCAACACATTTGACCACTGCCAATTCTTTTGGTAATTGGATTGCCTCTAAAAGGTCTTGGATAACTTTTCCATTTCGAATGGGGGTACCTGATGAAGTCAGGAATTCTCTTTGTAGCCATAACTGGCCAAAGTCATGCACAACCCCATAACAGTACTGGCTGTCAGTATACACTGTTATTCTTTTGTCTTTTCCCAATTTGCAAGCTCTTATCAAGGCAATTAGTTTGGCTACTTGTGCAGACTTTACTCCAAATAAAGAGGATGCTTCTTTAACTTTGTCTAACGCAACCACAGCGTAGGCAGCACTTAGGCCTACAAGTTCATGCCGCATGCATGAACCATCCACAAACCATTCCTCATCATGTACAGGCAAGGGTGTTTCTTTAATGTCTGGGCGGGGTTTAGTACTGAATTCTGTCAGGTCAATGCAGTCATGCTCGTTCTCTCCCTGGTCTTCTAAAACCATTGAGTCAGGGAGTAGAGTGGCGGGGTTCAGTATATTACACCGAGTGATGGCTACATTTGCAGCACCCACGAGAATCCTCTTGTATTTAGTCAGCCGACTAGGGGTGAGATACTGAGTCTTTGTTCTGGTTAGTAAAATCACAACTGCGTGTGGAACATACACAGTTACCGGATGTCCCATGACAATAGATACACTCTGTTCTAAACTTGTGCATGTTGCAGCCACTGCTTTCAAACATCCAGGTAATCCAGCAGCCACTGGATCCAAAGTGGCAGAAAAATATGCCACGGGGCGTCTAGTCAAGCCATGTTCCTGAGTTAGGACCGACAATGCACAATTGTCTCGTGTGTCACAGAATAGAGCAAACTCCTTGGAATAATCAGGCATTCCCAAAGCAGGGGCCGTACACAGACAATCCCGTAATTTAGTAAATGCTGTTAAGCTTTCATCATCCCATTCCACATGGTCCGGTGCTCCTTTCTTTGTCATTTTTATTAAAGGCTTTGCATGGACTGCGAATCCCACAATCCATTGCCTGCAGTAACCTACAACTCCAAGGAACATTCTGATTTCTTTCTGAGTACGGGGTAACTGCATTTTTTGAATTATTCTGACTCTCTCTGAGGTGACTTTTCTGATTCCTTTTTCTATCTGGTGCCCCAGATATTTCACTGATTTTGAACAGAACTGCAATTTTTCAGGGGCCACTTTATGTCCCTTTTCACTTAGGTGATTCAGTAGGGCAATGGTGTCAATCATGCAATCCCTATGACTTTTGGATGCCACCAATAGGTCGTCAATGTATTGCACCAAAACAGATTTTCTAGGTAAGACTAAAGATTCAAGGCATTTTTTCAAGATCTGATTAAAGATAGAGGGGCTTTCGGTGTACCCTTGGGGGACCCTGTTCCAAACGTACACGTGACTATTGAAAGCAAATGAGAAAATAAATTTGCTGTCTGGATGCAATGGGATCGAAAAGAATGCGTGACATAAGTCTATCACAGTAAACCATTCAGCATCCCAGGGAATCTGATACAGAATCACAGCTGGGTTTGGGACAATAGGACAGCAAGGAACCACAATTTTGTTTACCTTTCTCAGGTCCTGCACTACTCTGTACTTGCCACTAGGTTTCTTGATTCCAATTATTGGGGAATTACACGGGCTACTCATCACTTCTTGTATGATGTTTGCTTCTAGCAATTTCTGTATTTCAATGGCAACTCCTGCTCTCACTTCGGCACTCATTCTGTAAGGCTTAGTATTGGGGTAGGCTGCATTTTCTTTTATAGCTATTTGTATTGGGTCTACATTGGCCATTAATCCTACATCCTTTCCTGTAAAGTCCCATACTTCTGGCTTTACTGTCTGTTGGAGTTCTTCAGGTAAGTCTTGTATAGTCGTTCGCTTAATTTCTGAGTCCGGTCTGACTAACATTAGCTTGTAAATACCATCTTCGTCTGGGGTTTGAATCTCAACGCCCTTTGGTGTGCAAAACATAGTGCAGTTCATTTTGCACAGCAAATCACGTCCCAGTAAGTTCACTGGACTGGTATCACAGACGACAAATCTGTGCATTTCTTTGAAGTTCCCTATTGATATCTCCATGGGCTCGGTAACGGGTGTACTAATCAATTGATTAGATACACCCACTACTTGGATTGCTTCTCCCGAGAGGGGTAGGTTTGGAACGTCTGCTGTTCTCACAGTAGAACGGGTAGCACCAGTGTCCAATAGAAAGGTGACATCATTTCCATCAACCTTTCCTTCAATGTATGGCCCTGACTGGTCTACCGGCAAGGAGGCGCCAAGTACACACTCCTTGTCCTCCCCTCTCAGGCCCCGTCAGTACTCGTCGTCACAGAAAAAAGTGTAATTCAATAAATATTGCGAAGTTGCTGCATTTCTGTTCTCAGGGCCCCCCCAGATCTCTATATCATCTCCCTGCGGTGATTTTCCCTTAAAAGTTGGCTTTGGCGCTCGGGGTATTTGAATCGTTTTTACCTGCTGCTGGGTCTTTCTTGGCTTTTCATTCTGCGTCTGTGGAGTTAAATCAGGGGTTTGGGTATTATCGGGCTGTAAATACGGACACTCGTCTCTCCAATGTCCAATTTCCCCGCACTGGTGGCAGGGAAATTTCTTTTTGGCTTCCTCTCTGCTCATTTTTGCTCGGGGCTTTCCTCCACCCCCACCCCCAGGGCCTTGGTTCTGAGTAGTTTTATTTATCTTATTCAATTGTTTTTCCTGCTGTTCTGCAAGTTTTACTTGAGCCCACATCACTTTCTCCTTCAGGGCCTTTTTCTTTTCTGCCATTTCGTCCTCACAGTACTTTGCGTACCGTAGAACCTCGTCCATTTTCTTGGACTGCCAACAGATTTTGTTATCTTTTATCCACTGACAAATTTCGGGTCTTAAACCGTTTACAAACCTGTAAATGAAATGCGTCATGTCCTTCATTTCGATGTTATCTATACCACTGTACGTTTTGAACACCTGCAACAGCCTTTCATAAAAGGAATGCACAGTCTCGTCCCTTTCCTGCGTGGTTCTATCTATCTTGGTCCAATCGGTTTCCTTTGCGGGCACTTTTTGCTTCAAGTGTTGAATTACTTGTTCATATTTCCTCATCACCTCAATAGAGGGTTCCCCTGTTTTGGAGTCCCTCGGGTATTCCTCACTAGGCCAAGCTATGGCTATTTTACACTCAGTCCACAGATCTACAGGGACCACTATGTCAAAGAACCCATCCAGGTCCTTCCACAAGCATTTTTGCACCTTTAAAAATCTTTCTACCTGCCGGTACCAATCGACGGGCTTCTCTCGTAATTTCGGGAAGTCATTGGTAAAGGACACGATATCCTGTCTGGACCATGGAACATGTACATATTTTCCTCCTGGTACTTCGCGCATAGGGCATAACTGTTCTGGTTTGTCGGTTTCTTTTAAAACGAATTCTGGGGTTACCTGCTTAGACCTGGTCTCATCTTTCTTTCGGGCCCACCTTGCTTTCCATCTTTCTACGTCTCCCCATTTCTGTAACACTGTCAATAGTTCCTTGACCTGTGCCTTTTTCCCTGATATATTCAGGTTTTCCAAATCTTTGTCTGAAAATTCTGCTCTGTATGGTTTCTGCAAGGGTTTCGATTTTGAAATATCTATTCCCATGCTAGCAGCAGTATCTGTCAATTTTTCATGAAGTACTCGGGCATTTCGGGTAAGACTTTTGCAAATAAACAACAGCTCTTCTTCAGAGTAGGTATTTAATCGGTCTAATCCTACATTTCTTGCCATAAGTTCTTCTATTTCTACTCTCAGTTTGTAGAGATCTAGAGGTTTCGACTGAAGAGTTTGTTTTTCTAATTCTTGGCTCCATCTTTCGATTTCTTCAGGAGTTACCAACGTGACACTCTTAGTACCCGAAGTCGATTCCATCTGAATCTCCCTTGTGTTAAAAGGATTATGTCTTTTCTGCATCCTTTTCCCTGTGCTTCTATTGGGCAGATCCAATAGCGAGACCTCAGACTCGCACTCACTTGTCTGGTCATCTACAATTAAGGGTTCTGGTCTTGGCTGGACTATGACTGGGGTAATGACTGGAGGTTTTGGACTCTCGCGTCGGTCTCCATACAACTGAACCACGGGTCCGATTGTTACTGGGATTGTCAATGCTTCAGAACTGGTATTTAACTGGGAAATTTTCTGAATTA
Organism: Lissotriton helveticus; assembly: GCF_964261635.1. Taxonomy (NCBI): domain Eukaryota; kingdom Metazoa; phylum Chordata; class Amphibia; order Caudata; family Salamandridae; genus Lissotriton; species Lissotriton helveticus. Next base: position 142,548,405 of record NC_136058.1, read on the forward strand.
TCTCAGCTCTCTGCTTTGCTAGAACTTCTCGCTCCTTTTCTTCCAATAATCTCTCTAAGGATTTGTCATGTAACACCTGCGGGGTCAGAGTGGGAGCATAACTCGGGGCAGTGGGATGTGTCTCACTCGGTCCTTCACCATAATTTGGTCTGGGGAACAAACTTTCTGTGCCTAAGGACCTTGGTTCTCTTTCATATAGAGGCTGTAAAAACGGCATTCCTGAACCTGAGGGTCTTGCCTCACCCTCGTAGGGAGGTCTCGGGGTAAAATCGCTTTCACGGGAGTATCTTGCTTCTCCACTAGCTGGTATTCTTGGATAGATATCTCTGGTATCTACGGGACCTAAACTCTCGGTATAAGGAGGTATGGGGCAACCCCCTCCTACACTGGCGGATCGAGCCTCATCCTGGAGATGAAGTCTGCGGGAATTATCCCCCTCACTGGAAGGTCTATGTCTTTCATTATAAGGAGGCGGACTTCTCATAAACAGGTCATCTAATAATTCATCATCCGACTCTCCAATAGGTACCCAATGTTTGCATTTTTCTGTTTTCTTCTCCCCCCCAGGAGGACCACATGCTGGCATCATGGGAAACAGTCCTTCCACAATCATATTCTGTCTCCACTGTTTCATCTTTTTGGCTCGGGCTTCCTGCTTCAATTTTGGATAAAATGTTGTTAACCCTTTATCCATTCGGGGCTTATCTCTCTCAAAAGCCTCAATCTCCCATTCCTCTAGTGCTTCATACTGTGTTAACCTAGGTCTGGGATGTAAGTCATTCATTCGGGTTCTCAGATTGAATAGAATCCTACTGTTAAAGGTACCCACTAACGGAAAAGCCAATACTCCGTCATCCTTCGTGTATTCCGCCCAGTTCTCTAACCATACACATGTGTTGTACCCTTTATCGAACATCATGAAAGATACGGGAGTGTTGGGTGGCGGTATGACAACACCTTCTCTAGTTTTAACCGGCTTGTCCTTTTTGAAGTAATTCTTTACTTTGTTTACAAGAGACAATTTTCTCTTATTTCCGTACATAATGTCGTTTTTAACGCCTTTCCACTGATCGTTCTCAAATCCCATATGCCGTGGATCAGGTCTGGTATGCGGTCTATACGAATGCCACATACGATTTTTACGAGTGACTTTGTTTAAAAAATCACTTCCAATCCGAGTGCGTCTATTATTGTTGTGCGACCAATAAAATGCACTATTTCAAATAATTTCGACCAATGGATGCGCGGCCTTTCGCGAGACGGTTCTCACGCTTTGGCACTCACCCCTCCTTTACAATTCCAGCTCCGCTACAACCCCGCTGTGACTACCAATCCCAGCGCGGCACAGAGTGACGTCAGAGCAGCTTCGCGCCTGACTCCCTCCTTTACAAGGTAACGGAAACTTTCTTTCTTTCTAAAGTGCTAGTGTTTGGTTATTTAACAACGAATACACATTCGCCACTGTGCTCAAGTGTCTAGACAGGAAAGAATTAGTTTCACTGCAAGTAAACTACTTCCATTTACTTTTCACACTCTACGGGTAGATCTCTTCTGCCTACCCTTCACACTAGCATTGGAGAACCTGCTACTTCCCTAGACTCATCCACCTTTCTGGGATATATCTAAGCCTAAAGTTTCACCAGCGAGCCCCTTTGCTTTCACCCAAGCTCCGATGAACCTGCTACTCTTCCGGTGTGACCCTCACTAGGTTATGCCACAATAGGAATTTTGCCAATGAACCTCGTTACTAACATTTATTCAATCATACATTCAGGAAACCCTAGTTAGCGCTTCTAGTTCTGCTTAACCTGCACTAACTTTCCTTGAAAGCCAGTGACCTCAAAGCAAGTGGATTCTATTCACCACTCCCTATTCAATTCCCCGGGGATTTCTGACAACACTTAAGACGTTTTACTAATGAATAGATAAATACATATAACAGTATAAGAATAAGAACAACAATTTTAAAACATTTCATAATTTTTAAAGCAAACACTTCAAGTGAGTGATCAAATCACTCGAATTGTCTACTCTCATTAGCAGCATCCAACTTAGTTAATCTTAACTAGTCCTACCTAACCTTTAGCTATTCCCTAACCATCCTCGATGCTACCAGAAAATTACTGATAGAGATCGCAGGTCACCCGACCAATAATTTCACCACTAATGTTTTCGGGCCCATATACTTCAATTTATCATATACATTGATCAGATGACCTTATAATCCACTACCAATAATCATGAGTCCCTTTCGATTATTTCCAGTGTACCCGACTTACCATCCACCGTTACGGGTACCTATGACCACGATGGGTCAGGGAGCTAGCTGTAAAAGGAAAGGCAGCAAAGTACAAAACCCAACCTAGAATTACTTTGATATTTCATCAAATGACCACGAACAACTGGGAAGTTTTAAGAATTTTATAAATCATAAAGTTTACCATAAAAAAAGACAGTCAATAATCAGGATAACGAAAATCACATAACTATAAAGAAACAATGTAAGGGTGATCATTGAAGTTTTGTAAAATAGAGTAACAGGGAACTCACTTAAGTAGACTTAAACTGAAATTCAAGAATAGACATCTATAAATGGGCAAGCTATTTGCATGTACTAAATTTATACTATTGGAACGTACTTCATAAAAAGGGGAAGAAATTAGGTATCCTAGACGTCTATCAAAAGGGTGGAAAGTGAAACACGCTATAATTCTAATAACGTTACTTCAAATCAGAGCTCAGGAGGAAATTATAAACCACATTTATAATTCATAGACAGTATGGAAATAATGTGCTCTAAAAGGTAGGGTAACATAGGAACATGCTATGAAAATTCAATGCAAATAGGTTTCATAGGGTAGAATTTGCAAAAGCATGGAACATATGACGTGTGCAAAGGTATGTCTTTATTGAAGCAAAGACAGAAAAATAGAAAGGTGCAGTTTAGAGTTTTCGGCAAGATATTTACCTAGACTGGTGTGAAAACCAACCCTGGCCACGGGTCAGTTAAGGACAGGAAATACCCCAAGGAATAGCAGTCATCAATGGGACAGCAGGTGCAGAATGGACACCCCAGGACAGGACAGGAAACCCAGATTAGGATCAGGACAGGACCACCAAGGCACGACCAGCACCCGCAGTTCGGAAGCAACGCCTGCGCTCCACCCTCTCTGCAGCTATCAGTCAGAACCCCGATTGGGTTAGCGAACTCCCCAGCAAAGTGCTCTGCCAGCACTTAAGGTTTAGTAAAACCTTAGCCAATGGTCAAATTCGGACAGAGTGCTCCGCAGCGCTCTGTATATTCAGTCACCTATTGAGTGCATTGGGTCAGTGACAGGTCAGCTATTCGGACAAGTCGGACAATTTCTCTAGCTAAACCTAGGCTAGATATACTCTTTTGGGTCAGTGTACCACCCCCCAATGTTGCAAAGTGTCCGAATCCCCAATTTCGATTGGTCCTAAGGTAGGATGGGTTAACACACCAATCACAACAGACTTATTCAAGTCCTATTTTGCATTCTAAGGTACCGCCTAGCAAGATTGGGGTTCCCATGAGAGAATATGCAGAATACAATAGAAATAATGTCATTGTATCAAGTCAGGAACACGATTTCTCTATCCTCCTGGGTCAGAGTTGGCGTTCTCAGGGGCATCTTGTCCGTGACTGCCAGCTGGCTGAGTTCCACCGCTCAAGGCTACGGCTGCCTGGGCTGCGTGGTCATGCACAGAAAGGACTCTCAAGATGGTTCTCGACCCAGTTGGACCCCCCGTTTACCATGGTACATGAAAAGTAAGCGAAAACAAATTAAAACATAGAAATAAATGAATAAACTACATAACATGAGTGTGTACTTATGAATTATCATTATAAAATATACTATGCAATTATTTATTAGTGCAACAGACAAAATCACAAAAGCGACGGTGCAAGCTTCACCTCGTTATTAGAAAGCGCGGCCATTTTATGGCTGTTACGCATGCGCACCCTTTCCCTCCAAATGTGACTGCGTCATGTCACGTGATTATGCCTAACGCATGCGCAGAATCGGAATTCAAGCAGCATCCATTTTTAAAAACAAGGGTTATTCGTATTAGTGAAACACATAGGCAAGCATCTCTATGATACACACGCACATTCAAAATACATAAATTTAGTAAAACGAACAATTGGAATTACGGGATTATAACACATTTTCGAGGTTCTTGACTCGAGCAAGTCGCGATGCGAAATATTGCTCTATCAGTTGAACGTGTGGGAGCCGAATGATTACAATGTGGCGCAGCTCCAATGGGTAACCCTGGGCAATATGATTGCCAAGAGAGATATAGCCCAATTATGGGGCGCCCAGAGGCCGCCTACGGTTCTGGCATGGACACAAAACATGGATTGGTGCATGTTCAGAGAAAAGACGGTGTACGTTGCTCGTGGCAGACCTCGTAAATGGGGGAAGATCTGGAACCAATGGAACTCATACCGTGGTGAGATATGTGCTCCCCCCACACGGAACTAGAGACTGCACTGCTTCCCTCCCAACCTGATGTTTCCTCCGTAACCATTTAAGCATTTCTCCTATTCCAGATTTCCTCTCCCCTGCCTCTCCCTGACTTTGCCGATTGTAACGCACTTGAATGTCCTCATCCCCGCATTGATGTAACACATTTATGACTGTACTGCCTTGTGTTGTTTTTTCTTTCATGTTTATCTGTTTTTCACTTTAATAAAAAGAAATATAAAAAAAAAATCAATAGGTGAGTGCATTGGAACTTCCTTCCATGTGCCACCCATGGAATGCCTCCTTGATGTGAAGTAGCACAAAGTGCTAATGTGTGTTATTTTAGGGCAACTGATCGACACAACTCAGGATTTATGCTAGAAAGAAACCCCTAAAACAACACTTTGCACCAGGTTTGCGTCACTTACGTGATGCAAACCATGCACAAAGTGATAGTCAATCTGTCCCATAAATGTTACACAATGGTTGAGGTGTCAAATCAATACATTTTTTTATTGGTACCCAAAGGAACCGTTTAGCAACCATAGAATAACAAAAGTTTGAGGGGGAAAAACATTAAGGTTCTAAACCTATTCCTTTTAATTTTCATGCAGCATATTGATGCCAGTTCATACCTCAATGTGCTATGTTAGAATGCCTAATAATTATGAACTACAATTAACAAAAGGATCTCTGTGGCAAAAACAATATCCCACTGAGCTATCAACATAAAATATTAGTCTGAGATCTGCTTGTCACGTTCTACTTTGCATCAGGAGCATTTACCCTCTATACTACTATATCATGAGTTAAAACTTTGACTAAACAAATCACATATCTTTCCCTCATGTACATTACCCACTAGAGTTATTATGATGTTGTAGTATCTCTTGAACAGATGCCACACACACAAGGATCTCTGTAGGCTGCTCTTATCTCACTTCAGCCTGTCATGCGCAGGGCACCCCCTTTACCCGAGCACTGATCATACCATCCTAAAACCGGCATTGGGTTTAAGTATGTGGTGATGTTGGCCTGCTTTGTTGTTTAGTTTTCAACTGGAATGACATCCTTAGCACATACCATTCATAACAATGGTCATATATTTAGGCAATGAAACTCAGATAACCCATTGGTAATACATGTTACATGTATGTGACAAGATGTTCACTGCATACTTATGTTTATTGCTTGATTGAGATCTTAGGTCGATTTTTTCCATGAAGCTTAAAGAAATGGCATGCTTTGTGGTACATTTTTAGCTGTTGCTTAACATCTGAGTTGTTGCCAACCTTATATTATCAACCTAAAAAAGAGCTTTCAGGAGTATTATATGGAGGGGCGCTGGCTCCGCTCACATTGTAGTGTAGTTCCTATTATCCCAATAGGCTCTGCGCATTGGAATAATACCTCCAATAGTATAGACCTAGACCAGACGTTAACTAGGTCTTCTACTGTCGATATTAGACTTAAAGTTTTGGGTTTGCCAGCTAGCTCAGAGTTCACTAGAAACTTTCTCGAATAGGCAAGGAGGAGTTGAACCTCCCTGGATAGACAAGACAACCATAGAACATGACAACTTTGCTCTCCCCTAATCAAGGGTGTATCTCTAGAGTCGTGTGAAAACAAAAGACAACTTATTTTACTCAGTCAGTACGTGCATTCTTAGTTTCACCAGATTGTAGAGAAAAGGAAGAGACGGGCGTGTTCAATAAAAGATGTTATTTATTGATCAGTCTCTTTTCTCGTACAAGAGAAATGAATCGATATTATTGCAATACTATCGCAATACTTATGGTTAAGTAAAGTGCATACAATAAAAGCAGAAGTATAAAATAATACTGTAAAAACATTTATATGGTTTCTAAGCCATATGGTGGTTTAAAATAGATACATACACATATACATTCGACTAATCGTACTCAACTGGTGCTTCTGACTAAGCCTACCCCAATGTACCTGACCTAAGCCTAATACGTGGGCGGGGACAGAAAGTAGCAGTCTAAGTTAAGTTTGTTTTGCCAAGTGACTGATTCAAGAATTCTCTGCAAGGGGTTATTCAGTTTCGTACCTTGAATCTAGGATGATTGAGGGATGGTATCTCTCATCTTTGGTCTCGATATTCCAGGCTGCCTGCAAGGGCTGCTCGGAAGCGCCGGAGCTGGATTTCTCGGCAGGAGAAAGGCAGCGTCTCGTTCTCAGCGCGTCAGGAAGGCGGGGCAGCGTCAGTGGGCTTCGCTCTCTGCTGCACTTCGGCAAGTCTCGCTGCTCCGATCTCGTCACCACCGCGTGTGTTTGCTTAAGGCAATATCGGTAATATTTATACCTGTAAGGTGCCGAGATTGACGTAAGGATGGACATAGATACGTCAATAAGGATGTCATACGAGCTGGTCGTTAGCACATTCTTATGCTGAAGTTCTCGGTGAAATCAAAACAATGGCCGCAGGGTTTTTCCCAGGTTGTCATAGGTTTGATTTGTTTTGAGAACTCCGTATGCCTTATCAGGGGCTGGAGGAATATTGCTTTGCCTAATTAGATGGCAAGCGTTATGACCTAATCAGATAATGTGCTCCTGTGCCGTGGTCTGGCGTAATCAGATAACGGTTTCTGCATCATGGGATGGCTGCTAGTTAACTTGTTAACCAGAATAGGGTCAGGAATAGGGGGATCGATACAGAACCTATAGGAATACATCACACCCACTCCACGCTAACTATTGGCCATATTTACGAATCTAGGCATAGTAAAACATACTGTAGAGTATCGTGTATACCTTACCACCCCAAAATACACATAATGCATTTCGAAATTATGTAATATATGGGAAAAAAATAGTCACATGTACTATATGCACTTAAGCAGTAGAATAATGCTAAATTAATCACGCATATGTATACATTATTAGTAATCGAATATGAGAATTACACATGAAATGGCTCTTAATACAGAAGAAAAGTTCGAGACCACTCCATCACAGTTCAAGAGAAAAAAAATATTTATGAACATACCAGCGGGCAGCTAATGTCTATGAAGTTGCTAAAAACAGAAATTAGTTCTCTAAGAATAGTTCCTACTTTAAGCAGAAGAAAAGTGTCCCGTAAAATTTAATATATAAAAAAAATATTTGGGGGCTGCTAAAAAATTGCTGTCCGTGGACTGGAGGAAAAGTTGATCTTGCTACTTTATTATTAAAGTTGAAGGCCAAATTCAAGGTGTCGGGAACGCCGTGTGCTAGCTTGGTCAAGAGTCATTATTTCTGCTCTGGTGAGAACATCATATCATTGAGACTGCTGAAAAAGCTGTCAACAGCTTCCTGTGAGAGTTCCACTAACTCGGAAAAGGATGTAACCATGCATTCATGCGCATGATTGTCTCCATTGACGTTTTGAGTAGTATTGCTGACAGAAGGTTGTACCTGATCGATGCTGCTTTCATCTTGATCTTCACTACCCCTTAATCGTAGTGGTGAAGTTTCCACGAATGCCGACATCAGGATTGGCAGCCGTTGAGGGCAGCACAATGCATGAGCCTTTACCGGACCCAACAATGTTTCTGCATCCATTGGCGCATCCGATTGTAGCGTCAGACAGGTGTCCAACACGCATTCTTCTCCGCACAGCATGCACCTTAATACAGGTAAAACACATCTTTGCCATATCGGCCGAAATGAAAGAAACCAAGTCATGTTCAGGTCTCTAAGCCGGGTTAGTCCCAGGATTTTTGATATCCGGTCCCGGTATCCAATGGCTCGGATTGTTTCTTCCCTTGTCGCGGGTGTTTTGTCTGTGACATGGTTTGCCATAACGAAATATACGGACTAAGAATAGGATTCCTGCAATTAGTCCCAAAATGAGGGGAACTCCTCCAAAAATCGAATGGACGAAGTCTGGAAAAATACCCAGTATGGCTTTGAATGGTGTTAATGCCATCGAAAATACTGTCTTAAATACATTTGAGACTCCACTGGTATCAGAAATATTTAAGATTTCATTCAGGATTTCTGCGAAATGTATGGGGGAATTAGTTGATAACAATGAGTGAATCTCTGCAGTCGTCCTTGCGACTAGGAGATCATACGTTTCTTTTGATGACGTGAGCCTGGTCGGCGTCTGAAGAAGCACTGTTTTCATTCTGCTTAAAGTATCAACTCGAATAGAAGTAATTTTCAAGTTAGGCCATGCCCTTGCCTCCCTGTCTGGAAAGGAGCTGGGGAACAATAAGCGTCCACAGCACATGACCTTCGCAGTCGTACTAACGAGATAAGGAACCCCGGGCAGTAGATTACAACAGCTGCGATCCACAATTAGAATGTAACTCCCGTTATAGAGTCTCTTAAAGAATGGTTCTATCTCTGTTGCAGGTGTGCCTAGCTGGTGACATGAAAGGTTATTTAATTTCCCTTCACAGGCTCCATGCAAACTAATTCCATTACACAGAAGTGTACCGCTTAGTGACATCGCACAATTATTGCCACTAAGAAACACTTTCTGTCCTTTATTACTGACACATGCATGTGAATAGGGCAAGTTCCATGTTGTCTTAATGTACCCTTTTCCCAATTTTTCGTACATGCCAGCCTGTATATATTTTTGGCAATATTGAAACCTGAAAGTAGATATCGGAATATTAATTATCCCATGTATTATCCATTCAATGACAGGTCGTTCTGACATTGTCAATGGTAATCTCTCGAGTTTCTCAATGCTCAGGATTGTATAATCAGCACCCTTTTGTGCCATACTGATTTGTTTATCAGTAAGGTTAAAGATATGGAATAGTGACGTTGTGTTGATTAAACGCCAAGGCACATAGCCTGAACGCAGGTTTTGTAACGTCCAGCCAAGCTGTACAATAGAACGCAATTGAGACTGACCGTGTTGTAACAACAGTAAGTCTTGCGATATTATGTCGCTTGCTGAAGACACAATGCTGTCCAGTGAAAAGATTCTGGAGGACAGAGTCATTAACCCATTGTCCACTACAGAAAGCGATTTTTCCAAATTAATACGGTCAATTTCCCGTATACTTTCTGCTGTCTCAATTTGAGTTATCTTCCAGGCCTCGTTGTAAGCTGCATATATAGAGGCTGCTATGAAGCGTTTTTGACGCTGTTTGCGTCGTCCCATAATGAAATCACGCAAGTCAGCACCATCAGTAAGTAAAGTTAGGTGTTGCTTAATTTCTGTCAGTGTGGAAGTTTTTAGCCATTGAAGGCAGAGTTTGCCCACACTGTAGGTGGTGATTATCCCTGGGTGTTGTCTTTGGGAATATCTAGGGTCTGGCCTGGTCAATGTGAACCCCTGTGTTTTGTTCAGGAATCTGTTTTGACAGTTATTAGTATCTGTGGGCCAGATTAACCATTGTTTCCAATCAGGATTTGTTCTGTTTTGGTTTAGTACATAGTTTACGTCTATCTCTTCATCCGCAGAGTTATTGCTGTTCATTGTTGGTTTTGGAATAGACGGTTTATTTAGGTCTTTGATTTTGGCTAATCCAAGACAGGTAGTTTGTTGAATAGTTTCATTCAAGAATATCATTTGTTCTGGGATCATGCAGGCTCTAAACAATGATTCTATACCTTGTACTTGCCATTCTTTTGTACCCCAAACACTTTTTACTTCCACATTTTTATCCCAATAATCAAAACCAAATGTATTCATTTGTTCAAAAAATGAGTCCGAATATATCAATTTCGTGTTTGTAAGCATGGTTTTTGTTCCTGTCTTATTCGACAATTTAAAATAAAATGTTTCAGCATCACTTGTGTTGAACCCTGAAAAGTATGAATATTTGTCATAAAAGGTTCTTGAGCTTCCTTTTGGAGGGGTTGCACAATGTTCCCATTGATTATAATTTAAAAAATTTCTAGGTTGTGCAGATTTATGTAGAAAACGGTTACCATAGTGGTTGTAGCAGTACATACTATCATAATTAGACGAACCCTGCAAATAATCATGTTTGGTAAATTTAGCAGACATCACTAGATCAGACATCATGTTATTAATACTTTCAAAGTCCCAATCATCAGCAAATGAGTTTGGTTTTACAAAGTCACTCAACGAGATCTTAATTTGGTGTGGATATTTGAGGATCTCAACCGGACCATACATTTCATAGTCAGTATTGTCCCATGCTACCCCACCCGGTATAGGATTGGCTGTGAAATTGACTGAAGAAAGTTCTCTTTTCTTGACGTGTGAAGACGTGTGTGGCTTGAGGATCAAGTTGATTTTCTGGCTTGCTGTGTCCATTTTAGCATATTTTCCCTCAATGAAGCGTCCCAAACATAGTATCATGATGAGCCAAAGTATCAGGATAAATACACCAAAGGACACCCAAAATTCAATCCATGGAGAAATCAGATAGGTTTCTTTCAGCTGTTTCAAAAGTTCCTTAGCTTTATCTTTAAAAGTTTTTGTTGATGGCTGTGTCTTTGATTCACTTAGATCTTCAGAAGAATCATCAAAGTTGATGAAGTAGCCGGATGCCGTTCTGTCTATTGTTCCAATTGCTTCAGGATTACTGTTTCTTGCAGCTTCAGCATATTCATTTGTTACTTCATTGTAGGTTGGTGTGTCTCTACTAAATGTTTTTATTTGGGTTTTCAGAGGTGTGAGGCCCATTGCATTGTTGCATAGTCCTTGTTGTTGTTCTGTAGGCGTTTCGAATGTGATTAGCATTTTAGTTAGCACCTCTGTACTTGTAGCAAACCTCGGTGTTCTACTACTTATCGGGAGTCCACTTGGCCTACTGTTTGTTATCGGCCACATGATTGTGGTTTTACCAGGTCGATGGATACAACTCGGTTCTCCTTTTTACCAGCAAGCGGCGGTAGTACAACTGATCTCGTCCCGTTGATGGACAAGACAGGAACTGCTTTTCTGTAAGAAGGCCCAAATTCCTTCTTTACCGCGATCTTTTCTCTGACTAGATCCCCGACTTTTGGAATCCAGACAGGTCTTGCTGGGACAGGTGGTGGTTCTTCAGTGGTTGTTGGCTGCTGTTTCAACTTTATGTTGCTCAGGTCTTTTCTTGTTTCGTTTAAGTCCTGCAAAATAGCCAAACGGTCTTTGATATCAAAGCCTTTTTCTTTCACCACTGAAGTCTGACTGTCAAGATCTAAGACTAACATCCTAGTTCCAAACAACAATTCGTACGGACTGAATCCCTTCAGAGAATTTCTTGGCAAGTTGTTTAGACTTCGTTGGACACTTATTAGATGTTTGACCCACCCAGCTCCCGAACCTAATACCTTTGCTGTTATAGATTGCATTATGCCTTGGTTTTTTCTTTACACCATCCCGTATCCCTCAGGAAGGAAGTGAGAAGAATCCCGCTTCGCTATGCTCATTTGGTCATGCTTTCCCACAAGCTTGAGGGCTAAAGTGAAAACATTGGTCAAACGTAGCATGCTCCTAGCGTATATGCCATTTAGACTCGCAAATCTTTGTATAACAGTCCCGACGTCAGCCGAGTGCTGGGGTCTACATTTATAAGTGGAAACTAGTCTTTATTTGTTAATAGGACGCATTATTTACACTTGTTTCACTGATTATTGTTTAGCCCTTATTGAGTGAAACGCCATGGTATTACCCCGTTCCTCTCGCCGCTGCGATCTCTGTTGCAGCCCGGGCATTTTTTTACAAAAATGTGATGATGCAGGCTCATGCCTGGCCACCAGTACACTGCTTGTAGTTCTTCCAGAGAATCTTTTAGTTTGAGGTGTCTGAGACCCTCGCCCATATGTGCGTCTGCTATTAACAAAGTTCTCCTGTCCTTGTTTGGAATTACTCTATCCCCCACTCCAGGGATTCGAGCAAAAGGAACGGAGTTCGCATCGATTATGTATGTATATTTGAGTGGGTAACTGATCGGTAACGCTGAGCAGTCGCCTTTTGATGACGTTTTCACCGCCAGCATTGTTTCACCGTCAATGTATGTTACTGCACGCTTTTTTCTAGCTACGGAAGCCGATTCAGTTGCTACCGCTGTGGCTTTCTCAGCCAATGAATTCCCTGCAACGTGAACGCCATCACGCTGATGACTCAGTGAGTGTATCACGTGAGTCTTTGGTAGTTCTTTTTTTAACAGAACTATTTGTTCCCAAAGCAGTTTTTGGTTTATTGTTGCACCTGTGTCATCTTTGTAACCGTTTTGAATCCATTTCTGTAAATCGCTGTTATATGATTTGACGCAGTAATACGAATCGGACACTATGAGTGTCGGGAATTCGCGATCTGCATTATCTAGCGCCATTTTCAATGCTATTATTTCAGTCTGTTGTTCTGAATTAGTTTCTACTGAGTGTGTTTTTGTTAATAGAGGTCTTAGTATACCTCCGCGCCACACTTCTTTTGTAATCTCACATGTGGGGTTGTATGCTTGTTCCCCCCAAACGGATGGTTGAGCATGTCCGTCTGTATAGATTACACAAGCGTACTGTCGTAATGGCAGAATGTCGATTGGCAGAGGGAATATTCTTTCATATTCTAGATATTTTAGTTCCTCTAGTTCTGGATCAAAGTAGTATTTTACTTTGTCCATTGTAATGGAATTCACCCATTGTATCCATTCCGGATTCAATGCTGTTGTTGGTAAATTACACGGGGTTGTTAATGCCTCAAAGGCTGATTCTGCTGTTCTGACTGTGATGTGTCTACCGTCAGCTTTATCTTTTTCTCTAGCTATTGCGGTTTGAACTGCATGAACAATGTTTTCTTTAATGCTGAATTTCTTTTCAGCTTCTGTGTACAAGTGTGATTTGAATGCAATTGGTACCTTTTCTCCCTCATTAGAGGTCAGGTATGTGAATCCGCATCTTCCTGGGATGACTCGAATCACAAGATTGCGTGTGTTATCACGTGTTTCTAATTTTGTTTTAATTAACATATCTGTTTGTAAGGATCTCAGAATTTCTGTGTGTTTTTGAGTCCAATTGTTTTTTTTTAAATCTGGTTTTATTAGATCATAAAGGGGTTTGACCCTTTCTGCGTAATCTGCAATGTATGTTCTTCCGAAATTTAGGAAGCCTAGAATTGACTGTAGGTTTTTTAGTGTTCTAGGTGCTTGGAGTACGGCACATTTCTCTAGGAAATTGTCAGCCAGGCTTTTGCCTTCACTTGATAATTCATATCCTAAGAACAGGACTGTTAGATGGGCAATTCTAGATTTTTTTAAAGTTGAATTTGTAACCCTCTGCCGCGAACCCAAGTATTATGGTGTTCACTCTCTTCAAGTGAGTATCCAAGTCATCGTCTGTTAGGTATATGTCGTCGACATAAGATAATGCTTCGTCATCATATGTTTGTAGTAACTCTGTTACTCTCGCTGAGAATAATCCTGGGCTGTTCTTGTACCCCTGGGGTAACCGACAGAATTCTTTTTGAGCGCCATTTATTGAGAACGCTGACAAGTATCTGCTCTCTGGTGCTATATTTTGACAAAAGAATCCATTAGAGATGTCTAATGTTGTTTTATATTTTTTGTGCACTATGTTATTCATTAGTGCAGCACTATGCGAGTTTTGTACTGCAAAAGTTTTGCAACATGAGTTAAGGTGTCTGTAATCCAAAACTAGACGATATGAATTGTCTGGTTTGGAGACAGGAAACAAAGGGTTGTTCATTTGTGAGGTGCAAGTTTCAATCACCCCCTGGTATTCTAGTTGATCTAGAATTTCTTTTACCTGTTTTTTAGCTTCTTGCTTGATTGGATACTGCCTTTGTGCAGTAGGTTGTGATTTTAACTGGATTTTGTGAGGAGGAGAGTCCTCATCCCATCCTACATGATTTTTATATAAAGCAGGAGCTTGAGCTACTGACCACTTTCTTGCAAGTGTATATTTTTTATGAATTGGAATATGGTTTGAGAAGGCAGGCATAATTATTTCTTCGCCGTGTGGGCACTCCCTGACAAACTCTGGTGGCCAATCTTTTTCAGCTAGAAGGATGTCATAGCCCTTGGAGAGATTATCCCAAAAAAGGCCCCTTATTTTCCTAGTCTTATCCCCTTCTATACGTAAAGTTATTTCATATATTTTGTGAGGTTTGCTAACTCTGGTGTCTGCAGTTTCCACTTGAATGTATTCATTCGTGTCCACTGTCTCCAGATGATTCATAAGGACTTTGCGTGCTATGCTCACTTCTGCTGCGCTGTCTAGCATTGTCTGAGCCCACTCTCCGTTTTTCAGCTGTGTCCTCAGTATTCTCGGCATTGTTGAATACTTTAATGCTGGCTACCTTCTTCTTGGGAAACTGTAATTTTTTATTTGGATGAGCAGGTTCCTTGTCTTTGGACTTGACGTGCCCTTCCCTGGGTTCCGATCATCCTCTTCTTTCCGATTTCTGCGAGGAAGTCTGAAAAGATTGAGAGGGACGTGTATCAAAATCTTGATATCTATCCGGTTTCTTTATGTTATCCCTATTTCTAAGGTTGTATTTTTTCACAGAGGGCTCCCTTTGGGGAGACTTGGGTCCTTGGTCCGGAGATCTTTCTCTCCGCCGAGGAGACCTTCCTCTGGACTGGAATCTCTTTTCTTTTGGATTGGATTGTTTGTTTCCATCCCAGTTCTTCTTTTGACTGTTTAGATTATTTTTAATAAATATTTTTTCAGGACTTTCAATTAGTTGGGGCTTCACTGGTATTCCACCCAAACTATCTCTACCTAGTTCTTCATAGGATTTTTCTATAATTCTGGCAATTTCAGCTGGTTGGTCTGCTATATCTGTCTCTTTTAACCTCTGGCGGATCGCCACATTCGCTGCTTCTCCTTTTATGTTGGCTAGTAATATTGCCGAGACCTGCTTGAAGTCTTTTAGTAATTTCATACCAAGAGTTAAAGCGGGTTCTGGACCGTATTCGTCTTGAATTTGTTTTAGCACATCTGGTATTACTGACATGGATGGAACTCCATGTGTTTTTGTGTAAATGGAAGCAAAGACTGTACCCCAAGTGTCACAGTCCTCCACGTGTGGTGCGATTCCCATTGGAAGACAGATAGTCAGAATCCTGTGTTTATCCACAGGGGTGGTGTCTGGAAACACCGCCTCTATTTGGGTGATTTTTTGTGCTAACCAGAATGGTATTTGTTCCTGTTTAGATGGTACTTTACCTAGGCAGGACTGTATGTTCTGTGGTGTAATTTTATTTGTGTTCCCCTGATGTGGGGTCAGCTGTGGAATTTTAACTACAGGTTGGATGGTTGAAGTCCGCATTACATATTGGACTAGTTGTCTATATATTTTAATTAGTTGTTTTAGTTGTACTAAAACATCTGCTGCAGACATTCTTTCGATGTCTGGATGTGGTGTGTATCCGGCTAGGACCGGCCATGTTGCTCCTGGTCTACCTAGTGGACCGAGCCTGGTGATGTGATTATTATGTTTTAGGGCGCCATTAAACAAGAGCAGATGCTCTTGGAATTTAAGTGGTACTTCCACTTCCTCGAAAGGAGTGTAGGTATCCGGTGGTTCCTCTATTTTATAACAGTGGAACTCCTTTGTTATAGCATTTGCTGCTGGAAAGTTTATCCATGAATAGAATACCTCTGTCTGCCGATATTCGTGTGCCTCAATTACGAATATGACTGTACCACCTCTTGGTGTCAGTCCATTGTCTATAAGTTTTAACGTTATAGATCTTCTTATGTTGACCGGGATGAGTTTTATATCCGGGTCTGCTACTTGCATAGTATTATCAGCTTCTATTATTTCAACTGCTAATCTAGCTCTCTCTCTTTCATCATCACTTTCTGCCATTTTACCGACAGGAAGGTTTTTCTGTTTGTTTGCAGATCAGGTTTCTTACGGAAACAAAGGTTAGATGCACAATTTTTTGGAACAGTGTATCCTTCAACGTTGATTGAACCAAGAACCTTACATAGGAGTTCCCTCCTGCGAGGTTTGGCGGATTTTACCTCTCACCCACTCCAGACGTCTTTGGAGTATTATGGGTAAAAGGGGTCTGAGTGAAAGAGCACGACTGAGTTACTCTAAAGTCTTGCGTTAGTTTTATCGCCTATCCAAACACGTTGGGCGCCATGTAGTGTAGTTCCTATTATCCCAATAGGCTCTGCGCATTGGAATAATACCTCCAATAGTATAGACCTAGACCAGACGTTAACTAGGTCTTCTACTGTCGATATTAGACTTAAAGTTTTGGGTTTGCCAGCTAGCTCAGAGTTCACTAGAAACTTTCTCGAATAGGCAAGGAGGAGTTGAACCTCCCTGGATAGACAAGAAGGGATTTAGTTTCTGACAACCATAGAACATGACAACTTTGCTCTCCCCTAATCAAGAGTGTATCTCTAGAGTCGTGTGAAAACAAAAGACAACTTATTTTACTCAGTCAGTACGTGCATTCTTAGTTTCACCAGATTGTAGAGAAAAGGAAGAGACGGGCGTGTTCAATAAAAGATGTTATTTATTGATCAGTCTCTTTTCTCGTACAAGAGAAATGAATCGATATTATTGCAATACTTATGGTTAAGTAAAGTGCATACAATAAAAGCAGAAGTATAAAATAATACTGTAAAAAGATTTATATGGTTTCTAAGCCATATGGTGGTTTAAAATGGATAAAATAGATACATACACATATACATTCGACTAATCGTACTCAACTGGTGCTTCTGACTAAGCCTACCCCAATGTACTTGACCTAAGCCTAATACGTGGGCGGGGACAGAAAGTAGCAGTCTAAGTTAAGTTTGTTTTGCCAAGTGACTGATTCAAGAATTCTCTGCACGGGGTTATTCAGTTCCGTACCTTGAATCTAGGATGATTGAGGGATGGTATCTCTCATCTTTGGTCTCGATATTCCAGGCTGCCTGCAAGGGCTGCTCGGAAGCGCCGGAGCTGGATTTCTCGGCAGGAGAAAGGCAGCGTCTCGTTCGCAGCGCGTCAGGAAGGCGGGGCAGCGTCAGTGGGCTTCGCTCTCTGCTGCGCTTCGGCAAGTCTCGCTGCTCCGATCTCGTCACCACCGCGTGTGTTTGCTTAAGGCAATATCGGTAATATTTATACCTGTAAGGTGCCGAGATTGACATAAGGATGGACATAGATACGTCAATAAGGATGTCATACGAGCTGGTCGTTAGCACATTCTTATGCTGAAGTTCTCGGTGTAATCAAAACAATGGCCGCAGGGTTTTTCCCAGGTTGTCATAGGTTTGATTTGTTTTGAGAACTCCCTATGCCTTATCAGGGGCTGGAGGAATATTGCTTTGCCTAATTAGATGGCAAGCGTTATGACCTAATCAGATAACGCGCTCCTGTGCCGTGGTCTGGCGTAATCAGATAACGGTTTCTGCATCATGGGATAACCAGAATAGGGTCAGGAATAGGGGGATCGATACAGAACCTATAGGAATACATCACAACATGTTGGTGTGCAGGAGTACATGTTTTAATTGGGCAGAAGATGTGGCTTCCACGGAAAGAGTACTACCCCTCCATGCAGCCATGATTTGTATGTTTGTTTATGTAACTGCATAAGCTAGCAGCAATATGGCTACCTAGAGAAGGCTCACTCAGAAAGGTCAAGCTCACAGTGGGGCATAGTTTAAACTTCCAGGACATGTGCCAGGCAACATGAAAGTGTCTTATATAGATAGATACTTTGCAGTGCTTCTTTGTCACTGGCAGCAGCACAGATCCCCTTCCCTTTCCTTCATCAACTTTAGACTTCAGAGTGTAGTTGTGTGTTTGAGAACATATGGGGATGCCCAAGGCTACAGTAATCCACAGTACTTTTTTATGTACACCTTTTCAGTGCAACTGTTGCTAGACATTATATAATTAACAAAAAATATATTTCAGGGTACTACTGAGAGTGGAGCTTAGGCTCCACCCACAATTTGGTTTCTGTAAGTAGAGGATTTGTTTAGGCTGAAGTTGTGTGCGTCTACCAAAAAGAGTGCTTTTCTTGCACTGTTTGACTTGTAGCAAAGTTTATACTGAATATAGCATGATTGGCTTGGTTATTTTGGCAAGTCAGTAATAAAGGTTATAGGCCTGATTGTTTGTTATGAAAATATATGATAAAGGCAGTAGCACTGAAATGTGGGTAATTTGCTTTCACTTCAATATAAGAAATTTCTGAAGAATTATGTAAAATGCAAATCCATAATTTGTCACTATATTTTAGCGTGAAATGTATCATCATGTACATTTTAGGTTCAAGAATGCATTTCCTGCTAAAAGAAATAGTGCAAAAAACACAAGTGCAGCACACAATAGCCTCTCACATTCTGGTCTTTCATGTTGTTCCCACACTATAATTTTGCCACAAACTGCGTCATAATTAAGCAACTAGGCATAATGCCATAGATTCAAGAATGTTGCCTAACACTCAGGCAGCAGGGTAGCAGGACAACAGGGCAGCAGAGTAGCAGTCCATCTTGCATATCAGCATAGTAGTCCTGAGTCTTCCACAGGTCCAGAGGTGTATTGAAGAGTTCGGACCAGGGCCAGTTTTAGCACTGGTGGAGCCTGGCTCAACAATCTTTCGTGCCCCCCCCCCCATGCCCGCCTCCTCAGACTCCCTCACTACCATCAAGCAAAAGTGCACATCATCTCTCCATAGCCCCTCAAGCCATACATTTATTAATTTTGAAGCATTGATAAAGGCTGGCTTTACTAATCTGCTCAGCTATCCACATAGAATACAGATCTATTCTCTGCAACAGGCATATTAACCCTATGCCCTTTGCAAGTTAAAACTACTGCTAGACAAAACTTTGATCTCTCTCTCTAGCAGTAACATTAATCACAAGAGTTATCTTGACATTTTTATTGCTGTCTAAAAACTGGACGCACACGGAACTCTGCAGGTAATGTACTTTTAAATTGTAAGCTATTGCTAAACACAGCGCTCCCCCTGAAGTCAGTGCCTACCCCTGCAGGTCAGTGATGCCGCACCATTCATACCGCCCTAAAGTTGGCCCTAGTTGGGTCTTAGGGTCCATTATCTATAACTGGGGCCAATTTGAAGTAGGAAAAGTTTCTGGATATTTAGTTTCCACCCCCAGAGATGGTTGGAATTTCCTGCCTCCTTGTCCTGGCCCCAGCTTGTCTGGGGTCACAAAAAACTAGTATCAAACCCTTTGTAAGTGTCCCAGACTGATCCTCTGTGGCACGCACGTGTAGTAGGTGACAGCTCTTCCGCCTCATCAAGTCAGATATGGCCCATCCTGCCAATAACTATTTCCTTTTGTCTCACTGTTTGGAAGCAATACACAAAGAGCAACTGTCAACTACGCCTAATCATGTGGGCCAGGAAACAAGCTGCAGGCACCAAATGGGTGAGGTGAGAAAATACCAACTTTACAAAAGAGGCATTTTCAGAATTGTGACTTATAATCTAACTTTACCATTAAAAAGGGTTTTAAATTACAATTCTTTGGACACCAAACTCTACATTCCTATCCGCAACCAGTCGAAAGTTATCACTTATTAAATGTAATAAGTTAACCCCATGTTAGCCCATTCCAGAGGTAGGTCCTGCAGTAGTGAAAAACAAATGAAAGATGTTTTCACTACCAGGACATGTAAAAGTTAAAACGACAAATCCAACATTTTAGAGAGCACGGCTAAAGAGGGGTGAAATGCCGAAACCGGTCCTAGGATGCTTGTTTCCAGTCCAGGGAGGACCTGGCTTGGCAGTTCGGGCTGGACTGTTCCCCTGAGGTACAGGGTCAAGACTGGTTTGCATATGGACAGGTCTAAACTGGGGTGGCATGGTGAGCAAAAGAATAATGGATTTAACGCAGATCTCTTGACTGGAGGTGAATGTTTTAATTTGTTCTGCATTTTGTCCATCAATTGTGTGTCTTTTGCTATGTTTAGACAGCAGTATGTTTTCTTTTTTCTGCTCGTATTCTTTTAATGTATCTTTCATATGTTGTTAACTGTGTGTGTTTAATTGTGGTTGTGTAATATGGTAAATGTAAGAATGAGTCAGAGGATGGATGAAGGAATGCATAAATCAAAGATGGGTGATAGGGTGCATTTATGTTGACTTAGTTTAGTGCCTATCCCTATCAATCACACATGTTCTATGCATCTAAATGTCCAGTGACTCTGACTTGAGATTGTGGGAAACTTCCATAATATGCAGTAAATGTAATCATGCTGCATAAACGCTAATTTGATTTCCTGATTAATATTTATTAAAACTTTTGGATGTTAGGTTATGCCATAGTCTTCCCTGTAATGGTTTTCAGATTCGAAATAATCTTGATTTGCCCATGTTGTGACAAACCCTTTCCATTTTTGAGTGGAACAAAACTTATAAAATCGAGGTGTTTATTTGCAAAATAAAAGGCAGGAAGCTTATATTCCTCCAAAATGTGTGCATTCATAAAATACCAAACTTGATAAACCCAACCCTGCAAAGTGAATTGCTTCACGGCGCTTCTGCATTGACAGAATAGAAGAGGCTTTAAGAAGATATAAAAAGCATAATTCCACAGCAACAGGTAAATAAGAATGCAAATCACGCAATGCTGTTTTGGCAAAGCATTTAAGGTTTGATTTTGTGATGCATCTTTACATAACAGATATTTTATGCAGGAAACGTGCGGAACCCATTTGTGGCTGGTCAGATTTCTGGTGCTATGAATCCTAATCACTTGTTTTCCCAAAGGCTCAAATGTGCACACGTCTTAGTAATGCTCATAGGAATGTAAAGCTCAAAAAAGTCGAGAGGTCACACAAAAAGACACATTTCTGGCTCAAATTATATATGATACACGGGATAACTGTTTGTGAAAAGGGGGAAAGGCATCTGCTCCGTGTGCCACAGGAGTGCTATAACTTGTGCCAGTATAACATGCTGTGTTCACTTTTTGGGATTTTACAGGTTCCCATGAGACATTCAACAATAAATTGCATTAAGATGGCAGGTTTTGTAACTTTATAGGCAGAATGTTTTACCAGCTCTCTATATGGTTCCTCCTGCGTCGTTACGTTTTGTGGATGACATCTGACCCATACTACCTTCTTTCTGAAAGACGTTAATATAATCTATATTGTGTTTTCACTATTAGAAGAAAGTTTCCAGTGCACAATTTCTTTTTTACTTAACGTGATAGAGGCGAAACGCGTGTAAGAAAGGAAATAAACAGACCAAACATGTTTGCATCTAGGTGCATGGGTGGATGCACGGGAACATCTCTGCTCCACCCATATGATTCCTATCCGATGCAAAGTAATGCAAGGCTGCACGATGCGCTGCCTTGCGTTACTTTGTATTTACTAAACCACGTAAAGCCACTTTGTGTGGACTAATAAATGATAAAATGTGTTTTGCCACAAAGGTGATGCACCCCTGATGCAAACTCTTAGTAATTCGGAGTCTTGATGATTTAAACAGCGCAATACCAACTCAAAAAGCAAACCACAAAAACACACAAAAATCCTGAAATTAAGCCCAGGGTCAAAATTGGCTATGGGTCTAGGGGCCTGATTACGACTTTGGTGCAGTTGTGCCGGCTCTCCACTGGCACAGCGGCGCCAAAGTCGCGCAAGGACCGCAGACCTGATTAAAAGTTCAACTTATGCAGGTGGGTGGTTCTTTTGTCTTTCCTATGGCAGTACCAGAAAAGCAGGCACTGCAATGGGAATGGCAAAAATGTTCCAGCACAGCATGGATGCCAAGAAAAAAGCACTAGTGGACCGCATCGAAGGGAGCTCCAACAGCTGCAAAAAGATCTTCTCAATCCCCAAGGATTTCACTTTGCCCTCAACCACAGTCAAAATCACTGCCTACCAACAACTCTGCAATAATGTATCCAACTTCTTCCACAGCAAAATGACAAACATCTACAGCAACTTTGCATACCACCAAGACGGCCACCTAAACAAATGGCCAACCCTCACCAGAAACAGCACAGTGGCAATCATGCAGGCCATCCATTCAGGAGCCCCAATGGGCCAATGCCCTCACCACATCGATAACCTGGAAACATCACCAATCAGCAGCATCCTGATCCACATCATCAACACCGCCATCACATCCTTTAATTTCCTGTAAGAATGGAAACTTGCAGAAATCAACATCCTCTGCAGGAAGACCATAGCCAACACGAATAAACTGAGCAACGTCCGACCCATCTCCCTTCTCCCCTATCCAGGCAAAGTGATTGAGAAGGTCATCAACAAGAAACTCATAACCCACCTCAAACCTCTTCACCATCTTCTAAACAGCACTCAATCAGGATTCAGCAAGTACCACAGCACTCATCGTGGCCATCAATAACATTCGAACCAACTTGGACTGAGGAGAAACAGCAGACCTCATCCTGTTCGACCTCTCGGCAGCCTTCCACTCTGTCCCCCACAACACCCTCATCAGAAAACTCCACGAGATTGACATACAGGGATCGGCTCTCAAATGGATCTGTTAATTCCTTAAGGGGGAGAACCCACTGGGTCACTCAGCCCCACCCTTTTCAACATATACATGACACCGTTCGCCAACATCATCCAGTCAGAAAACATTCCCGTCATCTCCCAACCCAATGACACCCAACTCATCCTCTAGTTGACGGATAAGAAAACCACGACCAGAGCCAACTTACCAACTGCATGATCACTGTAGCAGACTGGATGCAAACCAACTAACTTAAGCTCAACTCCAACATGATGGAAGTACTGGTCTTCTGCAACAAGACCTCCCACAAGACTCCACCTGGTGGTCATCTATGTTATGACCAACACCACGCATGAAATCTAGAGATCATCCTAGACGACAAGCTCAACATGTCAGCTCGGGTCAATGCAGAGTGCACCTCCTGCTTCCATATCCTACGCATGGTGCAACAGATCTTCAAATGGTTGCCTCAGAACACCAAACGGACCGACATGCAAGCACTCATCACCAGCAGGCTGGATTACAGCAAACTCTCTATGCCGGAATCTCTGATCAACCCCTATACAGATTCCAGAACATCCAGAACACCGCCGCAAGACTCATACTCAACATCCCATACCCCGCTCATATCACATCACACCTCAGGAAGCTTCACTGGCTTCCCATTCACAAGCGCAAAAAATTCAAACTTCTCAGACACACATACAAAGCCCTCCACAACACAGGACCAAAATACCTGAACAGCCGCATAGACTTTCCCAAGCCCACCAGACACCTATGCTCTACCACACTCTCACACATACACACTCCCTACATCCACAAAAGCAAAACTGGACATCGCTCATTCTCCTACATTGCACCCAAGACATGGAACAACCTCTCTCAACACATTTTTCTCTCTCACTTTTTGAGCTCCGCAAGAAGCTGAAGACCTGGATCTTTGTATAAGAACCTTAGGGACCACACACCTACAAACCTGCCCTAGTGCCTGGATACTCTCTTAGTGATTTTGTGGCATACAAATCAACATAACATAATATAACACAATAAATGTAAAAAAATGTTCAGGAGGTGAAACACATGGCCCATACTTTTACTTTTATGAATAGAGTGCTGCTGTATTTGTGAAGTAGATCATACTTAGATTTTACAGTGGTTTATAGTTATGCCATGATATAAAATGCTGTATTAAAAGGCTGGCCCATGCCTCACCATGAATTGATCTGTTCCCTAGCGGTTAGTTTTTTAATGTCATACATTTCTATGCCCTATCTGTGACTATTACTGCAATGGTTATATTATTACACAGTAACATTTTACTTATTAAAAACTTTGTTTAATGGCAAACAATGAAAAACATCTAATCATGTTTATTTCATAAATCAGAAAACAATCAAGCCCTGTTGACTGAAGGATTCACCACATGTGTGTTAGATTAAAGTGGACGTGGTGGATTTCACTTTCAATATTATACTTTCTTCCACATATGTTTGCTGTTCATAAAACCATAAAAAATCAACTTTTTTGTTGAAAAGTTAGTGAAAATAACTAGAAATTGAAAAGATAGAAAATTAGATTTTTGATATATTTGTAAAATGTATTTTCTTGTTATCCAATAGTGCCATCTACTGCCATATCTTTGTGGAAAAAAAGAAAATATGTTTTCAATCATGGTGATCAAAAATAAGAATAGCAAAAGTATACAAAAAAGTGATGGATGGAATACTTGAATTAATCTCAGCCACTACTACTAATTACTCTGGGCTGCCTCCCAATCCATCCTGTTTTTGCACATCATGCCACCTCAGTTTGGATCCAGACATATGCAATTCAGTCTTAATCCTACTCCCATGGGACCAACCCAACCGAACTGCCAGGCCAAGTCCTCCATGAACCAGAACACAAACCCCCAAGAACTGGTTTTGCCCTAGTTAGGGCTCATTTGCCAGGTATGGCTTGGTTCCAGTGACACAGTGTACACGGGACCCACATCTAGGCATACCCATTCAACTTAGGGTGACACACTACTGTATAGAAAAAAGTGATGGATAGAATGCTTGAATTAATCTCAGCCACCGGTAATTACTCAGGCCACGTTCCAATCCATTGTTATTTTACACATCGTGCCACCTCACTCTGGACCCAGCCATATGCAAATCAGTATTGTCACTACTCCACTGGTAATGTCGTGGGGATGTGCCTTGCATTTACACTGTGTTAAGTTGACATGAGCTTATTAGAAGTTTAAACGCCATTTTTCCTTTCTGCAGCCTTTTGCATACGGCATATTATAATAAATGTTTAGAGTCTAGCAGAGTGTTTTGCTTCACACGAGAATAATATGTTTTTCTATATTAGCAGCCTTGCTTGGAAAGCTTTGTCTGAACAGTGAGTGCCGAGGCCTTCAAGGTTATTTCAACACGGTGGTTGTTGTTCGGACTGATCAGCGCACGTTCTAGACATAACATATATGCAGCTGTGGCCACCTCTGATTTTGGCGTGTTTAATAATGCACTGCGTAGGCATGATCACACACACTTGGAGAACATTCGCATGCTGAGAGCTGGGGCAGAATCTGATGTGGTCCATTTCTACTAAGTACCAGAGGTATGAGGCCGCCCCTGTAATCCCAAGAGACCTTCTGTAGATATAAAATAACCTACTAGCAATGGAGGGTGAAATATAGGTATATTTAAACCTGTTTCTATTTAGCATTGTAACATGCTTTCTCCCTTTGTATTTATGGAATAGTAGCTATGCTGATAATCTTGTTGCTTATAATATGTCTGCTTGCATTAGCTAAGATACTGCGCATGAGAACACGGCATTAGAAATAAATATTTCAAACTTGCTTGTGTATTCTTTTACTCTCTGTTTTGGACTGGTATGAGAGTGTAACGAAAGAGTGTTCATGTGTTCCACTTTGCCTGAGGTAATCTAAGTTCCATGTTCTGGGTTGTATAATCATTGGTGGTACGGAAGAACCAATGAGATACTGATGCTAGTCTGGTAAGGGGATTTTGGATACTAAGGTGAGTTTTGGCGCACCCTAATTCACTGAGGTTCCAAGTCTCTATGCACAGTTCTGTGTAGGAGCAGTATCCCTGCTACATGGTGCCCATACAATGGTGGTCTTATTACATGACGCTTGAGTAGTACTTCTATCAGTCCTTAGCCCCATCACTATTGTGTCCGGATAACAGTAGTGTGGGACAAACCTACCTATAGTTACATAGGTCTTTTCAAGCTTGAATCTTTCAAAACGGTTCCCCTTTGAATTACAACCCAGTTGTGCTACTTTGTTTTGCATTGTACCTTTTTTATCTGTGTCACTATGGCTAACGTTGACATACCGCAGCATAGTTGCATTGCGGTCCGCAATCATTTGCAGGCTTATAATGTTGGTTTGGAAGGCATGGCAGTTATTTTGGTGATGAGTGCTGAGGTTGCTTACCCGTTTGAGATTTTCTACTCATGGGTGAC
This sequence comes from Lissotriton helveticus, assembly GCF_964261635.1. NCBI lineage: Eukaryota > Metazoa > Chordata > Amphibia > Caudata > Salamandridae > Lissotriton > Lissotriton helveticus. Next base: position 142,574,752 of record NC_136058.1, read on the forward strand.
ATTTCCGACAGCAGATGCTACTCAGCATGCTGCTCAGGTGTTTCACACTTACACTCACACTGCTGTGCCCGTTGAATACGTTCCTTTTAGGACACAGGAGATTCCGATTTCTGCATGGCAGCACCGTGATTGGTTTGATGGCGCCCTTCCCCACAGTATAACGGCAATTAGATTGGGTCCTTTGTCCTTTCCAGGCGCTTCTTGACCAGTTTCAATCCGCATCCTCGTGCGGGGCAGGTCCCCGTTGCTGAATTACGGACCCTGTATAACTCTTCTATCAGTGTTATTCTGGCCCTAGTTCAATATATTAACCGCAATTTCCAGGGCGGGCCCCTGGTGTTGCGGCCCTTCCAGCTGGACTGAGCGGAATGAAGCTTAGTCCCGTGATGGTAAATGCACTTATGGGCTAGCGTCCCCAGGATAAGGATAGCCCTGACTCCTGTGCGTTTTCCCACAACTCCACAGAGTCTGATAACATATTCACGTGAGGAACTGCTAAGGCTGAATCAAAAGAGTAAAACCTCCTGTTGAATAGCATATAACCTAAAGAAAGAGCCAAAGAGTTGTGAAGAGTGTAATCTACAATTTAGCTATGAGACAGTGAGGAACCTAAAAACCCACAAAAAATTGATTGAGATGGCCAACAACAATGGGATTAAAGCAGTATTAATCAGCACACGATCACTAGTGAAGCATAATTTAGAATTTGGGGAGCTAATAGATAGTCATAAGTTAGATGTGGCCTTTATAACTGAGAGTTGGGCAGATGCAGCATCTGATCCAGAGCTGCTATTAGCGCTTCCCACTCATTATACTATGAATAGAATTGACAGAAAGAACAAGCGGGGTGGGGGGCTTGCAATTATTTACAGAGAAGGCTTGAGAGTGGAGGGAGGTGTGGGCAATGGCTCACCGGATTGTGAAACGCTGCGTTTCCAGATAAAGATCAACAATAACTACACATTTAAAGGGCTCCTCCTATATCGTGCACCAAAAGCACGAACTTATTTGATAGAAAACATTAGCCCATTTCTAGAAGCCAGTATACACTGTTTAGACTTTACAGTTCTAGGAGATTTTAATTATCACCTGGAAGAGGAAGATGATAACAACATCATGGCACTTATCAACACCATGGCTAGTTTCTCCCTGAGGCAGATTGATAGGCAAAAGACACACATTGCAGGGCATACACTGGATGGAATATTTACATCGAATGATAGGGTAGAAGTGTTGGAAGTCATTCCAGTGACGTGGTCAGATCATTAAGCCATCCTATTTACTGTGCGGGATAACTGGCAACAAATAACACCAATGAATACCCAGACCGCCGTGGTATATCAGGATTGGAATAAAATCAATCAATCACATTTTCAGGATCAACTACTGGGAGCAAAACCTAAATTGAAGTTAGACTCCAACGTTATGGTTAACAGAGTAAACTCCTGGGTAAAAGGAGCAGTAGACATAGTGGTCCCCAAAAAGAGCTTCCTGTCTAAAAGGAAAAAAACATCCGAACCTTGGTTTACAGAGAAACTTAGAGAACAGAAAAAAGTATGTAGAAGATTTGAAAGGAAATGGAGAGTCGAATATGCAGAGGCAAAGAAAGTTGAATACGCACATGCTTTATCAGATTATAAAAAAATGATTATTGAGGAAAAAAGTGAATATTTCACTCGGAAAATCCTGGAAGCTAAGGAGGGCATGGCAGTTATTTTGGTGGTGAGTGCTGAGGTTGCTTACCCGTTTGAGATTTTCTACTCATGGGTGACGGTTCCGACAACAGATGCTACTCAGCATGCTGCTCAGGTGTTTCACACTTACACTCACACTGCCGTACCCATAGAATACGTTCCTTATAGGACACAGGAGATTCCGATTTCTGCATGGCAGCACCGTGTTTGGTTTGATGGCGCCCTTCCCCACAGTATAACGGCGATTAGATTGGATCCTTTGTCCATTCCAGGCGCTTCTTGACCGGTTTTGGCTGCATTCACCCCGCATCCTCGTGCGGGGCAGGTCCCCGTTGCTGAATTACGGACCCTGTATAACTCTTCTATCAGTGTTATTCTGGCCCTAGTTCCATATATTACCCGCAATTTCCAGGGCGGGGCCCTTGGTGTTGCGGCCCTTCCAGCTGGACCGAGCGGAATGAAGCTTAGTCCCGTGATGGTCAATGCGGTTATGGGCAAGCGTCCCCAGGATAAGGATAGCCCTGACCCCTGTGCGTTTTCCCACAACTCCACAGAGTCTGATAACATATTCACGGGAGGAACTGCTAAGGCTGAATCAAAAGAGTAACAGCCCCTGTTGTATAGCATATAACCTAAAGAAAGAGCCAAAGAGTTTTGAAGAGTGTAAACTACAATTTAGCTATGAGACAGTGAGGAACCTAAAAACCCACAAAAAATTGATTGAGATGGCCAACAACAATGGGATTAAAGCAGTATTAATCAACACACGCTCACTAGTGAAGCCTAATGTAGAATTTGTGGAGCTAATAGATAGTCATAAGTTAGATGTGGCCTTTATAACTGAGAATTGTGCAGATGCAGCATCTGATCCAGAGCTGCTATTAGCGCTTCCCACTCATTATACTATGACTAGAATTGACAGAAAGAACAAGCGGGGTGGGGGGCTTGCAATTATTTCCAGAGATGGCTTGAGAGTGGAGGGAGGTGTGGGCAGTGGCTCACCGAATTGTGAAACGCTGCCTTTCCAGATAAAGATCAACAATAACCACACATTTAAAGGGCTCCTCCTATATCGTCCACCAAAAGCACGAACATCTTTGATAGAAAACATTATCCCATTTCTGGAAGCCAGTATAAACTGTTTAGACTTTACAGTTCTGGGAGATTTTAATTATCACCTGGAAAAGGAAGATGATAACAACATCATGGCACTTATCAACACCATGGCTAGGTTCTCCCTGAGGCAGATTGTTAGGCAAAAGACACACATTGCAGGGCATACACTGGATGGAATATTTTCAATCGAATGATAGGGTAGAAGTGTTGGAAGTCATTCCAGTGACGTGGTCAGATCATCAAGCCATCCTATTTACTGTGCGGGATAACTGGCAACAAATAACACCAATGAATACCCAGACCGCCGTGGTATTTCAGGATTGGAATAAAATCAATCAATCACATTTTCAGGATCAACTACTGAGAGCAAAACCTAAATTGGAGTTAGACTCCAACATTATGGTTAACAGAGTAAACTCCTGGGTAAAAGGAGCAGTAGATATAGTGGTCCCCAAAAAGAGCTTCCTGTCTAAAAGGAAAAAAACATCCGAACCTTGGTATACAAAGAAACTTAGAGAAGAGAAAAAAGTATGTAGAAGATTTGAAAGGAAATGGAGAGTCGAATATGCAGAGGCAAAGAAAGTTGAATACGCACATGCTTTATCAGATTATAAAAAAATTATCATTGAGGAAAAAAGTAAATATTTCACTCGGAAAATCCTGGGAGCTAAGAACTCCAGCAAGGAGTTGTTTAGTACTGTGAAAAAACTAGCTAAACTTGCAGGAACTCTTCAGAAGATAGAGAACCCGGAATTCTGTAACATCTTAGGAGAATTCTTTACCAATAAAGTAGAGTCAGTATACAAAACTTTCGGAGATAGCAATAATTCATCCGCTGAAAGAAATATGCCAAGGTCACATCCTTCAACCTCTGGCACACTATTTTTTCCTTTCTTCCACCTACTGAAGATCAGATCACTCAAGTAGTGAAGACAACCAAGTCAGGAGCTCCATCTGATCTGTGCCCGCCTAAAGTCTTTCATCTGTTCCCAGGCATTATCAGTGGGCAACTAAGAACAGTTTTCTTGGAAATAATGCAGTCAGGCCTATTCCCAGATTTATGGAAAACAGCCTCTGTCCGGCCTTTGTTAAAGAAAACTAACCTCGATCCTACAGAACCAAGTAGTTATCGACCGATCTCCAGGATTCCCTTCTACTCTAAGGTGTTGGAGAAACTACTTAATAGGCAGATCACATCCTTTATCTCTGATGGAGATCTTTTAGATCATTCGCAATATGGTTTCCGAGAAGGCCAGGGAACTGAGACCCTCCTGGTGATGGCAGCAGAAGAATTAGGAAGAACATTAGATGATTGAAAGAAGGCCGCCTTGATTCTGTTAGATCTATCGGCAACCTTCGACGCGGTCAAACATCAAATTTTAATTGGCAGACTAGAAGAATTGGGATTCCAAGACATCTTCATTACCTGATTGACATAATTTCTAACAAATAGAACGTTTGTAGTAGAAATGGAGGGAATGGCTTCTAAATTGTTCAAACTGCTGTGTGGGGTGCCTCAGGGATCATCCCTGAGCCCTACACTCTTTAATATTTATGTGGCCCCTCTGGCAGCAATTGTAAGGCAATGCGGTTTTTCGGTTATCTCCTATGCCGATGATATGCAGGTGGTGGTCTCGGTATCAGATAACATCGAGGAGACAGCTGACTGCTTTAACAATTGCATGCTACAGATTAATACTTGGATGCAGAATAATTGCCTTAAATTAAATAGTGACAAGACAGAGGTTTTATTACTAGGGTCTAACCCATCCTTCTGGCCCCCAAGATGGTGGCCGGCTGATTTGGGCGACTGCCCATCGCCTGTCACAAAGGTCAGGAACCTAGGGGTAATATTTGACCAAAGATTAACCTTTGAAGGCCAAATGAATAAGCTCACTTCTACTTTCTGGGGCATTTTAAAAATGATAAGGAAGATCCGTCCGTTCATCCCTTTCGATACTCTAAAAACGGTGGTCACAGCAGTGGCCATATCACAACTGGATTATGGAGACGCCCTATATGTGGGACTCCAGTCACAGCTTTTACTCAGACTCCAATGTATGTAAAATGCAGCGGCAAGACTGATTTTGGATATCCCTAAACATGAATCAGTAACGCATCGTTTTAGGGACCTCCACTGGTTGCCAGTGGAAAAAAGGATTATATTCAAGACACAATGCCTGGCATATAAGGCACTACAAGGGAAAGGGCTACTGTATTTGAGAACACACCTCAAGAAGTACATGCCATCCAGAAATCTAAGGTCGGCACAGGCACAACTATTGTCAGTCCATAGGTACAAGCAGTTACGCTGGGGGGGAAGGAGTTTCATTGTAGGAACTGCGATGGTGTGGAACTCTCCCCCCTTGGCGATAAAAAATAGCAAGTCTCTGTTGTCATTTAGAAGTCTGCTGAAAACATGGCTGTTTAAGAACTAATAGGTTTTCAGGTACTATCCCACCACAAAATTCTAGCTTTTCCATTAGTCCTAGCGCCATGACGGCCTTGGGCATACGCTGCGCTTTATAAGTCTGTAAAAATCTAATAAAAAATCAAAGGATGATATGCCTTTTTGGCTTGCCGAGAAATTTGACCAGCTGGAAGCAGCATTTCCTAATTTGACTCCCGTAGAAAAATACAGGATTCTTACAATTAGTTTACCCAAGGACTTGGTACCAGAAGCCGGTGACTGCGAGTCATGGGGTAGGATTTTTGCGACAGTGTACAGGAGGTGCTTCGGCACTCCGTCAATGGCTGTCCTTCCGACGGTCATTAAGCGTGTTCAGGACGAACACGGACCGGAGGCTGCAGTTGAGTTGGGAATGAGACTCGTAGGCTCATTTGATGTAGTTTCCGATTTGGTCCTTTCTAATATAAAGGGAGATGCGGTAAACTTTCAAGTGGCTAATGCCTTACGCGAGGTCCCCGATGCCGACAAACCCCGACAGTTACCGAGAATTATTACGGCGGCTTATAAAACCATTGGTCGTAATAGTTTAGGTGTCAAGCCCTTTTCTGCTAAAGATAAAAAACAAACCCAGGGTGCGAAGTCTGAAACGGATGTTCAGCCCACAGCTCCAAAGAAAAATTGGAACAGAAATAAAAAACAATGGGGAACAGCAGCAGAAACAGGAGTCCCGTCCCCCATCACCAGTGCCTGTGTCTAAGAAGCGCGTTTATGATTCGCGCGACCGCACTACGTTTAAGTTGCCTGAAAGATTTTAGGTTCCTGATCAACGCTCTCCTCGTTCTTTACAGGACACATCGACCTCTTTGTCCGGTGGGGAAAGCGGCTGCAGAGGTCGGGGTGGCCCGCCGAGTTGCGACCAGCCCCACCCGGAAGTCGGAAAAGGCAAGCAGGACGATTCTTCACAGCAAAGACCACAGTTTCAGAAAAAGAAAGTTGCTGCTTTAACAGGGAGATATGCCACAGAAAGTGAGAACGCAGCTTTGGAATCAGACATGGGCGCTGACATTATTGGACAGCACAGCAGAGATTACCATTGTGCGAGAGGCCCTGCGTCCACTACTGAAGGTGACAGCGACTGACCAATATGTTGTTGTTGAGACAGCTGATACTAGAGTAGCTCCCCCTGATAGGCTTTTTGAAATTGTCCTTTTAATTGAAGGTGACATACAACGTACCATAAAAGGGGTATTTTGGGAAAATCTTACAACTACCTATGACATTTTGTTAGCAGAGGCTGACTGCCCCCCCCTTTTGTTCTTCTTGCACACGGTCTCAAAGGAGCATGCGCTGAATTTTGCAGAAGAGCGGGCTAAAGCCCTTGCGCCGGCTCTGTACCGTACTCACTGTGGTTGGGATAAATTTTCCCCACACCACGAGATTCCCTTACGGTCTATGCCACAGCCTCAACCTCAATATCCTATCCGGCATGAAGCAAAGGCTTCTGTGGCGGAAATCCTTGAACAATTAGAATATCAAGGAGTGATTGAAACTTGTGTGTCACCGATGAATAACCCACTTTTGACTGTAACCAAGCCTGACGGTTCGTACCGTTTGGTATTGGATTACCGGCATTTAAGCTCACATTGCCGTACCTGTGCAGTACAGAATACCCATGGCTCTGCTTTAGGAGATAGTCTTGTGCGTAAAAGGTTTGAAACCACACTTGACATATCCAACTTTTTTTTGCCCACATTTTGTCGGGACTGAGTTCCCAGAAGACCAGTTTTACCAGTGGCGGGAAACATCGCCAATTTAAACGCCTGGCTATGGGCTATAAGAATAGTCCGGGTGTGTTTGCTGCCCGCATTGTCTCTCTTTTGGAGAGAATTGACCTCAATGCGTGTTCATATGTGGATGACATCTATCTCACAGACGACGAAATGTGGGCGCATCTGTGTCGCGTTGACCGCATTATTTGTAACTTTGCGGACTTCGGTTACAAATTCAACTTTGCAAAATCTCAAATTGCAGAGTACACAGTGTTGTTCCTGGGCTATGAGCTCAACAATGATGGTCGAGGTTTAGCTCCTCACTTCTTGGAGAAATGTGCACAGCTGCGCGCTACTACAACACTGAAAAAATGACAGTCCTTGCTGGGATTTTTGAATTTCATGCGTACTTACATTCCCGAATATGCCCAGTGTATCAAGCCATTGTATGCTTTGATTCAACCTACTTTTACCAAATCGTGCTGGCTGCCTGAACATTCAGCCATATTGCAATGTTTGCAGGCTGATCTTTTAGAATCTAAATTCTTACTGACTCGTGATAACCACACCAACCTGGTGATAAGAATCATCCCTGGGGCGGTGGGTTTCACATACCTTACTTTTAATGAAGGTGACACAGTGCCTATCGCTGACAAGTCACACTTGTACACTTCGGCTGAAATGCAATTTTCCACTGTGGAAAAAGTATTGACAGCAGTGCAAAATGGCGATTCTTAAGGAACATGCACTGTCGCAGGGAAAACGCATGTTGGTTGTTACCCCGTATCCTGCTCTGGAGGCAGTGACAAAAGCCAGTGTACCAAATTCTAAAGCTTTGCACCCACGGTGGATACAATTGGCTGCATCATTGACGTCTTCCGATGTCACGTTTATTTTTGATGCCTCCTTGCAGTCAGAGGAGTTCTTGCAGTATGAGTTTGTCCATCCTGCACCATTGACTATGCGGCCTTTGGAGGTTTTCCATTGTATGATTTACACTGATGGTTCAGTGCAAGTTGCGCATGGGTCTAAGCACGCATACCTTTCTGCTTGCGCCATTATGGTAGGTACCATGGTGAATGATGAGTTCAAGTCCGATGTCGTACATACACAGACATTAGGGGACTGTACCGCACAATTGGCAGAGCTCCGTGCTCTGATGCTTGCATTGGAGTACGCTGATCCTAGTGTGACTACTCTTATTGTGAGTGACTCTTACTACTGTGTCCAGTCTTACAATGAAAACCTTTTCTTTTGGATTCAGAATAATGTTCATGATTCCAAGGGTAGCACGATAAAACATAAAATTATCTGGGTTCGGGTGGCCGAACTTAAAGAGCAGCTGCCATTCGCTTATGTAATTCATACTCTTGGTCATCAACATGTGGGAGTTCACGCTGTTGGCAATAGTTTGGCCGATTAGGCCACAAAAACAGCAGTATCGACATATTTGGTTGCAGCAGTTACACGTTCCAAAAGTAAGATTGATGATGACATCTTGGCAGCTGTTGCCGCTACTGAGAATATCCTAAAGGTTTCGAAGTATTCATATCACTTAAGTCCTGATAAAATTCCTTATGTGAAAATACCGGACTTTGGTGAAAGATTGATTCCCAACGCAGACCGCAAGTCCACACTGATGACAGCTGCCCACGAGGGTGTTGCGTCTGCGCATGCGGGCATTTCAGGCTACTGTTTCTCAGTTACAACAACGTTTCTGGTGGCGGGGCTGTACAAACAGACGCGTGATTATGTCCTTCAATGTGACATTTGCCAGCAGATCAAGCCTTCGACTGCCACGGGTCCGCCCCAGACACAGTTGTACATTTCTAATAGACCACTTGGTTGAGTTTATTTAGATCACTGCGGTCCTTTTTCCTCTGATACTGCATGTAAGTACATCTTAGTTGCAGTTGATTCTTGCACACGCTTTGTTTGGGTGTGGCCACACCGCAGCGCTGATTCGCGAACTGTCATAAGTGACTTGCATATCTTTGTAGGGATTTTTCCCTGTGGCACCTTCCATTCGGATCAGGGTCCGGCGTTCGCCTCTAAGGCGTACAAGGATGCCATGAGTTCGTTGGGGGTCCAAGTCAAGTTTTCGTCTCCATACAGAACTGAGGGTAATAGTGTTGTGGAACAAATTAACTGAGATTTAAAGCAATCTGTGACAGCTAGGGTTATAGGCACTGGCAGGAACTGGCTGGCCCATCTCAATAGCGTGCAACGTGCACTTAATAATCTCCCTAGAAGGTCTCTGGGTGGGCGGACCCCATACAAAATGCTCTTTGGTATCAAAATGTTCGTCCTGGACCTTGAAGGTCTAGACCAGGCAGCGGTTGCTGCCCCCTTTGACGTAGATGAACATTGTCATGTTTTACAGAATCTACAAGAGACGAGAGACCGTCTTGCAAAGGAACACTTGCCCTCCACATCTGATGCTGCGTTGCAGATTCCGGTAGTTGGCTGGCTAACCCGAGTTGGAGAACCGGTTCGAGAGAAGATCGAAAACAAGAAAGAATTTGGTCCCTCATATCGAGCTCCAGTTCCTGTACTTGGCGTGCAGGGCACAAGAACAGTCATTTTACCACCACTTCCAGGTCGTAAAGACAAAAGGTACATCTCCATTGACAATATCAAACTACACAGAGTGGCCGATTCTTCTTAGTATGACACCAGCAGTCTCCTGTCCATCTTTTGTAAGACATTCAGTATTGGCCTGCTAACAGGCCTGACGTTGTCCTCGAGATGCCTGCAGTTTCCAGTCCTTTATTGAGTTCTCCACCTGATGCTCATCTTGATGAGACTGAATATACTTACCCCACAGACTTGTTGATGCCTGATTTGCAAACTTGTTTGGCTACAAAGTCCAGATTTTCATTTGACACTGACTCTCACACAACAAAGACCCCTTCAAAAATTTCTGTTCTTTCAACATGGTTTAAAAAAAAAATTTGATTCCCCCTTGGACCTACATTTGGTTGGTGCTTTTTTCAATTTACTTGTTCATGTCAATTGGATTTGTGGTGTATTTTGTCTACCTTGTCAACGGACACTATGTTGAAGAGAGAACATGTATTCAACATATTAATGGAACATTGGCACCCCATTCCTCATCACACAGATTGAAGAGGGACCTGACTTTTGTTAACATTACTGCTTGGACCGTCTTAGATGGGATTGTGTGAGATGCTATTAGATTTCAAATCTACGGACCCACAGAGGTTATTAATGTCCCAAATGTTCTAAGGGTTTCTGTGGGTGATGTGATTAAACAAAATATACGTTCTGATGATTGGGATGTTCAGGCCGTGGAAGCTTTGTTTTCTGATTTGAAATATTATGCTGCTTTTGATGCTGAAGATTTGTATTTAGATTCCGCAAATTATGGTGATTTGTATTGTTATCAACACTTTGGCAATCACTACCTGCATTAGGCTAACACCAGGAGGAATATGGTTAATTATACACAATGGGAACATTGTCCTGCTCCTGTTGAAGGCAGCTCCCCTTCTCTTTTAAAGAGGTTCACTTACCGTTCTGATTTTGATCAGTCAAATCGGAATGCATTTTATTTTAAAATGACCAAAAAGTCCACTTCCAAGGTTAGACTTACCCACACGAAATTATTGTATTCGAAGTCCTTTCTAGACCAATTGGCTGTTGGGGGCTATTAACTGTGGAAGGATACTATTGTTCTTAAATCTGTTTGAGGTTCTAAAAGTTGCCAAGTGCAAGGCACTTCGCAATGTGCATGTCTCATCCCGAACCATATGTTGTTTTTGAATTCTACAATTTCACAAACGCCTTGCTTTGGATTGGCTACTACTAAAAAATTAAATGTTCCTTCTTTTCCTGAATTAGAGGAATACTCTGGTTGGGATAATAATACCAATTTTTCAATTAGAGAATTACAAACGCGGTTACTGAATTCTACCTTTAACATATCCAGTTTGGATCCTAAGGGTTGGTTGCTGTGGCACAAAAGTGCAGGTTCTTGCCAGCATCATTTCTGGGTTTAGCTCAGGGCTATACAAAGGTTAGAGTGGATGCCCGTTTTGAAAGAGGCCATTCTGTGACTACCTATTCTGTAGGCAAATTATGTCAGAGTTGGCTCAAACATTCCACTTTAACGTCAGTTAAGCTGCATTTATCTAAATTGACTGACGATGTTGATCTGAATGATTTTGTCAAGGGCCCGGCTTCCGGCAGATCAAAAAGATGGATATATGCTATTTACAACAAAGTTTGGAAACTGTCCCAGATTGAGGCTGCTTCACGCATTAGAGCAATAGAGCAAGCAAATTTAGAAAAAGTGCTAGCAGTTGTAGATAACAGCATTAACACGCTTTCTTCCCGCATTTACACATTAGATAATATTGTTTCATCTGTTGTTGATATTGTGCAAGAGGATGTGTCTGTTTTGTACCATGGTCAAAATCAATTGTGTTCTATTATGCAGTTTGCCTGGACTTTGCAGACATTGAAATCAGGGAAAGTGCACTGGTACTACATGAATACTTCATCATTGTTTGCCCCGTTTAATTTGACTGAAAAGCAACTTTTCATGTCTATGAATGATGCAACTCTTTCTATGTTACATATTGAAAAGTTGGAACCGTTACCATTTTCTGTGGCCGAAACAAATTCAGCTGTGTGGCTTATCCACGGATTGATAACTTTACCTTTCCCCCTTTTCAAATTCGAGGCCTGCATGAAGTACTATGCAATTGGCAGATATGAACCTTTGGGCACCGCTTATCTTCATGAAGCTTGGTCACTGCCATTTACCTATAGGTGCCTTAGGGAGGGAAAAGAGGTTTATTTGAATGGAGAGGATTGCACTACAACACCAGATCACTCATTAATGTGTAGGAATATCCAATTGCATGGCTCTTGAAATCAAAACGAGCCGAATTTAGCATGTATTTTAAAAGGTACACCAGCACCTGCTATCACACCCACATTTACATTACTGGCAAACGGTAGTTATTTACTTTTAAACAACGAGGATTGTTGTGGGATGGTAGCAGGTATTCCTTACGTGGTTACAGTCAGTAAACGCGTAGTTTGCTGTAAAAATTTAATGTTTCCTCCCCCGCATGGAAAGCTTGATGTTTCCTTCTGGCCGTCGATTCCGACCTTGAAAGCAGAGTTCAACAAGATGAGTCCTATAAGAGCTCTATTGTCTCAGAAAGAAGTCGCCCTCACATCTGCTCGTGAAAAATGTGTCCTTCACGTGGAAAACATCCGCACAGAAGTGCACGCTTTATTAAATACAGATTTGCCCTTGCATTTCGGTGAATTAATTCACACTATCTTTAATGCGTCCTCCACCACAGGGCTGGCTCACTTTTTTAAAGTTGTTAGCAGTGGCCTTGTGACTTCTTTTCAAACTATATTTGGTGTGTTCCCTGCATTTTTTCATTTGATTTTTTCCAGCTTGTTTGGTGCATTTCCCTTAATGCTAGCTCTGGTTGCAAGCGTACTTCTGTTGTTTTGTTTATTTCAAAATGGATGCACATCCTGTGTTGCGAGAAGATCAATCACGGCTGTTGCTGCTCCGCAACCGAATTCTTGAATATTATGGAGCGCTGCTTCTTGATACAGTGAGTGCAGTTTATGGATTATCGTTTCGATTTACTTTTTTTACATGCATCCAGTCTGTCTTTCATTGCCTGAGTTGCGATTTCGACTGGGCCCTGGATTTGTGTCTCTGCAATACGGTGTCTCCCAATGCGGATTATGATCAACTGATGAGCCCCTTAGTTGCTCATGAATTGCTTTGTTCTGGCGGAGGGATTATGGCCTTTGCAGCGATGCATGGAGTCCTGGGACGTTGGAATGTTTTTGCAGCGGCGCAAGATTTATTGGCACGCAGTTTCATTGAAGAAACACCAAGTTTTTCCTTTGATGGTGCTAGAGGCTCCAGTAATTGAGGAACATGTATGTTCCTTCCCATTGCTGAATTGGATGGCTGAAATGTTTTCAGATGAGAACAGTGACTTCCTATTGGAGGCTGTTGCGACATACTTTGCATATACTTTGTTGGAGTGAGATGTGTCATCGCTTCTCTCTCTTCCATTGCCATGTTGGACATCGGATTTTTTTTTCATTTATTTTTTTTTGTCTTCTTTTTTTTCCACCCAGGCCTATCGACTTCCCTAAGCCCGTGCCTAAAATTGCTTGATTTGAAGTACTTTCAATTTATGGAGTTTGCTCCCGTTTCTTCACTGCGGCAATTTGAACTTGGTTCTGACTGATTGTTCTTGAACTCTGCTTTCCAAATTTGCCCCTTTCTTATCCGTGCTCATGAAGTTGGAAGACACGACGGCCCGCTGCAACTCGAAATTAGGTGATTTTCAAGCCTGAAGAGATAGCTTTACATCCTGCACCCTTCTGATAAATAGAATTTTAAAAGGGGAGATCGAATTTTATGCAGACATAATTCATATAAAGAGCTTAAGAGACTCACAATCTCATCCTGTGATGGTACCTATTTGTGAATCTAAGTAAATAGTGACACTATGACAGTTGGGGTAGCCAGGTCTGCACTCAATTGATTTAGGACATACAGGATACAGCAGGGTCTAACTACTGATATCGTTTCCATTGGGCAGGATTAGTGACCTGTTATTTTACGTCCCCTAGGCATATGTGCTTGCTTATCTGGAAGAGGTCCTGAGGAAGGTGGCCTTGGGCGACCGAAACGCATGTCGACCAAGTGCGAAATCTCATACTGGGGTTTTGAGATTTAACGATTGGCAGAGATCCCTTTGCCAATTGGATCCAGTCCCTTTTTTTCAGATGTTGTTGGAATGAGTGTGGTGAGGGTATGACTGTGTGAGAATGTTTGTGATAGATTGCTAGTTACCAGGGGGACAATTATTCTGGTGATTTGTGTATTTTTTATAAATTGGTATTTTGTATTATGTGTATATTTATGTATCTTTTTTCTTGTATGAAATATCAATGTATTTACATGTTTAAGATTTATATATTGATTATGATTTTTGTTACAAGCTGGTTTATAAAAAAAAAAATTTAAGAAATCTTTCTTCGAAGTCTATATGAAAAGAAAATTTTAAAAAAAGAATACTTTGGAAATAATGAATAAAACTTTATACTTTTATAAAAAAAAAGCAAATAGGATTGTTGTGTATCTGTCACCCATACTCAATTGTATGTTGAGCAATAAATGAAAAGTATATATTTGTACTAAAATATTGTGGTCATCGAGGGAAAATTGTTCTTTTTGTGTTCAGATCAAGGGAGGGTGTCGTGGGGCTGTGCCTTGCATTTACACTGTGTTAAGTTGACATGAGCTTATTAGAAGTTTAAACGCCATTTTTCCTTTCTGCAGCCTTTTGCACACGGCATATTATAACAAATGTTTAGAGTCTAGCAGAGTGTTTTGCTTCACACGAGAATAATGTGTTTTTCTATATTAGCAACCTTGCTTGGTAAGTTTTGTCTGAACAGTGAGTGCCGAGGCCTTCAAGGTTATTTAAACACAGTGGTTGTTGTTCGGACTGATCAGCGCACGTTCTAGACATATCATATATGCAGCTGTGGCCACCTCTGATTTTGGTGCGTTTAATAATGCACTGCGTAGGCATGATCACACACACTTGGAGAACATTCGCATGCTGAGAGCTGGTGCAGAATCTGATGTGATCCATTTCTGCTAAGTACCAGAGGTATGGGGCCACCCTTGTAATCCCAAGAGACCTTCTGCAGATGTAAAATAACCTACTAGCATGGGAGGGTGAAATATAGGTATATTTAAACCTGTTTCCATTTAGCATTGTAACATGCTTTCTCCCTTTGTATTTTATGGAATAGTAACTATGCTGATAATCTTGTTGCTTATAATATGTCTGCTTGTATTAGCTATGATACTGCCCATGAGAACACGGCATTAGAAATAAATATTTCAAACTTCCTCGTGTCTTCTTTTACTCCCTGTTTTGGACTGGTATGAGAGTATAACGAAAGAGTGTTCATGTGTTCCACATTGCCTGAGGTAATCTAAGTTCAATGTTCTGGGTTGTCTAATCATTGGTGGTATGGAAGAACCAATGAGATACTGATGCTAGTCTGGTAAGGGGATTTTGGATACTAAGGTGAGTTTTGGCACACCCTAATTCACTGAGGTTCCAAGTCTCTATTCACAGTTCTGTGTAGGAGCAGAATCCCTGCTACAGTAACAGTACAGCACAAACTGCCCTGCCTGAACTGAAACACATTACAAAATAATGAGGTAACCCAATAATCGTCACCAGACCTGGGTACAATGCGGGAATGAGAAATTGGTCCGTGACTGCTTAAGGAGGAAGTGAATTGCAATAGTTCCTGCTTGTGTCAACAAAGTTAGTCAGACACTCGTAATCAATACCGTTTAAAATTGAAACTACATACCTAGTAGCACATTTGAAATACTTTAAAGCATTCAGTTAATGTTACCAAAAAGGGGGAAAAGACGAAGCGCCAAAGAATATTTAAGTTTGAGTATATTTATTCCATAAACTAAATTATGATCAAAATGTATTTGACATTTGAAAGATGCAGAAGGTTGTTAGAAAAGGAGGGGATGAGGGATGGGTGTACTCGTGATGAATAGGGATAGGTGGAAGTCACTAGATTAAGAATATGCACATTTTGAATGATTATAAACACAACCTGGTAATAAGACCAGTACTGAGTGGCCTGTCCTAGAAAAATGATTTACATCATGTTGTACAGTTTCTTTGTAAGTGTATCAATGCAACATCAAAAGTTGGGGAGTATTGCGATACAGGCTCTGTGTGAGTGGGGAGCGTCGACGTTTCGACTCGACTGGTGCATAGAGGGTGACTTAAACCTCCGCTGTGAGTCTTCTTCAGAGGGGCGCAACCTAGTCCTGGTGCCACACCGTGATTGTTTAATTCCCATCTGATAGGGCCTGCCCCGGGGGATGGGGTCCCCGGGGCTAGAAGTGGCCAGGGAGTGGGGCCATGCAGCCCCCATCCCCCCAAAAAAAGGCCAGCCCCGGGGGATGGGGTCCCCGGGGCCAATAGAGGCCTCAGGAGGGGGGCCAGGCAGACCCCCTCCATAAAACAAAAATATACATATAGCCATGCCCCGGGGCATGGGGTCGCCGGGACAGAATTCCCGTTCATATTTTCTTTTTTCTTTTTTTTAAAGGTGTCAGGCCCTGGGGGATATGGTACCCAGGGCCCAAAAAAAGGAATAATAAGGGGGGCCACACAGCCCTCAACTAAAAAAAAAAGAAATTCTAAAACAGAGCGATCATGCCGGAGCACCCGCCCCCTCCTAGCAACACTCTGCAAAGGCGCCCTGTGGAGAGTTTTAAAGTGGGGAATTAATTCCCCTTCAATACTGGGGGTCTCTGGGGGCTAACTAGCCCACCAGGTACCTCCAGTAAGTGTCACAGAGCTGCGTTACAGAGAGGTGGTCCAGGCCACCCCTTTTTACACCTCTCTGCAACGCAGCTCTGTGGCGCTTACTGGAGGTACCTGGTGGGCTAGTTGGACCCCAGGGACCCTCAGGATTCAAGAGGACTTAATCCCTCAACTTACATTGTGCCAGGGGGCGCGTTTGCTGAGTGGTGGAGAAAGGGGGCATCGCCTTTGTCTACCTCTCACCAATGCCACTGCGTGGGGCTTACTGGAGGTAAAAGGTAGGCTAGTTGGCCCCTAATGGACCCCCAGCAGTGAAGGGGACTTCAATCGCCATCCAAGAGGGTGCCAGGGACCGCGTTTGTAGAGTGGTGGGCAAAGTGGACGTGGCCTGGTACGAACACTTACCAATGCTGCTGTGTGGGACTGACTGGAGGTAATAGTTTGGCAAGTTGGCACTCTAGGATGTCCTGGGGCGCCAACTACCCTTCTTGTTACCTCCAGTAAGTCCCACACAGTGGGATTGCTAAGACGTCTTCGGAGGCCATGGCCCCCTTTCTCTGCCACTCTGCAAATGTGCCTCGTGGCAGACTACGGGATGGGGGATGAAGTCCAATTTTGTCCTGAGGGAGTTTGGGGGCCAAGAATCCCTCCTGGTACCTCCTGTAAGTCCTATGCAGTGGAATTCCTGAGCGATGGTTAGACGCCCAGCACCCTTTCTCCACCACTCTGCAAACGCTATTACTAGTTAAAGTAGCATATTTCTGCACCTCTGACTTAGACGTAGTTTTAATCCCCCTGCCCTATTATGTACTAGGGCCTTACAGAGGAAGTCATGCTAATAACAGGGGTAACCCAAAGCATAGTGTTCCCTAGTCTATGTAGGAGTTTTCACTTTATTCTAAGTGTCTTTTAGAATAGTACTGGCTCTAGGCCTAGTTATTCAACCCATAAAAGGGGTGAGGGTCCTATAGGTTTAAACTCTACCACCCCTGACCCCCAGAAATCACAAATGTACACACACAAAAGGGGGTGTATAGAGTAGGCCACACAAGCAAACACAAAAACATAAATATCCCAAGCAGGCAAATCACTCTGTTTGGAAAAACTGCCCTCACTCACATACCGAAGTACGTTACATGCTTCATCATTGGGCCTGCTTACAATACGCCCTGGTGTACCCACACTCAGGGCGGAGCATAAGGGAAGGGGAAAAAATAATAAATTCCACTTAACAAGATGTACGACCAGAAAGATTCAACATAGGACAACACATAACATAAATTGCGGTGAAAGTCGTGCAAACACCCAGTGACCAGAACTATAAGTGCGACCAAAAAGTGCAGTTCAAGGGAAGTGCTTAAAACTGATTAGGGGTGCCAACCAAACAAGTATATTTATTCCACTTTCCTTGGTACCCCTATCAGGATTAAAAAGTAAGAAAGGGATGGGAAATGCCTTAAGGAGAAAATTAGGAATCTCAAGGCTTCCCTCCTACCACTGCTAAAGTCAACATGTTTCGACCGTTAACTGTGTGCCTCTAGGGGTCACTTTGGTCTTCTTCAGGACTGTCGCATTCAGTGCCACTGTGGGTTCTCCCGTAGTTCGGACAATGGATCCCAAGGAATGGGCAGGTCCACTGGATCCGTACCCTTCCTACGTTATGTGTGGAGACTGATCCCTGTGATGCGGGAATTCATTCACTGTAGAAACACAAAGGGCAATAGTAGAAACTATCACTTGATCCTCTACTTACTTCCTATCCATCTACAATTGTCAAGCCTCCTTAAATTAAACCTATGTCAAACGAGTGCTGGTTTAGGCAAAACACTCAAGCGTCTGCTCATAGTTAGCTGCCTATTCCTGGGACATGCCCTCCTGTTTATTTATAGCATTCCGCACTATTCGTCCGTTGCCTCTAGGTTTATCAACCTCAATACACCGTGTGCAACCACGCATCTACAGGGCCCCCCTCTCTCTATGGTCGTGAGGGTCCCTCACACATACACACTCACCACACACACCCTAATAACTCGCAAAAGAAGGTCAAAAGCCTGGCAGAGTTCACATATGTGTCTCCTCCCGTAATGTTTACTCACCAAGTTTATGTGATCCATAAACCCGAACTGGTGTCCGGCAGGGAGGTGGCCAGAGAACACAACCTGTGCAAAAGATAATGTGGGTGGGAGAGTTACCTTCAGTTCACCCGTCCCCCGAGGTACACCGAAGATCTAATACGCCCACCATGTAACGAGCGCCTCAGTGCCATCCTCGGGTCCCATCTAATTACACCAGCCCCTGTGATCACCATATGAGCCTCCTCCTTACTGTTCCGTCGGCACACCGTCTCCCGTAAGCCTGTACTCCGTGACACCGCGCAGATTGTGGGCGCGGTGTCGGGGAAGATTCTTAAAGCCATTTCCAGCGGTCCGCGTCCCGCGTGACCACAACGTCAGCGTGATGACGCGACACGCTCTATCCATGCAGAAGCTTGAACTGCCCCTTTCTTTTATGCTGAGTGTGTAACCCTGAGCATATAAAAGGCCTCTGTGTTTTGTACTCTTTAGACTGCCTCATTCAGTTGCTAAGGCTTCTGTGTGACGTAGTCTCACTCATTTGAGTTTAATAAAAATGTTCTCTTTATATTCCAGCTTCTGTGTCAGATTCTTCTTTTGTATTAGTGAGACCCCTGAGAATGAAGATTACAGTTCTTCAAATGGCGCGGCCAACTTGGGCTTCATCAGAGAAGTGACTTTCTGAAGGAGTGATCTTGTCAGGAGACTGAAATCTACTGAGGAGGACAGGACGGGACTCTATTACTCTTTGCACAAGGATTTTGGAGATTCTTTGTCTTTGCAGCCCAGTATATTTCTGATCTTCCTGATTTTGATCCTCCACATGATGTCACTCCTGACTGAGAACCTTTTTGGCGTGAGTATTCTAAAAAAGGACCGTTAGGTCATTTAGAACTTGGCAGTTAGAATTTGGACCACCTTTTGATTGGTAAAAGTAAGGTAGTTTAGTAACGCTTACTGTAGCTTTGGAACTTTGGAATTTGTGTTGGCCAACTTTTGATTTGTATGGATTTGATATGCAAATTGCAATTTGTGTAGACAGGTAATGAGGAGATTTTTCTCTATTTGGTTTTGGTGAACGGTGCACGTACGAAAAGTACATTAAGCACTACTTTGATTATAATATTGTATATTCTACAATATTTTTGGCATGCCTGTTTCAAAGCTCACATAGAGGAATGTGTTGCTTTATTTGGAAGGTACCATAGTGTGATGTGAAATTAATTAGCCGGCTCTCCTAGAAGGAATACCTAAATAGGTTTAGGTATACAAACATATTTCTTCCTTGGTGATTCTGTATCCCCAGGGAATTAAAATATGGACATAATACATACAAGGATCCTTTGTTCTGTGCAATTTTATGAATGAAGATATGCAGAGCGATTTTTGGTGTTCTGCCAGCCAAGGCTAGTGAATTGAGTGTGTTTTGGCTTCTTGGATATGTAGCAGTCTGTTTTTGCAGTCTTTTGGAACACAATTGAGAAGTGTTTCTTGTAAATATGACTTACAACTAGTATTTACACATGGTTTGGTTTAAGAACAGTCTGTGGGCTGTCCTTTGTTTCTGTTCTGATTATTGGTTTGTGGGTTAAATGTGTGTTTAAATGTCTATGTGGTTTTCCCATTAGTGCAATTTCTGTAAGTGAATAGCGATGGCGCTATTCACGAAATAAATGGCTAAAGCGCGCCGTATTGTGTGTCCTGAGTGTTTGACCCCTTTCTGTTTATGTCTGAAATGAGCTCAAATGTGTGTTTGTGTTTCTTTTTGATGTTTTCAGTCTATTAAGCAAAATGTCTAAATGCTTAAAAACTAAAATGTAAATTCACATTCACTAGGAATAAAAAAGCCCCAAAAACGAAATTGGGTGTTTTGCAAAAAATAAATAAACTTACAGCATTTTCCTTAGATACATTGTATTAGATATTAACAGGCAAACCCATCATCTGAATACATTGGAACTTGCTGTATTGCACACGCATTTTGAAACTTGAAATGTCTTAGTTTTAGTTTTAAATAGACAGCCACCATGCTTATGTTACAAACATTGAGAGACAAGCTAAATAAACAGGAATATTTATTCAGCCAGGACTTTGCCCTCAGTTGCACGGGTGAAACTTTGCATTTCAGAATGTTGTTTTAAAAAGGTTCCAAAACTAAGGTTCATTATTTTGTATTATAGGAAGACATTTCAATTAAGGGTTTTCCTCTCTTTAAGCATTTCTGTAAGCATATTCTTGGCTCTGTTGCTAAATAATAATTAACCCATGTAATGAAGAAACATTTCAAAAGAAAGAAACAGTAACAGATGCTGAAACAAGATAAGGCAAGTGCAAGGAAACTAAAAAGTTAACGATGTCTTGAACATTGATTGGCAATCTCAGATAAAGATCAATCAGGGAAATTGGCTTTGCGAGGTCAGTTTCGGGTGAAGAGGTCAGTTTCTTACAGTTTATTTCAGAGTAAATTGAAAAAAAAAAGAAAATGAAGTCAGATTCGAGGAATTACAGAGCCTTAATATGTGGAATTATCAAAAATGATTGGGTTATAAAAATAAGTGCTACAAAATTTGTTTTTTACTATTCATGAAGCTATATACTTATACTGTGACCTCCTAGCATTATAATTTAATTTAAGTTATGTTATACTGCATAATGAGGACATTAGCATATAGAATTTCACTTGGCGCAGGCGTGAAAAACTAATTTTTCTCAGGATTTGCATGAGATATGTCTAATGTCCAATCTCTTCAATTTGTAAAGAACATTCTGAAGATGATTAATAAGTAATGCAATTGTAGGATCTTTATTTTTAAGTGCCCCAAATATCAAAGTCGAATTTGGGTAAAATTTGGGCAATTTTGCCATTTACAACAGCTTTAAAGTGCTTTAGGTTTCAGTAAATGCATACATTTGGGTATAATACAAATTTGCAGGTTGTTTCCATTTGGGTTCGCTTTTAAATGGCTCAGTGAGACAATGTGCCTGGTGCAAAGGTTTGAGTTTAATATCAGGGTGGAAGGTTTTAACTTTTTCTGGACCTAACTGAGACCTTCATCCATTTAAGGTTGATGAAATGAGTACCATTGCAAACAAGCATTTGTTCTAAAAACTGGTATGTGTGTTATTATGTTCTGCAAATTATTCACAGTAACTGTTTTAATAATATAAGTATAGAAATAAATTGTAGCCCCTAACAGGAGTAATATATATATCATGTGCTTTTAAATAGGGTTGGTTATTGCAGGTTAGAAAGAGTTGGGAAGGTTTTTTGTCTTTTTCAGCCTTAGAGTGAGGAAGAGATAGAGGGCTGAGGAGCCCGCAAGGCAGATTTTGACCTTAAGGTCAGTGAGGTAGGATAGGAGTAAGTGTAAACAGATGGAGAAATCATTGCTTGGAAAAGCAGGGCCTCAAAGGATGTTGGCGCACGGGACACGCAGAGTGTCTGTGAAAGAGTTTTTGGGACGTCACAATTAAGGTGGTTTAGCATGTTTTCAAAAGATGGTTGGTTACAGTTGATATTTTGTGTGTTATGTGCAGTGTCAGCAATATGTTGAAAAAGATGTGTTTTTTTATTATGACTTCTTTTGAAAAGAAATGTTTGTGCGTTTTACATATTTTTGCATTTTATCCTTTTATGAATTGTTCCTGCTGGTCCTGTGTGTCAGAAGCGACACAGTAAGTTGTGTTTGACAGCCAAATCTCCACTAACTGGTGATCTGCTGTCAAAAGGAGGGTGAGGATTTTAAGCCTGACAAATTAAGCAGGCCTGAATATTCTGTTTTGGGCTGCAGGTTCACAGTGCATAAAGTGCATGCAATGGTGTTGTGTGTTACCGCTTATTTACATTTGCTATTGTACTTTGTCTATGCTTTTTGTGCTTGATATACAGCGCGTATATCTGATGGCTTGGCATATGTGTGTTTTTTTTATGCATGTTTTTGTTTTATGTTGCTGCTTTAGATACTATTACAAGTTCACCTGTGTTGTGAAGAGTTCTACATGACGATGTATATCGCTGCACAACAGTTGGGTGAATTTGCGCTGATACTAAATTTCACAGATATGATTTTTCATGCTGTGAACAAGACAGACAACACTTCACCAGTGTATGTCAAATTTGGCTATATAGTATTGAAGTAAAATAAAAGAGATATACAGGATCAAAGTGTGTCACCTGCTGTTAGTCACGATACTGTCCTCTACCCTTAAGGAACAGACAGCCCTAAATTTATGTATCCTGATTGGACGTTAGGATAAATTATAGATTTGTGACTCTTGTACATGGTGACCTAATTTCTATATTACATTAGTCAGTTTTGTTCTGCTCCCTAAGTAGTGTATGGCTTTGTACCATAAAGGAAACAAGGCTTAATTTTTCCCTGAAGAAGGAACTGGAACATTAGCTGAGATTACCGTATATGGTTTAGCAGCCAGTGGTAGAGTTAAAATTTGTGAACTATTTTTGATTTTTGTTCACCCAAGTAATTCCTTGTTCTTCCTATAGATTTTTCTTTTTTACTTCTCCCCAGACCGATGTTGCATCATGCCTAGCTACTGGGGATTTTAGCTGTGTCCTAGTCCCATTTCTCTTTTCCATAATCCTTTCACCAGTTAGCCCTTTTATTATTTTTGTATTGTTCAGGTTCACACTTCCAGATTGCAGTAATGTACCAGAGACACCCATATTATGTATAATTCCCTTTTGTATGACCAGACTGGTTTTCAAGAATTTTCTTTAGGCCTACTTTGATGTTTTCCAGTCTGACTGTCAAGGTAGTGATGGACTGGTTAACTGACTCAATACTATAGTAAGGTAAGTTTTCCACCTCAAAAGAAGACACCCTACGTTTTTTTGAATATGACAAATTCAATGCCTATTCTAATTTGGTTTTGAGTTCCTTTTTCTCTGCTGCTTTAATTTTTGGTGGATTAGATGTGTTCCAAATCATGGAAATACCAGGACTCTCTAGTTCTTGTCTTTTGTTTCCACATTTTGATCATTAGCTTTTGTATTGTATAGTGCACCTGATGCACAGTTATTAAAAGGGAGGTATCTACATGTCCCTGATAATCTGTATCATGTGATTTCTCTTTTGAGGTGTTGTAGATAAGGAATTTAGGAACACCTAGACGTAATCATTGAGGGAAAGAAATGTGTTTGCCCATTAGACAATGCCACCATGTGTGATGACATCCATTCAGATAGAATTCCCATGTCGCTATCTACCCTTAGATGGTAGAGGATATGCTCTCACATGGAAACCCAATTAAAGAGGCTAGAGGCACTGTTTTGCCTACTGCCTTTGTCTTTGTATTGCCTTTGAGAATGACAGTGCATTCTAGACCAGAAATGTCCCATGACGTATGGCCACTCCTTTAAAGATTGCAAACCACTTGCTTGCAGTCCCCTTGTTATACAATGAACTGTTTTTGTACTTAATTGAAGGAAACTAACAACTGTGTCACATTTCCTACGTCACTAGGTTCTGCGGGATTAAGTCATAATAACCTGCGGAGCTCACCCACAATCCCATCAGTGACAGCTAACAGATGAAAAGTCCCAGCACCCAGACAGCGATCACCAGCGTGCCATCAGTGGTATCTCCAAAGTATTGTGCTTGCTTCATCAGAAGGCGTTGAACATCAGAAAAGAAGGAGGAGCTGGTTTTGCCACAAAACCAGAGTTTCAGTGCAAAAGAGCGAAAGAATTGAGGCTTCAGTTTGCCACCTGTCATGTGCTGGTAACCTCTGACAGTGTGCAGTCCCTTGAGCCCCTTGGCCTGAGTTTTGGCCACACACACCCTTTTCTTTGCTCCAACGGAAGTGCAGTGCACCGGAGGATCCAGGATTGGCAAAAGGCACTACATTGTGGTACCTATGATTGAATGAAAGAGCAGCCCGAGCATCCTCAGACACTGAATAGAGAGTGTTGGAGCCTGAAAGTGTTGCTGAGAGTGACAGTCTGTTGCTCTTTCCCGATTAATAGTACTTGGGTCTGCATGAGATGATCTGTGCCCATGACTAACGAAGAGCACCATATCTGTAGTGCCTGCAGCACAGGAAATATTGGTGCACTGCATTGAGACATTGAGACTTTTAAGTGAGCTGTGAGTGTTTGCCAGGAAGGCACTCCAACGGATACTGAGAAGCACCATTTTTCAGGAAAGGCCTGAATGAAGAAGCCCAGGCGGAAAAAAACAACAGAAGCAGATTTGATGGACAATAGAAGCCTGCCAGAGAGGCTTCAATGGACTCTGGGTATTTCCCGTGCGATTGCATAGAATGGGTGTTTGGAGACTGAGTCTTATTGTTTTACTGGCATTGTCAATAGTCACTGAAATAACTAGGAGCCATGAAAATGTTTGCAAAATAATTTTAGGATTTGCCTGTGTAATGGCAAAAGGAGGGTCTGAGGTTCTTTAATTTTGACTCCATCTTACATTTGTCATCAATTTGTGTTGCCTTTACACAGGCTGCTCTATTCATGAAGTGTCTCTGCCCTTTGAACTGCAACGTGTTGAAAACCCCCCTCTGTCCTTGCTTTGAAATCAATCTCAGACACCAGTTGGCCTAACTGCATACTGACATGTCCTGCCATTACTGATTGACCTATAGGTGCTGTAATTAATTTACTTGTGGGTTGGGCAGAAACACGACGTAAGGGGGATGTTTTGGTTATATGATGCCTTTTTTTTAATGTTCTCCTATTGGCTAATATTTTGCAGATCTTGTATGTCCATATTAGGTATTTTGCATGCTTGCAGAAGCTAGAACTGCCCCTTTCTTTTATGCTGAGTTTGTAACCCTAAGCATATAAAAGGCCTCTGTGTTTTGTACTCTTTAGACTGCCTCATTCAGTTGCTAAGGCTTCTGTGTGACGTAGTCTCACTCATTTGAGTTTAATAAAAATGTTCTCTTTATATTCCAGCTTCTGTGTCAGATTCTTCTTTTGTATTAGTGAGACCCCTGAGAATGAAGATTACAGTTCTTCAAATGGCGCGGCCAACGTGGACTTCATCAGAGAAGTGACTTTCTGAAGGAGTGATCTTGTCAGGAGACTGAAATCTACTGAGGAGGACAGGACGGGACTCTACAACTCTGTGCACAAGGATTTTGGAGATTCTTTGTCTTTGCAGCCCAGTATATTTCTGATCTTCCTGATTTTGATCCTCCACATGATGTCACTCCTGACTGAGAACCTTTTTGGCGTGAGTATTCTAAAAAAGGACCGTTAGGTCATTTAGAACTTGGCAGTTAGAATTTGGACAACCTTTTGAATGGTAAAAGTATGGTAGTTTAGTAACGCTTACTGTAGCTTTGGAACTTTGGAATTTGTGTTGGCCAACTTTTGATTTGTATGGATTTGATATGCAAATTGCAATTTGTGTAGACAGGTAATGAGGAGATTTTTCTCTATTTGGTTTTGGTGAACGGTGCACGTACGAAAAGTACATTAGGCACTACTTTGATTATAATATTGTATATTCTACAATATTTTTGGCATGCCTGTTTCAAAGCTCACATAGAGGAATGTGTTGCTTTATTTGGAAGGTACCATAGTGTGATGTGAAATTAATTAGCCGGCTCTCCTAGAAGGAATACCTAAATAGGTTTAGGTATACAAACATATTTCTTCCTTGGTGATTCTGTATCCCCAGGGAATTAAAATATGGACATAATACATACAAGGATCCTTTGTTCTGTGCAATTTTATGAATGAAGATATGCAGAGCGATTTTTGGTGTTCTGCCAGCCAAAGCTAGTGAATTGAGTGTGTTTTGGCTTCTTGGATAAACTGCCTTTTACATATGTAGCTACTTACTTGTACCACTGAGATCTCCATTCACTCTCAAACACACCCATACACACACTCACCCAGTCATAGAGTTGTTTCCACATGCACTCTTGAACCCATAGAGCCAGTGAATCAACTAGTCACACATCTATGCACAGTCACACACCTCCAACCCTCCCACACACACACTCAGGCACTGCTGCAAATACTCAGGCAAACAATGAGTAACCCATATAAACTGTCATGTAGCTACTGACTAACCCATGTACTAGCTTACACAACAACAGACACACTGATACAGACATTCACACAGTTTAGTCACTAATGCATGCATTCAGTAAGATATGTTTAAACAGTGACTTATACAATCAGTCCCACACCTCGTAAATCCTTCATCCAGACACTTATACACCCACTGATTCTTCAATACACCATGGCATATAAATAAAACATATTTAAACTTTACAGAAACACACAGTCACTGGATGACTTCATCAGTGATGTAATCAGTGATGTCATTTGTGATGTTATCAGTGATGTCATCAGTGATGTCACTCACCATGCCGTGAATGATGTAATATGTGGCGTCATGAGCAGTGCATTGCGGGGGCGCAAGTTATAGTTAGCTGAACTAACTATAACAGTGGAATTTCTATGGTTTTGTACTAGTGAAATGTCCAGCTAACTATAACACCCCTGAACCTATGTTTTTTCTGTGAATTTCTAGGTTTTTTTAAATGCTAATTTCTAACTATAACGGGCCTGAAAACTATGTTTTTTTCAGTGAATTTCAATGGTTTTTTAAATGCTAATTTCTTACTACAATGTCCCTATAACCTATAATGTTTTTTAAGTAAATTTTAAAAACTTGTATACTTTTTATAGTAAAAACTAACTTAACAGTAGTCTTTTGTAACTTATAATTATGGCTCCTGGTTTTTTGGTACTTAAATTTTGGGCATTTCAAACTGTATTTATCCATATTTTTTTAAAATAATTGTATCTGTATTTACCTTTGGGTTTTGTAAAAAATTAATCTGAAATTAGTATATTTCCACATTTATTTGTCTGATAAATATGCACTAATGCCTGAAGGAGTGATCGTTTTCAGTCATATAAACACTCTTAGATGATAAACTATGCACAACTTAAATATGAAAATGCGCACGTTTTCTTATTCAAGCATATATATTGCTCTTTAAGACTCTTTACAAAACTTCTTTTATTGTTTTAACCCTTTTACTTTTAGAATGACACACCTATTGGCCTGGTACTCATCATTGACAGCATTGAGAATCATTCAAAAATAGCCCAATTTCCATTTTTAGACACATTTTAAAATAAATACAGAAAGGAAAATAAATACTTTTCTGTCCGTATTTATCTGTAAAAATCAGTACAAACGGCCCTACTTATAATTTAACAATGTTTTCAACTTAATTAGCAGTAATTAACATATAAGTGTAGTAAAAGTATGACGCAGCACCTATAATACCTGACTTCGAACAACAGCTTTCCCGACCCTTTCCCGATTCCCAACTCCAGCAGCATCTTAGCCCACCACTATCTCACTGTGGATAAAACCTTGCTTAATCTTCCCAACGCCCCCGAGCGCCGGCACACCTTTCTGGGGGTAGCTTACTCTTTACAAATGCTGTCAATTTTTTAATTTAACAGCATAGTGATGCTAAATATTAGCATGTTTTTTTTCTTCTATTGTGAACAATATTTTTTAATGTCTTCTATTTGGATGTTTTTAATCATGAGAATGCAAATGACAGTTTACTGGGTAACACTTTTTAAACTCTCCAACGTATGTAGATATTAAGGACCTTATAGGTGTTACGATGGAAATTGAAACCTTTACAGCTTCACAGTTTGTAACTTTTCCCAACACGTGCACAAGTTAAACAGTTAAAACGTGAGCATGTGTAAACTGTAAAACGTGACATCTAAATGGGCGGAGCCGCATCTTCCTTCCGTAGACTACTCAATAACAAAAAACTATAAAAACCACACCCGTTGTGCGATTAGTTTTGTATTCGCTAGTTATTTATCCGTGTCCATTCACTGATGCAGGTTCCCAATTCTAGCGTTGGATTCTTATTTTGTGGTAACAAAACATATTCTCGAGTTGTAAGTTGTTTGATTATGGTATAGTAGATATTTATAATACGTAGCTATTTGTCAATATTTCAACATTTATATGTAGACAAAAGTGTTATTGCATGTTTTTGCCTTTTTTTCTGTAACGTCAGCAGCTTGTTTTCAGAAACAGACAGATTACAGCAAACATTGCTCCTTTTCTGGCTCCTTTGAGCTCATTTACTGTGACTTTGTATATTATAATATTAACACTGTACTTGACCTCAGAGGTGTTGGTGACCCGTCAGCCCAAACCCTAAACATTTACAATTAACATCACCACCTTCCAGTTGTTATTTTCTTTTCCCCTAGAGATGATACACCGTTAATATGTATATTATAATATGAACAGTCATGGTGATATCAGAGGAGTTCGTGACCTGTCGGCACAAAGAGTAAAGATATATAAGCAACATCACCAGCTTCTGGCTTTTAGTCTGTTCCCCCTTTTGATCATATACTGTGAATATTTATATTATAATTTTCACAGTATAATGATCTCAGAGAAGTTTATGACCTGTCGCCACGAACATCAAACTTTTCGACGTACCGGAGAAAAGAAGCTCAAAAAATAATTTCTGCTCAAAAGTATTTCGTTATTGATCTTCTGTTCTATTCATAACTTTATTTTCCTTTTCTTTTTTGTGTAACAATGGTGGCATTCATTATATTGTAATATATTGTCCTATTATTACAGAAAAGGAATTGGAGATTTGTCTGCGCCACCTGTAATACAGCTTACGAAACATTATAATGTACTTGATCAGATATTTTTTAAGTGAGCATATTTTACAAATTGCAGTATAAAAAAATGGCTTTCATACATACTTTGTTACTTTGAATATTTGATAAACCCTACATTTCTGAATGTGATTTTCTGTTCTTCTCAGTTGCGGTTCCTATTCATGTTCTCCCTACAGAATATATAGGACCAGTACTGTATATTATAATAGTACTATCCTATATATTCTTAATTGAGTATGTGATTTGTTAGCGGAACAGTGTGCGACCTCTAAGCACTACCACAGAACGTTCCCGAAAACTACAAATTACAATTTAAAAAAAGATAATGCATACATTTCTATCTAATGTAAAGTCATTTGTGTTTAACTGTTTTTTACTTGTTCTTCTGACCTCAGATAATATAGTGTGGGAGTGTTTGTTGTAACACTTCTTTTCTACTTTATCTAAAAGTAACTGATGCCCTCTTATATTATCAAGAATATGGGGCAACACTTTTACAAACTATAACAAAAAAAGGAGGGTGTTGCCACGTTTAACTGATATTTTATGAAATTCCATTGCTATTTGTCACCCCTTTGATATATACAGCGTCAGTTTCCGACAAAAGTTTATTTGTAATTGCTAAATAAAAACTGTTTCAAACCTAGACTGAAATTTTTGCTGCGCAACCACACCTCCCCGTCAGAAAAGTAAACACCACATTATAAGCAAATAGTGCTCCTGGGAAGTATCCCACCCACAAACTTGATAAACAGAAGACCGCACAACACTGTTATTTTTCCGCCTTGATTTGTACACCCCACAGCAATTATATAAATAGCCCTTAAAATATATAAAAAACAATTTTTACCTTCATAAACCCTGTCCATCACCTTGTGACCACTATACAGAGTTAATAGTGTTTCTACCCTCCCCTCTACTACTTTGTTTTCCCATACTCCTTTGGAAGTGCATCACAAAATGACTGACAACAGTGAACCGTTCCCACCCAATAATGAGCAAACTTGTGCTCGGAACACTTTAGGCAATAAAATGTCCATGTTGTTCCACAGAGGAGAGGGGAATGGCTGCCAACACTTACTATTAATGCTGCACAGCCAGTAAACATTAAGCTTCGGAAAGTCCCGGTTGGAACACGTTAACCAATGAAATATCCCTAATACTCTGCAGAGAGGGAAGGAATCGCTGACAACACTTCTACTTTCATTGGTTTACAGTCAATCTTTACAGTCATTCAATATTAATCTTGGGAAAGTCCTCCTTGGAACACGTCAGCCAATCAGATGTCCCTCCTACTCCACGGAGAGCAAGTGAATGGCTGGCAACACTTCTACTTTCTATGGTTCGCACACAATGAACATTAAGATTCTTGTTGGAACACCTCAGCCAACTAAACATTAATTTTGTTCCACGCACACATACAGAACACGCCCTCCCACATATTAATAAATTTCCTGTAACAAAGTGACTCTATCCGTAACAAAAGTGAACACTGCATAATAAATAAACATTATTCCACATTATATTAAAGAAAGGCTGCAATACTGCACCCCCCTCCCAACATGAGTGAAGCCCCGGGACTGCGGGGGCCCCAGCGAGTCCCCGCTAATATTTTTTTAACAAATACTCCCGGGACCTATTTCCACAGCCTACTGAACCCCCCTCCCAACATAAGTGAAACCCCGGGCCTGCGGGGGCCCCAGCGAACCCCCACTATTATTTTTTTAACATACACCCCGAGACCTAGCCCACCCAGGGGCCTCATTAAAATAAAACGCAGGAACCTGCGACCCCTTCGCCAATTGCGCCGATTTTTATTTTTTTTAATTCTTTTTTTGGCCCTGGGGGTCCTTTTGGGAGCAGGCCTAGGGGGTCAGGGTGTTTCTACCCTGCCCCCTTCTCTTGTTTTATGCCTTTGTTTCTGAGTTTTCTGGTGACTCGCTTCTACCGAGCCACAAGATGGCTGCCAACACTTCCTGGTTAGGAGTGCTAGCAGCCAATAACAGTGAAGCTCGCGCACGCGACTTAGGCTCAGCCCAGATATCAAAACTTTTATTTTTCTAATTTCTCAGCAACTACTGAACAGATTTACATCATTTTCAAAAAAGGTTGCTTTCTGAAGCAAGTTCTACCTTTCTGCCAAATTTGGGGTAATTCCGTTCAGCAGTTTGGGTTGTGGCTCGTCACAAAATTTCCTATGGAAATTAACATGGGAAAAACGAGTTTTGAGACCCCCTTTTTTCTCAACCCCCGCTTGATGAATCACCCCCAAACTTTCATGATAGGAGCTGACCTGGATAGACTTTTTTGGGGAGAAGTTCAGAAACATTTGTCAAACAACCCTAAAGTTATTAGCAAATCAAAAAATGCTTTTCCTATGGAAACTAGGTTCTAACTATAACTACCTACTGGCGACCGCCAGTAAGTTATATATATATATTTATCTCTGCTCCAAAGTTTGCCTGACGCAATAAAAATGCATTGCAGCCGCAGCGTGACAACAGTCTTTAATCAGATATGCACAGCGTGTCCTGATGCTGATGAATAAACAGCCGTTCCGTCGAGTCTTCGCCTTACGCGTTTCGAAGGAAAACACCTTCTTCCTCAGAGGCTCCTGGACGGGAGCGGTGATGTGCTCTAACCGTTCACAGTTCAAAATGGTGCTTGAGTCCATGCCCTCTATGGGCTGCTTAAATAAGACTGTGGGGCACTATGGGAACTGTAGTGCCGGTTGTCATCATTGACGGCACCATGTACTGTTGCAAAGTTCGCAAGCCCATGTATGAGCCTCAGCGTCAGGACGCCGTCCTCACTCCTCCGCTGAGACCTTCACTTTGCAGTCCAGTAAATACCGGGCTGGGGACCCCCTGCAATCCTCGGGATGGTGCGTGTTTGGCAGCAGGGCCTGCCGCCTAATATCTCCGCTCCAAAGTGTGCCCGACACAATGAACACGCACTCCAGACTCAGCGTAAACACAGTCTTTAATCAGGTATGCACAGCGTTTCCTGATGCTGATGAATAAACAGCCGTTCCGTCCAGTCTTCGCCTTACGCGTTTTGAAGGAAAACACCTTCTTCCTTGGAGGCTCCTGGACTGGAGCGGTGATGTGCTCTAACCGGTCACAATTCAAAATGGTGCTTGAGTCCACGCCCTGTATGGGCTGCTTAAATAAGACTGTGGGGCACTATGGGAACTGTATATACGGCATATATATATATATATATATATATATATATATATATATATATATATATATATATATATATATATATATATATATATATATAAGCTGTGAGGATTTACTCCTCTATTCCCCTTGAGAGTACAACAGATGTTATACCACATGACACTAGATTAATCACTACATTCAATAGACAAGAGAAGAAAATAAGACGTATCATTTATTCTTACTGGCCAATTGTTTTAACTGACCTGACCATAAATCAAATTCTTCTTGAGTTGCGACCAATCACTTTCAGGTGAGCTGCATCGATGAGGGATATATTAGTAAAAAGTAGTCCGGAGTTTGTTCCTATAAAAACTTGGCTACCCAGCAAAACCTTTTTTTTTAGGTCAGCACATGTTGTGCTTGCAAATTTGGCACGAATACTACTGAGTACAGCACAGCATTTAGCCCCAAAATGGCTCGGATTCAAGGACATCATACATGTTGCACGGAGTATGCAGTGTATATTTTGGAATACACATGCAGGCTTAAATATGTAGGCAGTACGAAACTCCCATTGCAACAACTAAGGGCGGTAGTTAATTCTGATCCCAAATATCCCGTTGTCCGATACTTCAAGCTAGTACATCACAATACCATATATGATATTAAATATTTTAGGCCTCATTTATGAGGCCTTGCGTCCATTTTGTACTTCCGATGCGTCACTTTTTGTGACACATCAGCGGCGTAAAACATGCCTCCTGTTGCGCACTATTTACAAAGTGACGCATCTAAGCAGACCCCTGACCCCTGACTTTGTAAACCCCTGCGCTACATTATACCTGCATCAGGTATAATGTATGCAGGAGGGGCGTTCCCCCCGCAAAAAGCCTCGTAGAAGTGACGCAGTGAAATCTATGAGATTTCACTGCGTCACTTCTAGGAAGCCGTTGCGTCAAAATCTTACGCCTGCCTCACAGCAGGCCTAAGACTGATGCAGGCACTTTCACATGGGGCTTGCCCCATGAGAAAGGACGCATTGTTGGAGTTGCGTCAATGACGCATCTGTAACTCCTTGCGACATGGTGCGTCATACAGTAAATATGACGCACCAGGTATGTCGCAAGGAGCGCGCACTGAGAAGTGACGCATCGCTGCTTTCACGCAGCGATGCGTCATTTCTCATAAATGAGGCCCTTTCTGATTGGGGCAGTCCCTACATCCAGAAGAGGTGGCAACAGGGAAAAGAGCTTACGACAATTTGAGTCTCATTTAATATTAACATTAGATACACAATTGCCTAATTACTTAAACACCAGCGAGGATTTACACAATTTTCTTTAATGTTCATGAATAGTTAATATCTAAGAAAGGTTGATCTCCATCTATGTCCTCTCTTTTTTTAACTCTCACACACTAACTGAGTCTATGTCTCCCTATCAGCCACACTGGATTCAATGAGAATGATTATCAATTTTAAAGCAGTGTTTGGCAGTGATCCTTTGATGACATTAAGGTCCTGTCAAACATGCATTGGGCCTGACTGCCATTTGGCAGATCTCAGTGGTGTCTTCGCGATATCAAGATTGACCTTTTTATGCACATATATCTGCTCTAGCACTGGCAATTTATGATTAAAATTAGGTTCAATATTTAGCTTCTGGGCCGTTTCCACGATTATTAAATATTGAACAACAAGATAAACAATCACATAGCACTTTATTTGAGCACTTTATTGGTTATGGCAATATATTAGCACTGGCACTTTACAGCTGAAGATTGCTGTTTCACATAGGGGATCTTGTGTGATATGTATGGTTCATCAGCCTAGCGACATTGACATCATGTTTCAAAATGAATTATTCTGGACCAGAGAAAGTTGTTTGTTTTATGGAAGTATAAATAAATATTTTATTTCTCAGTGAAGGGTTCACAGTGTAGCACTGGCAATTTATTGGATCTATGTAACAACATCTTGCCCATAATTTTGTGATTATCACAGGGGGCTATGTCTATTTCCATATTGTGGTCTATTTGTTTAAAATAGTATTGAATTTTAGGATGTAAGTGAATGTTTAAACCAGGTTGAGCAACCGACAATTTTGTAAGTCAGCATCATTTGAGCACAGTCTGTTTTCTATATCCATAAGAGCCCGGCAGTAACATGCCTGGTGAGGGATTGTTCACTATTCAAATGTTTGATTGGTGGTGGCGTGTCATGTCATCAAGGCCACACTTGAACGGCCAAAACGCGTCAGGGCAGGCATTTGCCTGGTTATGATTTGTGAAGATTGCACGATTAAAGCACTTTATTGAGAAAACTATATCTCTGCGTCGAGTGGTCCGTACCTGGAAGGTTTCATCTGTAAAGTGGTGTGCCAGGACTGTGACTGGATATATATATATCCAGTCACAGTGTGGATATATATATAGATATATATATATATATATATATATATATATATATATATATATATATATATATATATATATATATATATATATATATATATAATATATATATATATATGGATTTGCGCAAAACTGACCAGGCTGGAAGCTGTGGAGGGCGGGCTTTAGTATTTGCACCAATAGAATTTGCACCAATAGTAAACACCTACTACATCTTTAAATTGAGCCCCCAAGTGAAAGAACATTATGTGTGAAGCGGGCACTGAGGAAAGCCGTCAGGCTGAAACGCGTCTGCCCTAGTGTTTCACCACACCTTACAGGACTTTGCAATCTCGTACCTGAAGAAGCAATAAAGTTTTATCTGAAGCCTTCGAGCATGTGTCGGACCCGTTTGTTAAATGGGATTGGTGTGGATATATATATATATATATATATATATATATATAGTGAAAGAACATTATGTGTGAAGCGGGCACTGAGGAAAGCCGTCAGGCTGAAACGCGTCTGCCCTAGTGTTTCACCACACCTTACAGGACTTTGCAATCTCGTACCTGAAGAAGCAATAAAGTTTTATCTGAAGCCTTCGAGCATGTGTCGGACCCGTTTGTTAAATGGGATTGGTGTGGATATATACACACCAATCCCATTTAACAAACGGGTCCGACACATGCTCGAAGGCTTCAGATAAAACTTTATTGCTTCTTCATATGCACACACCAAGAGGTGTCCCAACTTCAGCTGGCCTCGAGAAGCACTTCTCTTTCAGCACGGTGCGCAGGAAGCAGGGATGGCAGTTTTCACTTCAGCCTCTTCAAACAACAGCAGTGGCCACACAATATGTGTGATATACGGCTCAAATCAGGATGATCCTGAAATCTTTGACTTTTTGGAAGGGGAACTAGCTAACTGGCCTACGCCCATAATAGTTTGTGGGGATTTAAATATTTCAGTAGATTGGAATAAACCAGCTGACTACTCCGGGCGGAAACCTAAAGTGTTCCGAGCTCTTGACTCGCTTATGAAGTCACATGGTCTTAAGGATGTGAGGGCGGTAAAGGAACCCTTAGATCCAGGCTACACCTATTTTTCCAATCCTAATCTGAGATATACCAAATTAGACTACTTTCTGATTTCCTCCACAGAGTTGAATAAGGTGCGTATCAAGAAACTCCCAAAGTCAATTTCCGACCATAATCCACTAGTGTTGGTTTATGATATGCCTAAAATCGAAAGGAAACAAACTAGCTGGTCGTTTGAGAGAAAACTATTGTTAGATACCCGATTCGTGGAACATCTCAGAACATGGGCTGTTGAGTTTTATGATGCTAATCGATATAGCACATCTCGGAATGGCGTGTGGGATGCTTTAAGGCTTCTCTACGGGGAGAGACGATAAGCTGCTCTGCTAGGATTAGGAAAGATGATAAGAGAGAGATTGAGAAGCTTATAGACATGTTAGGGGTAGCTGAAGAACAGCATATTAAAGATATAGGTCAGGGAAGGGATGGACAGGAGATCTTAAAAAGAATAAGTGTTATTAAAGCTGACCTTCAGAAAATAGTTATACAGAAAGAAACCAGTGAGTACCAGGTGACTAAGGCAAAGCGTTATGAAACAGGGGAACAGGCAGGTAGGGCACTGGCTCTGCAGATAAGGCAAGAGAGGACTAAGAATTTAATTTTCCTTATTAAGGACGAAGATAAGGAGTATACGGAGCCTAAGGACATTTTAAGGGTGTTTCAGAACTTTTACCAAAAGTTGTATGATGAGGAGGGTGATATTGGGGAGCAAGTCTCAGGCCCTGGTTATCCTGATGGAGGCCCGGGTTTAGATGCACAGTCCAGAGAAGAGCTTGACAGAGACCTAGAGTTGCAGGAATTAACCAAGGCCCTACAGGATTTAGCTGCAGGTAAGGCTGCAGGCCCTGATGGAATACCCCTCGAGGTCTATAAATGCTTAGAAAAGGAGATCGCCCCAGTTCTACTTGATCTATTTAATGGTATCCTGTGGTCAGGCATAATACCTGAGTCCTGGAAGGAGACCAACATCGTCATCTTCCATAAGAAGGGGAAACCTGAGGAACTACCAGGGTCTTACCGCCCAATATCGCTAATTAATGGGGACACAAAATTACATTCTAAGGTTTGGGCCGGTAGGTTGGGGGGATCATTGGCCGTCTCGTTTCCCCGTGGCAGCATGGGTTTATACCTGTGAGAGGCACTACGGAACACACTTTAAGAGCAATAGCGCTATTTGATGCCCACGGTGCCGCGGGGGGGGGGGAGATGTCCATGATCCTCCTCGATGCAGAGAAAGCCTTCGACCGAGTGGTCTAGGACTTTCTCTGGGGCATCCTGGCCAGCAGAGGTTTCGGGAACAACATCCTGAGGTCAATTAAGTCTACCTTGACCCGGTGGCTCGTGTTATGGTTATCGGGGAAAGGTCTGATAAAATAGTGATTAAGAGAGGGACGCGCCAGGGCTGCCCGTGTTCCCCGATTTTGTTTTCCCTGTATATAGATCCTTTTATACAAAAAATGTTAGCCTCCGGTCAAATTAGTCCTGTAGTGTTGAATGGCTTCACTACAAAACTGCTTGCCTACGCCGATGATTTGGCGATAATTACATCGGACCCACACCAAGCATTGCCTGTACTGGTACAGCTGGCTAACGAATTTGGGCTCCAATCAGGCTATCGGCTAAATGAGGGGAAAACGCAGATTATATGTACTAAAAATATCGTGAAGATTGTAAATTCAGCCGTATATCTTGGGGTTAGAATTAATGCAGCAGTTGAGAAGATGGTTGGTGAGAACTACTTTCCCCTCATTAATTCAATCAAAAAAGAACTGAAAAGAATTGACGTGTTACACTTATCGCTGATTGGTAGAGTGAATGTTTTAAAAATGACCATGTTCCCCAAATTGTTATATTTCTTTAGGGCTATACCATTGTTGCTAGAGGAAAGTGTGTTGAGGAAAATTGAATCCACATTTGTTAGGTTTGTATGGCAGTACGGCAAAATTAGACGTTCAATTAGTTATATGTCATTACCATAGGATAGGGGAGGCCTGGCTATGCCGAACCTTAGATTATATCATCTGGTATGCCTCCTCATGCAAATGAACATACTGATTCAATCTGATCCCCTACCATCTGAAGGTCAAACTGAGAATCAGGACCCTCCCTCTATTTTCGAGCTATTATTAGGGAGGAAGGCCTATGGATTATTGCAATGTGAGGTGGATCGAAGGTATTATAGGAAGGCAAGGTATAAGATTATTGAAGGGGTCTGGGGAACCTGGAAAGCTATTAGTAAAATATTGAAGATCCCAAAAATAAATGCCAATACAAACCTTTGGAAATCAAACTTACTTCCTCATTTGGGTCAAAGCTCGTACTGTACAGTATGGAGAGAGCATGGGATAAGATGCATGGGTGATATCATGACAGGCGATGTTGTCCATAGTTTTGATGCGATACAGAAGAAATACGGGATTCCTGGTAGCCACTGGATTTTATAAGGACAAATTGCTCAAACCCTACTGACATATAGACCAAAGATTTGGCTACCCCCAGACAGTCAATTGGTTGAATATTTAAAAAGAGGGGGAAAGAAGATAGGTATAGCATATAATCTGTCGCTGCCGGGCCTTCCAGATGATCTGGAGAAAACAGAGGCCTCATGGGCACAAAAACTGGGCGATCCGGATGTCGACATAGACCTAGCCCTAATTTTAAGTAAGAAAATATTTCGAGCACCAAATTTGAGGTCTCAACATTATGAGACTCTTTTTAATCTCTACTATACCCCGGCGAAATTGTATGGGTGGGGATTAAGAGAAGATGATAAATGTCCTAAATGTAATACAGGTCCGGCAGATTTATTGCATATGTTTTATCACTGTCCTAACTTGGTCTTAATACGTAGTGAGATAACTATGTTTTTGGAGGTGCTGCTAGGTATTAACATCAACCTATCCCCTACCTTGGTTCTAACAGGGACAGACGATAAACATAATATCGGGAGAGATACCCAAGCGCTTTTGTTCATTGCAGTAGCGTTATTAAGAATTCTTATTTCTGCTGGGTGGAAGGATACCACCGCTCCCTCGTTTCATATGTGGCTGTCCAGGTTGCTAGGTATGCATAATCTAGAGGCCTGTCTATATGAATTTAAGGGGAGGAAAGTGCGAGAATTTGGTAGGAATATTTCGGCGCCACTGAAGAATTGGAGGAATTAACAAAAAGACAAGTTTTATGAAGACATTATTTATGATTGTTTTAAAGCTGATCAATGTTTATTATATTAGAAATATGAATTTTCCATGAGCTATGATTGTATGTATATTGTTACTGATTTATGCTGACTAATTTATTGTACACTGTGAATTTTATACTTTTATAATTTACAAATTGAATATTTATTGGAGCTTAATGGAATTACACCTTATTTCTCAATAAAAAAAAAAGAAAAAAAAAATATTGGATCTATGTAACAACATCTTGCCCATAATTTTGTGATTATCACAGGGGGCTATGTCTATTTCCATATTGTGGTCTATTTGTTTAAAATAGTATTGAATTTTAGGATGTAAGTAAATGTTTAAACCAGGTTGAGCAACCGACAATTTTGTAAATCAGCATCATTTGAGCACAGTCTGTTTTCTATATCCATAAGAGCCCGGCATTAACATGCCTGGTGAGGGATTGTTCACTATTCAAATGTTTGATTGGTGGTGGCGTGTCATGTCATCAAGGCCACACCTGAACGGCCAAAACGCATCAGGGCAGGCATTTGCCTGGTTATGATTTGTGAAGATTGCACGATTAAAGCACTTTATTGAGAAAACTATATCTCTGCGTCGAGTGGTCCGTACCTGGAAGGTTTCATCTG
This sequence comes from Lissotriton helveticus, assembly GCF_964261635.1. NCBI lineage: Eukaryota > Metazoa > Chordata > Amphibia > Caudata > Salamandridae > Lissotriton > Lissotriton helveticus. The sequence continues at coordinate 142,614,379 of NC_136058.1, forward strand.
TAAAGTGGTGTGCCAGGACTGTGACTGTATATATATATATATATATATATATATATATATATATATATATATATATATATATATATATATATATCTCAGCAATCGCACTTGTGCTTTTGAAGGGGCTCACCACAGGCACTCCAACCATCCGGTTTGCCTTAAGCCCCGTGCAGCTTCACAGCCTCTCATCTGAATTACATTCACCTTGAGTCCGACGTGTTTCGGGGCCAACGCCCCCTCTTCATGGACTGACACAGAGGCAGGTAAAACTCGCTGTTGTAATTCAAAAGCATTTTAGTTCCTTTTTGAAATGTCCCGCCCTAAGTGGGTGTGGCTTGGTTACGTGATGTCTGCCAGGATTGCTGGTAGACGTAGTCCATAACAGCGAGTAAAAGTATATCCTTAAGTAGGTAACTGGCCTCTTGTCCAATTAGTCACTTGTACATTAACCACCTTTAGTAGGCGACGAGAAGATGTAGAAGCCGCTGTTTCACACGGAGTGTCGCGCTGTCAGGCGAGAAAGGGTAATCTTGCCTCAGTCCTCTCACACGCAGTGCATGCTGAACAGCCAGGTTACTGCGTGTAGAAGTGGAGCTCCCTCCCACGGGCAGAGCAAGCCGTGTATTAATGTCTGAGCAATCGCACTTGTGCTTTTGAAGGGGCTCACCACAGGCACTCCAACCATCCGGTTTGCCTTAAGCCCCGTGCAGCTTCACAGCCTCTCATCTGAATTACATTCACCTTGAGTCCGACGCGTTTCGGGGCCAACGCCCCCTCTTCATGGACTGACACAGAGGCAGGTAAAACTCGCTGTTGTAATTCAAAAGCATTTTATTTCCTTTTTGAATTGTCCCGCCCTAAGTGGGTGTGGCTTGGTTACGTGATGTCTGCCAGGATTGCTGGTAGACGTAGTCCATAACAGCGAGTAAAAGTATATCCTTAAGTAGGTAACTGGCCTCTTGTCTAATTAGTCACTTGTACATTAACCACCTTTAGTAGGCGACGAGAAGATGTAGAAGCCGCTGTTTCACACGGAGTGTCGCGCTGTCAGGCGAGAAAGGGTAATCTTGCCTCAGTCCTCTCACACGCAGTGCATGCTGAACAGCCAGGTTACTGCGTGTAGAAGTGGAGCTCCCTCCCACAGGCAGAGCAAGCCGTGTATTAATGTCTGAGCAATCGCACTTGTGCTTTTGAAGAGGCTCACCACAGGCACTCCAACCATCCGGTTTGCCTTAAGCCCCGTGCAGCTTCACAGCCTCTCATCTGAATTACATTCACCTTGAGTCCGACGCGTTTCGGGGCCAACACCCCCTCTTCATGGACTGACACAGAGGCAGGTAAAACTCGCTGTTGTAATTCAAAAGCATTTTATTTCCTTTTTGAATTGTCCCGCCCTAAGTGGGTGTGGCTTGGTTACGTGATGTCTGCCAGGATTGCTGGTAGACGTAGTCCATAACAGCGAGTAAAAGTATATCCTTAAGTAGGTAACTGGCCTCTTGTCCAATTAGTCACTTGTACATTAACCACCTTTAGTAGGCGACGAGAAGATGTAGAAGCCGCTGTTTCACACGGAGTGTCGCGCTGTCAGGCGAGAAAGGGTGATCTTGCCTCAGTCCTCTCACACGCAGTGCATGCTGAACAGCCAGGTTACTGCGTGTAGAAGTGGAGCTCCCTCCCACGGGCAGAGCAAGCCGTGTATTAATGTCTGAGCAGTCGCACTTGTGCTTTTGAAGGGGCTCACCACAGGCACTCCAACCATCCGGTTTGCCTTAAGCCCCGTGCAGCTTCACAGCCTCTCATCTGAATTACATTCACCTTGAGTCCGACGCGTTTCGGGGCCAACGCCCCCTCTTCATGGACTGACACAGAGGCAGGTAAAACTCGCTGTTGTAATTCAAAAGCATTTTATTTCCTTTTTGAATTGTCCCGCCCTAAGTGGGTGTGGCTTGGTTACGTGATGTCTGCCAGGATTGCTGGTAGAGGTAGTCCATAACAGCGAGTAAAAGTATATCCTTAAGTAGGTAACTGGCCTCTTGTCCAATTAGTCACTTGTACATTAACCACCTTTAGTAGGCGACGAGAAGATGTAGAAGCCGCTGTTTCACACGGAGTGTCGCGCTGTCAGGCGAGAAAGGGTAATCTTGCCTCAGTCCTCTCACACGCAGTGCATGCTGAACAGCCAGGTTACTGCGTGTAGAAGTGGAGCTCCCTCCCACGGGCAGAGCAAGCCGTGTATTAATGTCTGAGCAATCGCACTTGTGCTTTTGAAGGGGCTCACCACAGGCACTCCAACCATCCGGTTTGCCTTAAGCCCCGTGCAGCTTCACAGCCTCTCATCTGAATTACATTCACCTTGAGTCCGACGCGTTTCGGGGCCAACGCCCCCTCTTCATGGACTGACACAGAGGCAGGTAAAACTCGCTGTTGTAATTCAAAAGCATTTTATTTCCTTTTTGAATTGTCCCGCCCTAAGTGGGTGTGGCTTGGTTACGTGATGTCTGCCAGGATTGCTGGTAGACGTAGTCCATAACAGCGAGTAAAAGTATATCCTTAAGTAGGTAACTGGCCTCTTGTCCAATTAGTCACTTGTACATTAACTACCTTTAGTAGGCGACGAGAAGATGTAGAAGCCGCTGTTTCACACGGAGTGTCGCGCTGTCAGGCGAGAAAGGGTAATCTTGCCTCAGTCCTCTCACACGCAGTGCATGCTGAACAGCCAGGTTACTGCGTGTAGAAGTGGAGCTCCCTCCCATGGGCAGAGCAAGCCGTGTATTAATGTCTGAGCAATCGCACTTGTGCTTTTGAAGGGGCTCACCACAGGCACTCCAACCATCCGGTTTGCCTTAAGCCCCGTGCAGCTTCACAGCCTCTCATCTGAATTACATTCACCTTGAGTCCGACGCGTTTCGGGGCCAACGCCCCCTCTTCATGGACTGACACAGAGGCAGGTAAAACTCGCTGTTGTAATTCAAAAGCATTTTATTTCCTTTTTGAATTGTCCCGCCCTAAGTGGGTGTGGCTTGGTTACGTGATGTCTGCCAGGATTGCTGGTAGAGGTAGTCCATAACAGCGAGTAAAAGTATATCCTTAAGTAGGTAACTGGCCTCTTGTCCAATTAGTCACTTGTACATTAACCACCTTTAGTAGGCGACGAGAAGATGTAGAAGCCGCTGTTTCACACGGAGTGTCGCGCTGTCAGGCGAGAAAGGGTAATCTTGCCTCAGTCCTCTCACACGCAGTGCATGCTGAACAGCCAGGTTACTGCGTGTAGAAGTGGAGCTCCCTCCCACGGGCAGAGCAAGCCGTGTATTAATGTCTGAGCAATCGCACTTGTGCTTTTGAAGGGGCTCACCACAGGCACTCCAACCATCCGGTTTGCCTTAAGCCCCGTGCAGCTTCACAGCCTCTCATCTGAATTACATTCACCTTGAGTCCGACGCGTTTCGGGGCCAACGCCCCCTCTTCATGGACTGACACAGAGGCAGGTAAAACTCGCTGTTGTAATTCAAAAGCATTTTATTTCCTTTTTTAATTGTCCCGCCCTAAGTGGGTGTGGCTTGGTTACGTGATGTCTGCCAGGATTGCTGGTAGACGTAGTCCATAACAGCGAGTAAAAGTATATCCTTAAGTAGGTAACTGGCCTCTTGTCCAATTAGTCACTTGTACATTAACCACCTTTAGTAGGCGACGAGAAGATGTAGAAGCCGCTGTTTCACACGGAGTGTCGCGCTGTCAGGCGAGAAAGGGTAATCTTGCCTCAGTCCTCTCACACGCAGTGCATGCTGAACAGCCAGGTTACTGCGTGTAGAAGTGGAGCTCCCTCCCACGGGCAGAGCAAGCCGTGTATTAATGTCTGAGCAATCGCACTTGTGATTTTGAAGGGGCTCACCACAGGCACTCCAACCATCCGGTTTGCCTTAAGCCCCGTGCAGCTTCACAGCCTCTCATCTGAATTACATTCACCTTGAGTCCGACGCGTTTCGGGGCCAACGCCCCCTCTTCATGGACTGACACAGAGGCAGGTAAAACTCGCTGTTGTAATTCAAAAGCATTTTATTTCCTTTTTGAATTGTCCCGCCCTAAGTGGGTGTGGCTTGGTTACGTGATGTCTGCCAGGATTGCTGGTAGAGGTAGTCCATAACAGCGAGTAAAAGTATATCCTTAAGTAGGTAACTGGCCTCTTGTCCAATTAGTCACTTGTACATTAACCACCTTTAGTAGGCGACGAGAAGATGTAGAAGCCGCTGTTTCACACGGAGTGTCGCGCTGTCAGGCGAGAAAGGGTAATCTTGCCTCAGTCCTCTCACACGCAGTGCATGCTGAACAGCCAGGTTACTGCGTGTAGAAGTGGAGCTCCCTCCCACGGACAGAGCAAGCCGTGTATTAATGTCTGAGCAATCGCACTTGTGCTTTTGAAGGGGCTCACCACAGGCACTCCAACCATCCGGTTTGCCTTAAGCCCCGTGCAGCTTCACAGCCTCTCATCTGAATTACATTCACCTTGAGTCCGACGCGTTTCGGGGCCAACGCCCCCTCTTCATGGACTGACACAGAGGCAGGTAAAACTCGCTGTTGTAATTCAAAAGCATTTTATTTCCTTTTTGAATTGTCCCGCCCTAAGTGGGTGTGGCTTGGTTACGTGATGTCTGCCAGGATTGCTGGTAGACGTAGTCCATAACAGCGAGTAAAAGTATATCCTTAAGTAGGTAACTGTCCTCTTGTCCAATTAGTCACTTGTACATTAACCACCTTTAGTAGGCGACGAGAAGATGTAGAAGCCGTTGTTTCACACGGAGTGTCGCGCTGTCAGGCGAGAAAGGGTAATCTTGCCTCAGTCCTCTCACACGCAGTGCATGCTGAACAGCCAGGTTACTGCGTGTAGAAGTGGAGCTCCCTCCCACGGGCAGAGCAAGCCGTGTATTAATGTCTGAGCAATCGCACTTGTGCTTTTGAAGGGGCTCACCACAGGCACTCCAACCATCCGGTTTGCCTTAAGCCCCGTGCAGCTTCACAGCCTCTCATCTGATTTACATTCACCTTGAGTCCAACGCGTTTCGGGGCCAACGCCCCCTCTTCATGGACTGACACAGAGGCAGGTAAAACTCGCTGTTGTAATTCAAAAGCATTTTATTTCCTTTTTGAATTGTCCCGCCCTAAGTGGGTGTGGCTTGGTTACGTGATGTCTGCCAGGATTGCTGGTAGACGTAGTCCATAACAGCGAGTAAAAGTATATCCTTAAGTAGGTAACTGGCCTCTTGTCCAATTAGTCACTTGTACATTAACCACCTTTAGTAGTAATATATATATTTATATGTATATATATCCACTCCAATCCCATTTAACAAACGGGTCCGACACATGCTCGAAGGCTTCAGATAAAACTTTATTGCTTCTTCAGGTACGAGATTGCAAAGTCCTGTAAGGTGAGGTGAAACGCTAGGGCAGAGGCGTTTCAGCCTGACGGCTTTCCTCAGTGCACGCTTCACACATAATGTTCTTTCACTTGGGGGCTCAATTTAAAGATGTAGTAGGTGTTTACTATTGGTGCAAACACTAAAGCCCGCCCTCCACAGCTTCCAGCCTAGTCAGTTTAGCGCAAATCCATGCCGGTTTTCCCATGCCTCTCACAGTTGCATGCTGGTACAGTGAGCAGCATATGCACACACCAAGTGGTGTCCCAACTTCAGCTGGCCTGGAGAAGGAATTCTCTTTCAGCACGGAGCGCAGGAAGCAGGGATGGCAGTTTTCACTTCAGCCTCTTCAAACAACAGCAGTTGCTTCCTTTCTCCCCGCGTTGCCTCTAACTGCAGTGAGTATTTCGGACCATCCGGGGGGGGCGACGTGTTGGCTTTTTCACCTTTTACAATTCTGCACAGGTTTTAAACACTTAGCTCCAGAACGAAAGGGCGTGCCGGAAAAAACGGTGCCTGTAACCGCTTGAACATCTCCGCACCAATCCCATTTAACAAACGGGTCCAACACATGCTCGAAGGCTTCAGATAAAACTTTATTGCTTCTTCAGGTACGAGATTGCAAAGTCCTGTAAGGTGTGGTGAAACGCTAGGGCAGACGCGTTTCAGCCTGACGGCTTTCCTCAGTGCCCGCTTCACACATAATGTTCTTTCACTTGGGGGCGCAATTTAAAGATGTAGTAGGTGTTTACCATTGGTGCAAACACTAAAGCCCGCCCTTCACAGCTTCCAGCCTGGTCAGTTTAGCGCAAATCAATGCCGGTTTTCCCATGCCTCTCAAAGGTTGCATGCTGGTACAGAGAGCAGCATATGCACACACCAAGTGGTGTCCCAACTTCAGCTGTTCTCGAGAAGCACTTCTCTTTCAGCACGGTGAGCAAGAAGCAGGGATGGCAGTTTTCACTTCAGCCTCTTCAAACAACAGCAGTTGCTTCCTTTCTCCCCGCGTTGCCTCTAACTGCAGTATTTTGGACCATCCCGGGGGGCGACGTGTTGGCTTTTTCACCTTTTACAATTCTGCACAGGTTTTAAACACGTAGCTCCAGAACGAAAGGGTGTGCCCGAAAAAACGGTGCCTGTAACCGCTTGAACATCTCCACACCAATCCCATTTAACAAACGGGTCCAACACATGCTCGAAGGCTTCAGATAAAACTTTATTGCTTCTTCAGGTACGAGATTGCAAAGTCCTGTAAGGTGTGGTGAAACGCTAGGGCAGACGCGTTTCAGCCTGACGGCTTTCCTCAGTGCCCGCTTCACACATAATGTTCTTTCACTTGGGGGCGCAATTTAAAGATGTAGTAGGTGTTTACCATTGGTGCAAACACTAAAGCCCGCCCTTCACAGCTTCCAGCCTGGTCAGTTTAGCGCAAATCCATGCCGGTTTTCCCATGCCTCTCAAAGGTTGCATGCTGGTACAGAGAGCAGCATATGCACACACCAAGTGGTGTCCCAACTTCAGCTGTTCTCGAGAAGCACTTCTCTTTCAGCACGGTGAGCAGGGATGGCAGTTTTCACTTCAGCCTCTTCAAACAACAGCAGTTGCTTCCTTTCTCCCCGCGTTGCCTCTAACTGCAGTATTTTGGACCATCCCGGGGGGGCGACGTGTTGGCTTTTTCACCTTTTACAATTCTGCACAGGTTTTAAACACGTAGCTGCAGAACGAAAGGGCGTGCCGGAAAAAGCGGTGCCTGTAACCGCTTGAACATCTCCACACCAATCCCACTTAACTGGGACGACTCCTGGTGGCCCCCTGCCTTGGGCCCTGCCCTCAAGTCAACGGACCTTGCACGCAACCTGGGTTTTATCCTGGACTCCTCCCTCACGATGACCAAGCAAGTCCACGCCGTCTCGTCATTCTGTTTCAACACACTGTGCAAGCTCCGAAAGATCTTCCGGTGGATCCCCATCAACACCAGAAAGACGGTCACCCAGGCCCTCGTCACCAGCCGACTAGACTACGGGAACACCCTCTACGCTGGAACCGCAGCCAACCTTCAGAAAAGACTCCAGCGCATACAGAACGCCTCTGCACGACTTATCCTGGACATCCCCCGCCACAGCCACATCTCTCCCCAGCTTAGAGACCTGCACTGGCTCCCCGTCAGCAAGAGGATCACGTTCAGACTCCTCACCCACGCACACAAGGCTCTCCACAACATGGGAACAAAATACCTCAACAACCGCCTCACATTCTACACACCCACCCGCCAGCTCCGCTCCGCCAGCCTTGCCCTCGCCACCGTCCCACGCATTCGCAGAACCACCGCCGGAGGAAGATCTTTCTCCTACCTGGCGGCCAAGACTTGGAACTCCCTCCCCACCTACCTACGACGGACCCAGGACCATCTCTCCTTCAGGAAACAGCTCAAGACATGGCTCTTCGAGCAGTAGCGGCTCCCCACCCCCTCCCAGCGCCTTGAGACCCTACGGGTGAGTAGCGCGCTTTACAAATTTCCAGATAGATAGATAGTTAACAAACGGGTCCGACACATGCTCGAAGGCTTTCAACCAAAGATGCCCCTGCAATTGCCAAAACGCGTTGGTCCGATCTATGTATTTGAAATTGAACTGAGAATGAATAAATGAACTTTTTAAAAGAATTACTCTCGGTGTTCGGGAGGTAGATCACCAGAGGGAGTCATATATATATATATATATTGTCAAGGAACATATATGTAGAGTTATATAGAGTCAAGTTTTACTTACCTGTAGAAACTTCCTTCACAATATTTTTGTCCTTGTTATTTTTTATGTGATAAATTTGTCCCACGATATTTGTGATTCCAAATATTCTGTCTAAATACATCGTGAGCTACTCGTAGCTCTCCAGCAAACTGTAAGTAGCTCTACTGTGTGCAGCCCAACCTAATAAACTAGAAGTGTTATTTGGCTGAATTAAAGTGTGTATACCAAACATTTTAAAGTATGTATTTGAGACGCAAATATGTGTCTTTCAGAACTTATATATAGATGTTTGGAGAAAATGGTTGAATTTCCAAAATATATTTAAAGTGGATTTATGAGTGATAACTCATGTGGTGTTTGGGAAACCTATCACAAATAGTATCACATTTGTGCCAGCCCTTGCAGCTGTGCCTGTTATGCATTACCCATGCCAAGGCATTCCACATTGACAAAGTCTTTGTTCCATTAGTTCTGGCAACCATTTCTGATGAATTGAGGTGATCACTGCTTGTAACTTGCATATGGTTGTCACTAATATAATCTTTACTCATGTGGTCACTATTAAAACACTAATATTATTAGTAGCTTGGATGATTTTACTTTAACATAAGTAGCTATTGTTACAGAAAAGGTTGGAGAGACTAGCTGTGGATATAATAACCTGAAAATTATCCAAGAGTAAACAAAATTAATCACGTTTTCAAATAGTCGACATAACTCAACCAAAACATGGAGGATCTACCCTTATACTATCTCTAGCACAATCTCCAATAAATATCTGGGGCTGTTATTTCTGGATGTACGTCATTACGACGCACACTTTTACAACGCGTTCCATTACAACGCGGTTGTAACAACGCAAGTCGTTACAACGACTTGCGTTGGGGGCGCAAATTAAAAATGTTTAATTTACTATTCCAACACCAGTCCCCATGGATAGTAGGGAAGGTGTTGGGTTAGTAAATTAAATGATTTAGTATCCTTGAGCGCCCCCCAGCGCAATTCGTTGTAACAACTTTCGTTGTTATGACCGCGTCGTAATGGAACGGCGTTGTAATGCTTGCGTCGTAAATGTCGCATACCGTTATTTCTTCTTACGGGCCATCACAAACAGTTCCTGAGAAAAATTACAGGAATTAGATTCAGCGGCGGCCGCCATAAGCAAAGGGTGGTGGGGCAGGTGGGGTAGAGAGGGAGGCGTCGCGCGGGAGGTTAGGCATACAATATAAAATTTAAATAAAACTTACCTTCATCCACCGGCAGCCTCTAGCGCTGCACTGCTTGTCCTCCACTCCTTGGGTGAGGTCCCAGCAACCCCTGGGACAGACTCCCATCCAAGAGCAGCACTGGGATTGGTCTGAGCAGGCAGGAAAGACGCCCTGCTCAGACGAGGGAGTCTGTGTGGTTAACCTAAGTGTGCATGACTGTTTTGGTCGGCCTGAGACAGCCGGCTAAAACACATATGCGAACTTAGGGAGTAGAGTGCACGTCGCACTCTTCCTCCCACCTACCATGCCTCAGCCCGCCCCTCCCAACACTGATGGCTAAGAGCCGGAAAATGCAGAGTATTGTTTTATTTTACGTTTGCTGGCTCTGAGCCAGACAGTAGGTCGACGCTCCTCCGCCATTGAGGAGGAGCCGCCACTGATTAGATTTGTGCTAAAAAAGTGGCAAATCATTTTACAGGTCTCTCTTTAATATTACTTCTCAGAGTGCTAAACATTAAGTACCTTCCATCATTAACATACGACAGTCAAGTATTTCCCTGTAAATTTAGTGGATGGCTTAATCAGACATAGTCAAAATGATACATGTCCCTCTTTAGGCTGCCAAACATAGAGATAGAAGCCCAACTCCACCTAGAATTCGGCCTAATAGAACAAAAAATGCGACATTTCTAAAATGCTGGTTCAAATTAAACAAAGCTGAAATGGGCACCTCAAATATCATCTTGTTCAAGGTCTTGACAATTCTAAGTATACCCCTGGGTCCTTATCGTTCAGTCAACATTGCACGACTTACTGATGACTCTGCCATGGAACCTCACTATATACTGTGAGATTTTTAAACTCCTCCTCACAAAGTCTATAAGGTCTAAAACTAGAGCTGACTTACAGTCCCTGCAGGCGAGACAACATAACCCGTTTTCAGCCAATACCTATGAAAAATTGGCACCTCCGGGGTATTTAAAGCTGCTCTTACCTAGGGAAACCAAACTCAAATTTTTAAGACTGTTTCTTGGCCTTTTTGGTGTAGATGAAATAGCACAAATATGGAAGAAGAAAAGAGTCAACCCAGCCTGACGCTTTTGCCCATATTTAAGGAGTCTTTTGCACACATTACAGGTACAGTCCTAGAATGGATTAAAAACTTTCTGAGTGGCAGGAGACATGTGGTCACCTTGGGTGAATTTCACTCCAAAGAGAAACCGCTGATGACGGGAGTGCCTCAAGGGTCCAGTCTGAGCCCGACATTGTTTAATGTCTATACCGCACCCCTGATCAGGTTGATATCGTCTTTTGGTATTGATGTGGTGGCATATGCAGACGATACTCAACTGATCCTGACCCTGGATAGAGCAAATCAGATCTGGGAGGAAAAGCTCAAATGCTGCCTAACGGCTACATTTGATTGGATGCGGAGAAACCATCTTAAATGCAATACGGGCAAGACCGAAATCATGCCAATTGGCCCTAAAAACGATTTTATCCCCAGAGTATGGTGGCCAGAGATGGCAGAAATACCACCTCATACCACCGACTCGGCCCGCAACCTGGGGGTTAATTTCGATTCTGACCTGTTGTTTAAGCAACAGGCATCAAAAGTAGCCGGGACTTGTTTCGGGGTCATAAAGGGACTCAGAAAGTTTTTTGACTTTTTGCCACTGGAGGCAAGAAAGACTGTTGCAGTAGCCCTGGTGACATCACGGATAGACTAGTGTAACAGTCTTTATGCAGGCACCAATAAAGGGGTCACTTATAGACTCCAGATGGTGCAACATGCAGCAGCCAGGTTGGTGCTGAAATGGCTGAAAAGATCGTCTGCAACGGAGGCACTAAAAATCTTGCATTGGCTTCTAATAATAAAAAGGGTGTTCTTTAAGATACTGATCATTACCTTTAGAGCAGTCCACTCCTTAGGGCCAACTTATCTACGGAAGAAGTTCTCTAGGTACCATCCAACACGAACTCTGCGCTCCTCAAATGCCAATCTGTTGGTTGTCCCAGGTTTTAGACTTAGGACGCGAGGGGGCAAGTCATTGTCAGTGTTGGGCTCGAAAGCATGGAATACTCTCCCACCCCATCTAAGGGCCCTAGAGAGAGAAACAGAATTCCGTAAAGAATTAAAAACCTGGATTTTTAAGTTACAGGATACCACTGTTAGAGCATTAGTGTAATAATTGGATTGGCAAAAACTAAGCAGCTAGACCATCTTACATCTCTCGGTCTCTCATGGGCGCCTAGATGCTCCTTGGAGCGATAGTTGCGCGGTACAAATGAGCTATCACATCACATCACATCACACACATATTTTTTGTATATGATGTTTTTTATTCTTTAATTATTCTTTTTGAACAGCGACATATATTTAATCGAGCCTCAATGTATCCTAAAATACTGTTTCACTAATGACACCCATGTCTTTTTTGATATTTAATCAACTTTTTAGTACAGTGATATACATTTTACAACTTATTTAATATTATGAATAATTTCAGTTGGTTGTATAATTAATTTGGAATGGTTTTTAATTAACTACTGAATAAAGATTTATCAGTGAGTCAATAGCATGAGATGAGAGCACTTCAGGGCAGAGCTAGGGCCAACTTTATGGATGTATGTATCAAAGATTTGCTGTGAAGCCAGAACTGAAAAGTATCAAAATGCGAAAAACACAAAAGCATGAATTTCCCTCACCTTAACAAGGAGCAAATTGTGAACTTTACAAACTCCTCACTTGCAGGAATGTCTTTGATACGTCGTGTTCTTTCGCTTTCGTGACCTTGTCGGTAATGGAGGCCCATGTGCACCAGTACAAACAGAAGCACACAGACACCCTCCGACCCCACGGCCACCGCACCCGGAAATCAGCGAGGAAAACGCGTCTCTCGCTGCCGTAGCCGCTGTCATTCAAACAAGTGTTGAAAACCTGCAGATTGTAGTTACAAGAAAATAAACAAAGACGCAATTAGCATTAGCGCCTCGGCAGCAGCATTAGCCCTCCTGTCGCTTGACCCCCGAGGTCGCACACGAGAACCTATGAGCACATGAAACAAAGTCCTGGTCAGGCTCTGACTTTCCCTGAGGGAGGAAATGACCTGTCGACCCCTCCCGTCCGCCCCCTGGCTGCGCCACGCTTTGAGAAGCTGTAACTGAGTGTGCTGCCCCTGTGTGTGGGCAAGTGTTCCCAAAGATGTCCGTGGGCGTGCAAGGGCTGTCTTTCAAAGACGTTCTAATTTATGTCTTTGTTTTCCTTTTTTATTTTTTTTTAAACTCGATTTTCTGTTTACTGAATCCAGCTACCAATTCAGCCCCATGGAAACCACGGCATCCTGGATGTTACACTCTTTCAATTCATTTGAAGCAAAGCGTGGGATTTATTTATTCATTTATTTCTGTATTTATTAAAATTGTACTGTAATATGTTCAGATTTGGAAAATGTAATCTTAATTGGGGAACCGAAGCTCTTTTTTAAAAGGAAGAAACAATTGGATGGCATTTCTGGCGAGACTGTGTCGTTTATTTCACTGTGTGTCATCCTCTCGTATTCGTTTGAAATGTTTTCGAATCTCTTTAATTAAGCAACATCGACTTCTGTTGTAGCCAATACCAGATGAGGGTGAAGACCAGAGCACATAATGAGTGCGCCAAACATTGAACAATGCGGCAAAGGGAAACAGGACGATTACCGCCCCTGTCCTTTCACGCACCCCGCTGTGCCTGCCAGGGCCTTAGGTTTCTTAACATCAAGCTCGCGCATCCAGCCACGCCTCCTCCCCACGCACATACATTCACCAATCAGGAGCTTCCTATCCGCCACGAGCCGCTCCTTGCATCACACTCTCACTACACTAACACATCCCAGGCTGTCACCAAGAAAGCTTCCTGAAAGCCAAATAATGAGGGAACTGTTAAGGCCTTGACAAAGTGGGCTCGTGCCAATGGTACCCGCCTATCCGCGTGACACCCTTGGTAGAGTCCAATAACCTGTTTACCTGAGCTTTGTATGATCTGCTCCAAGCCTATCTGATGAGCTCAACTGTGGCTTCAACTGATATGTTTTCGTTATTTCAGTTTTTTTTAGGGAAGTGTCGACGGATGGATGTCAATCATCTTTTATTTTTTCTCAGGGTTGTCATTATGTGTCTTTCAACACTATCTAATGGGCGCACCGTGTTTTCTATAAATAAGCAATGCTTATAAGGTCAGGCAGCGTGATTCTACATATAACCTAGTTTATGAGTTATGGAGGGGCAATACTTATTCCAGAAGTTGTTAATCTTATTTAATCAACATAGTTACCTGTCAATTAAATGTAAGGAACTCACATTTATATTCTGGAAGCACTGATGTTTCTGTACATGTGAATGCATGCAATAATGTGCTTCCAGGGTGCAGAGGCAGAAACAAACTTGCAAACTCTTAACGTGAAACACAGCAATAAAAGTCCACTTCAGTTTACACTGGGTCACTTTGGAGTGTACAAGAATGTAAAGGAACCCAAGTTTCGTCTTCAGAGATGGGGCGGAAAAAGCTTTTTTTAGCATTTCCACTAGATGGTGGAATAAGCTACTGTTAGACCTGTCTGGTTTTTTTGCGTAGTCCCTCCAATTTATTATTTATTTTGTCCCCTTTTTGCCCCTCATACCCTTAATAATTTTTGTCCACTGACTTTTTCTAGGTGTTGGCCATGGGGATAGGTGTTCTTTTTCCCCTCATAGTTTTTCACCTCAGGCCCAGAGGCCTGTTCTGTCAGGAAACTGCTGTAATTCACAAAATGGAGGGTTTTAACTGTTTCCAACTGCCACCTCTTAGACAGCCCCATAGGATAACCTTAGGCCTTCCAGAACCTTCTGGACCCTACTGGACTCTGTGGGGGTTGTCTATAAAAGGGCAGGGGTTGGGAAGCCATTTTGTGTTGACCAGAGAGTGGAGGAGTGAGGCAGTGGTGAGAGGAGGAGGACGCACTGGGAGCAGTTAGTTTGTCCTTGTGACAGACAGCCACTACAGGGAGACGTTCCCCCTTCAACCCCTGACCAATCCCTCCCAACCGCCTTCTTCTACTGCCAAGATCGATCTATCTGCGGTGGAAGCCCCCCACCCCCCTCTAATCCCTGGCCCCATTGATCCCTGTCGGGACGCTCCTGCTGGGAGACTTCACCCTATTCCCCCATTGGCAGAGCTTTGCCTACCAGCGGTGTGGAGGAAGCGAATCCAAGCCGGGTGCTGTATTTCCCCGAAGCTGCGAGGGGGAGGCGAGTGTCTGCGAAGCCTTTGTGGCCCTGAGAAGTGAGCGTTCCGCTCTGGACAGTGTTATCCTTGGAGCCAGGTGAGGGGAAAGACTGCGAGCGGAGGAGCGGAGACAGGGCGGCGCCAAGCGGGAACACTAGTCCCTCGCGCCCGCGCTGCCTCGCTCCTTGTTTGTGGAAGCGGATCCTGTGACGCGCAGGCCTGCGGGAGGCGGGGCAGAGGAAGGAGCGTGTCTCAGAGGCGAGTCGCCTCAGTGTGTAAGCGGCCTGGGACACGTGTCGGAAGCGTCAAGGAGACGCGCAGACCCCTGTGTAGCGTCTCGGCGGGAAGCGGAGAGCTGCTCTTCTGCCCTCGTTCTTTGCCGCTAAGGGAGCCCTCGCCTAGCGCTGTGTCAAGGTAGCGTGGCTGCACTGAGGGGATCGGCGGGGAAAGCAAGCCGCCCTACAGGAGCTCCTCCTTCGATCCTCTGGTTCCTCTCTTCCCCCAGCAGTACTGTTCAGCGTGGAAAGGGGACCGTCCACGAAGTAAGGAGAGTGGGGGGGTGGGAAGCGGAGAGCAGGGAGCCTCTTCTACCGGCAACGAGTCCTTGAGACAGGAGGGGATTTCCCAAACCTTTTCAGTTGTCATCAGGGATTACAGGCTGACAGGAATCTAAAGAGCCTGATAAAGAGGTATCAGAGGAGTGATCCTAGCCGTCCTACCGGGTGCCATCTTGGGTTGACTGCCTGGAAGAAACCTATCTCTTTTGACCTCGCCAGAATGTCCCTAGAATAACTGAGATTATTGATAATCCCCCCTTAAGTCAATTGCTCAATGACTGTACCCTCTTTTACCATAGAGTGTGTGAGACAGAGGGTTATAGGTGGAGGAAGTTATAGGGGATTTCTTCAGTTCAATTGTCCTGCTTCTCCCCTTTAATTGAACTGTAATGTCATGAAATTGTAGAACATAGAAGGTTTATTGTGATTCCTAATGAAATTGAATATGTATTGAATTGAACTGTTGATGCCAGTAATGTATTGATTTGGTAATCTGGAAAGTAACAACATCTATTCTCAAAACAAGCTGTAAAATACTAAACTGCATTTATGAACCAAAGAGCAGAGCTATATTTTTATAAAGCAGTACTTATTTTCCCATACTTTGGTGTAGTGTTATTTTTGTGTGCTATTGCGGGGATTTAATATTGGGTGGTTTGCAACCTTCACACTGTGCCTCTAGAATTGCATGCCTTACCCCTAGGCCAGGCTACCCACCGTGAAGCCGACAGACCCCACTCACAACCGCGTTGACGCGCAATGAAGGTAAACAGACATAATAATACGAATAAGCCCTAGAGTAGGGAACAATACTATAATAAGAATAGTCTTCATCAAATGTTTTACCCTTTACACGCCCCCTGCAGTAACGTTGCGAGTGCGACGACATTTTATCAACAACGGGACGGCAACCGTCGGCGTTCTGCTCTGCAGCTCCAAGACCCCCTTAAATATACGTCGTTGGCACATTTCACAGGTAATAATTAAGAAACATACAACTGACCCCGTTTAAGTGAAAGATCACGTTAACTTTCAGGACATAGTCTAATTTGCTCATGCTCTGTCCAACTATGCAGATTGTTTTTGCAACCAGAGCTGCCAACAGACCCCTCCTTATAGAAACACGAGACCAAAGCATCAGGTACTTATGTGGTTTCACAATATCGTATCTGTCTCTCCCTTGAATTTAACTTGTCACACCTAATATATATGTATATTTTGATACATAGGTCATCTTCCATCATCTATCTAATACCCACAGCGTGGAGTCTCTGGCCCACCTAGAGCACCCACACAGGTACCATTATCATTCTCTATTCAGTGTCTTGCCCACAAGCTCTTACATCAATAGCAGACTTTATTAAAATCTCTAAAGCGGCAATTCTCTACTCCATAGTTTAAATAACAGAGGCTATTCCCAAATGTGATATCTGAGGTGCAGAACACACACCGACGATATATTGCACAGGTACTTCATCTTTTTCTGGCAATGTGTATATAGTCCTCATTGCCACTGAAAATGTCTGCATCTCTGCATGTTGTGTCACTCACAAATATGCCCTTTCACTAATTTAATTCACTATTGATCAACAGCTAAAATCATCAACATATACCATCTATCCGTGTCAACTCAATCTAATCCATCTATGTGAGAACCAATACCAATCACATGTTCAGGTATTATTTTTATCCATTCCCTTCCTTTTTTACCTTGTATCCTGCTCCCACTATTTTCTGTTAAATCTCACGGGCCCTTCCCCTTATAGTGTTTCATCCTTACCCCTCACAAGTTATGTTAATCTTTGAGAGTTCCCACTGTCAAATATGCCAAATCCAGTTTGTTAGATAAATAGCATATTTGTGTCTGCTTCTGTTATCTAGTAATTGTATTAATTTAAAACCGGTTATAAAACCCATTGTACATAATTGTAAATATTAGGCCAGGTTCTTGTTGTTTGTTTTCTTTATGGCATTCATTATCTTTATGCCTTAACACTGTATAAATGTATCACTATAAAATGTGTATTGTATTTTTTCAAAAATGTATATATTTAGGATTATTCACGGACATTGACAAGCACTACTATTGTTTATATCTTTTTAAATATGTACAGGTCCACTTGGATATCTACATGGCTCCCTGATGAAGGCCTCCAGCCGAAACGCGCGTAGTTGTTGATATATTCAGCCATGTTTTAATGTATAAATATCTCTAATATCAGCCTTGTATAGATCCCAATTCTAATTACACCATTATAAAAACTGTATAGGATCAGACAACAGTAGTCTATATATGTAGACAACAAGTCACATATTTAATGAAGGCATGCACACAATAACTATGTATATCCAAATGAAAACTGTGCTTTTTTACTAAAATGAAAATTTAATAAAATAATTTTGTATCATGGTTCCTGTCTCACCATAGTCTGTGCTGTCACTAGTCCGTTTATGTCCATGGTTTTCAAACACTAGTTCCTAATTTCTTTCCTTCAAACATTGTATTTATCCCGCATTAGGAACTCTAGTCGGGGATACCCCCTCTTTCTTACAAACACAGGCTACCCTAGGTAACCTGACATCCCAGGTTCCAACAGATTGGTGCCTAGCGGTGGGATTCTGACTTGGTTGCAGCTACTCATTAGTAATTCAACGCAATACACTGACCTACACCAGGAGTTTTCTCCTTGCGGCCCTCCTAATTTGAATTTTGTTTTTCCAAATTTATTTCTGGTGGTGGGTGGAGGTTAGCCTCAGGTCACTTCTTGGTTTTCTCCTGTGTGTTAATTTCATTCTATAGTGAAAGATGGAATTGAATCTTAAAGAGCAAGAATCCCATACTGTGACCCAACTCAAAGAATGGTGTCAGCAACAAGGGGTATTCTTTAACAAAGGTGCCAAGAAAGGCGAGTTGCTGACAAGCATAAGGGCATGGGTGGAAGCTCATTTAAGGGAAGAACCAGATACTGAAGAGAGTGACGGGGACACTGTCCTTGAGATTGCAATGTTGAACCAACCTGGAAGGGGGAATCTGCTGACAGGTCCCAGGACACCTTCGAGGGCGAGCAGCAGCGTCTCAGAGAGGGGTTTAACTGACGCCGAGCTAGAAGATAGGAGGGAGGAGAGGAGAATGAAGTTGGAATTAGCTAGGATGGATATGGAAAGGGAGGACAGGAGGTTAGCCCATGAGCAAACCATCAAAGAGATGGACCTACAAGCCTTAATACCAAGGTCTCCCAATCCAGATAATGGTGGCAGCGAAAATAAAGTGAACACCAGGGAACCCAGACCCTATTTACCCAACGATGTCATCGCTAGTTACACCCCAGGCGATGACATTGCCAAATGGCTGGCCGCCTACGAAGTTTCTCTAAGGGCTCACAGGATCTTAGAAACTCACTGGGGGGGTGGGCTGTATAAATACATGCCACCTGCTGGCAGAGACACCTTGTTGGCTCTGGAGCCGGATGAGCAAACCCACTACCCTACAATGAAGGTGGCACTGGTGAAGAAGTTTGGACTTACCCCTGAAAGATACAGACAGAAATTCAGGGGAAGTCACAAACTGAGTACCCAGAATTGGGTAGACTTCTTAGACTACGCCAAGAAAGCTTTGGAGGGTTGGGTCAAGGGCAGCGAGGTGAAGGATTATGAGGGGCTGTACAATCTATTTTTGAAAGAACACCTCCTCGAGAAATGTTTTCCCGAGCTGCGCCAACACCTGGTGGACAGCAAGCTGACCAATCCCCGGAAGCTTGCAGAGGAGGCGGACACTTGGGCGAGTACCCGGGTGTCTTCAAAGGGGACTGGAGGGGATTCTCAAAAAGCCGGACAGGGCGCCCCCCAGAAGAAGGAGGGGGGAGATAAAAAGAAGGAGTTCTCCAAAGGTCCCCAAAATAATTTCCAAGGTAAGGGAGCAGGTTTCACCCCTAGGGCAAACCCGCCCAGAAACCCTAATCCTGGCCAAAGCCAGCAGCCAAGGGTTCTCCACTGTTTTGAATGTGGTGGTGTTGGACATTATAAGGGAGATGTCAGATGCCCAAAGAGACCACCCCCTCCCACCGGAGGAAAGTCACCGGGAGTAGCTAGTGTAGCGCTCGGGGAGGAGTTGCCCTTAGATAAGGGGGGTGAGTGGGCGGGTGTCACCTTAGTGTCCCTGGGAGAACGGGAGATGGTTCCAAAGATCCAGGTGCCCCCAAATACTACAAAGTATGGGCAGTGGGTCACCATCAATGGCCAGAGAGGGGAGGCTCTGGGAGATACAGGAGCCAGTATGACTATGGTGAGAAGTCAACTGGTGTCTCCAGAGCAGGTTGTTCCTAATGTACTCCACCCCGCCGCGATGGCTGACGGCAGAATGGGCCACTATCCAGTGGCTGAGGTTCCCTTTGAGTGGGAGGGGGTTGCAGGTTCACTTCGAGTTGCCGTAAGCCCTGCCGTGCCAGTCGATTGTTGGGGAATGACATGGAGCACAACACTTGGAGAGAGGTGGAATACCGGACGCATTCTGCGATGCTGGGTACACCTGACTGGGCCTGTGTAAGCACACGGTCTGCGACTGCCCGGAGAGGGAGTTCACCTGGGTTGGAGCCTGGAACAATGGCCCAACCCGCTGCTAAAAAGGGACAGACCCGGAGACAGGAAGAGCCTGCTCCGGCTTCCACGCCCCATGTGACAGATCGGCCACCTGCGGTGGTGGACCAGGAGTCCGTGGAGGGGGAAGTAGATTCTCTGGAGGATTTACCCATCCCTGCTGAGTGGCATGTGGAGGGAGGTCCTACCAGAGAGGAATTCTGTAGGGGGCAGAGGGAGTGCCCTACCCTTGAGGGACTGAGGCGACAGGCTGAAGCCCAAGCAGCAGGTGATGTTACGGGACACTACCATATTTACTGGGAGGATGGACTCCTCTACAGTGAACCCAAGATACCCTTACCTGGTTCGTCAAGGGCCTTGGTAGTCCCGCAACAATTCCGAGCCTTTCTGCTGGAATTGGCTCATGCGATACCACTGGCAGGACACTTGGGCCAGGACAAGACCTTTGCACGGCTTGTCCTCCACTTTTACTGGCCTCAGATGAAAGTGGCGTCCAACACTTACTGTCGGACATGTGTATCCTGCCAGGCTAGTGGGAAAACAGGGGTGAAGCTGAAGGCTCCCCTGGAACCACTTCCAGTCGTTAGCACACCCTTTGAGAGGGTGGGCATCGACATTGTAGGGCCTTTAGATCCACCAACCACAGCTGGTCACAGGTTCATCCTGGTCCTGGTGGATCATGCCACACGGTACCCAGAGGCCATTCCTCTGAGGACAGTCACAGCACCTGTGGTGGCTAGGGCCCTGATGGGAATCTTTACCCGAGTAGGATTCCCCAAGGAAGTTGTGTCTGACAGGGGGACCAACTTTCTGTCAGCTTACATGCGGGCGATGTGGAAGGAGTGTGGAGTGACTTACCGGTTCACCACTCCTTATCACCCCCAGTCGAATGGACTGGTTGAGAGGTTTAATAAGACCCTGAAGGGCATGATAAGAAGTCTGCCTGAGAGCCTACGGTGGAAATGGGACGTCCTCCTGCCTTGCTTGCTGTTTTCCTACAGAGAGGTGCCGCAGAAGGGAGTGGGTTTCAGCCCTTTTGAATTGTTGTACGGGCACCCTGTGCGTGGACCTCTCAGCCTGGTGAAGGATGGATGGGAAAAGTCTCCCAGGAAACCTCCTCAGGATGTGGTGAGCTACATGCTGGCCTTTAGGAGCCAGATGGCCAAGTTATGGAAGCAGGCTTCTGATAACTTGGAGGCCAGCCAGGCCGTAATGAAGGAATGGTACGACCAAAATGCTCACCCGGTGGAGTTGGAGCCTGGCCAAAAAGTATGGGTGATGGAACCTGGAGAGCTAAGTGCCCTTCAAGATCGTTGGACAGGCCCATTTGAGGTGTTGGAAAAGAAGGGTAAGGCCACTTACTTGGTGGATCTTAAGACCCCGCGACAGCCCCTACGGGTGCTGCATGCCAATCGCCTCAAACCCCACCATGAGAGGCCAGAGGTCATCCTGATGATGGTGACGGATGGTGCTGAGGAAGCAGAAAGCGAGCCTCTCCCGGATCTCTTTTCATTCCAAGAGAAGGATGGGTCGGTGGAGGGAGTGATTCTCTCCCCATCCCTAACTCCTGAGCAACGAGAGGATTGCCGCCAGGTATTGGAGCAGTACTCTTCGTTGTTCTCCCTTGTCCCGGGAAGAACCCACCTGTGTACCCATGATGTGGACACAGGAGACAGCCCCCCAGTGAAGTCAAAGACCTACAGGCTGTCAGACAAGGTGAAGGCTAGCATCCATGGAGAGGTTGCCAAGATGCTAGAGCTAGGAGTGATAGAACCTTCCAACAGCCCTTGGTCCAGTCCGGTCCGGTGCTAGTGCCAAAAGCCGCCCCACAAGGCACCACACCAGAACTGAGGTTCTGTGTGGATTACCGAGGACTGAACTCAGTTACAAAGACTGATGCGCATCCGATCCCTAGGGCGGATGAGTTAATTGACCGGCTAGGAGCTGCCCAATACCTAAGTACCTTTGACCTCACTTCAGGGTACTGGCAGATCTCCTTGACAGATGGAGCAAAGGAAAGGTCAGCCTTCTCCACGCCTGAGGGACACTTCCAATTTTGTGTGATGCCCTTTGGGCTCAAAAATGCCCCTGCCACATTTCAGCGGCTGGTGAACCAGGTCCTCTCTGGAATGGAGAGTTTCTCTGCTGCCTACCTGGATGACATTGCTGTCTTCAGTAGCAGTTGGGAGGACCAATTGCAACATTTGCAAGCAGTTCTCCAGGCCCTGAAAAAGGCTGGATTGACAATCAAGGCCAGCAAATGCCAGATTGGGCAGGGGTCGGTTGTGTACCTTGGACACTTGGTGGGTAGGGGGTCAGTGCAGCCCCTGCAGGCAAAGATTGAGGCAATCATGGCCTGGGAACCCCCCAAGACACAGACTGAGGTCCGAGCTTTCCTGGGCCTCACAGGTTACTACCGTCGCTTTGTGAAGGGGTATGGCACTATTGTAGCGCCCCTCACAGAGCTCACCTCAAAGAAACAACCTCGACGGGTAGTTTGGACGAGGGCTTGTCAGCAAGCCTTCGAAAAGTTGAAGCAGGCAATGTGTGCAGCACCGGTCCTGAAGGCTCCCGACTTCTCAGAGGAGTTCATTGTCCAAACAGATGCATCAGAACATGGCATTGGGGCAGTGTTATCGCAACTAAATGAAGAGGGCCTGGATCAGCCGGTGGTCTTCTTATCCAGAAGACTGCTTCCCCGGGAACAGAAGTGGAGTGCAATTGAGCGGGAAGCTTTTGCGGTGGTGTGGGCTCTGAAGAAGTTGCGGCCATACCTCTTTGGCTCGCACTTCCTGGTTCAGACTGACCACCGACCTCTTCGTTGGCTGATGCAAATGAAGGGGGAAAATCCCAAGCTGTTGAGGTGGTCCATCTCCCTACAGGGAATGGACTTCCGGGTGGAACATCGGCCTGGAGTGGACCACGCCAATGCAGACGGTCTCTCCAGGTATTTCCGCCTTAGTGATGAGGACTCCCAAGGGGTTGGGTAGTTCTCCCCACTTTCAGCTGGGGGGGACGCGTGTTAGACCTGTCTGTTTTTTTTGCGTAGTCCCTCCAATTTATTATTTATTTTGTCCCCTTTTTGCCCCTCATACCCTTAATAATTTTTGTCCACTGACTTTTTCTAGGTGTTGGCCATGGGGATAGGTGTTCTTTTTCCCCTCATAGTTTTTCATCTCAGGCCCAGAGGCCTGTTCTGTCAGGAAACTGCTGTAATTCACAAAATGGAGGGCCTTAACTGTTTCCAACTGCCACCTCTTAGACAGCCCCATAGGATAACCTTAGGCCTTCCAGAACCTTCTGGACCCTACTGGACTCTGTGGGCATTGTCTATAAAAGGGCAGGGGTTGGGAAGCCATTTTGTGTTGACCAGAGAGTGGAGGAGTGAGGCAGTGGTGAGAGGAGGAGGACGCACTGGGAGCAGTTAGTTTGTCCTTGTGACAGACAGCCACTACAGGGAGACGTTCCCCCTTCAACCCCTGACCAATCCCTCCCAACCGCCTTCTTCTACTGCCAAGATCGATCTATCTGCGGTGGAAGCCCCCCACCCCCCTCTAATCCCTGGCCCCATTGATCCCTGTCGGGACGCTCCTGCTGGGAGACTTCACCCTATTCCCCCATTGGCAGAGCTTTGCCTACCAGCGGTGTGGAGGAAGCGAATCCAAGCCGGGTGCTGTATTTCCCCGAAGCTGCGAGGGGGAGGCGAGTGTCTGCGAAGCCTTTGTGGCCCTGAGAAGTGAGCGTTCCGCTCTGGACAGTGTTATCCTTGGAGCCAGGTGAGGGGAAAGACTGCGAGCGGAGGAGCGGAGACAGGGCGGCGCCAAGCGGGAACACTAGTCCCTCGCGCCCGCGCTGCCTCGCTCCTTGTTTGTGGAAGCGGATCCTGTGATGCGCAGGCCTGCGGGAGGCGGGGCAGAGGAAGGAGCGTGTCTCAGAGGCGAGTCGCCTCAGTGTGTAAGCGGCCTGGGACACGTGTCGGAAGCGTCAAGGAGACGCGCAGACCCCTGTGTAGCGTCTCGGCGGGAAGCGGAGAGCTGCTCTTCTGCCCTCGTTCTTTGCCGCTAAGGGAGCCCTCGCCTAGCGCTGTGTCAAGGTAGCGTGGCTGCACTGAGGGGATCGGCGGGGAAAGCAAGCCGCCCTACAGGAGCTCCTCCTTCGATCCTCTGGTTCCTCTCTTCCCCCAGCAGTACTGTTCAGCGTGGAAAGGGGACCTTCCACGAAGTAAGGAGAGTGGGGGTGTGGGAAGTGGAGAGCAGGGAGCCTCTTCTACCGGCAACGAGTCCTTGAGACAGGAGGGGATTTCCCAAACCTTTTCAGTTGTCATCAGGGATTACAGGCTGACAGGAATCTAAAGAGCCTGATAAAGAGGTATCAGAGGAGTGATCCTAGCCGTCCTACCGGGTGCCATCTTGGGTTGACTGCCTGGAAGAAACCTATCTCTTTTGACCTCGCCAGAATGTCCCTAGAATAACTGAGATTATTGATAATCCCCCCTTAAGTCAATTGCTCATTGACTGTACCCTCTTTTACCATAGAGTGTGTGAGACAGAGGGTTATAGGTGGAGGAAGTTATAGGGGATTTCTTCAGTTCAATTGTCCTGCTTCTCCCCTTTAATTGAACTGTAATGTCATGAAATTGTAGAACATAGAAGGTTTATTGTGATTCCTAATGAAATTGAATATGTATTGAATTGAACTGTTGATGCCAGTAATGTATTGATTTGGTAATCTGGAAAGTAACAACATCTATTCTCAAAACAAGCTGTAAAATACTAAGCTGCATTTCTGAACCAAAGAGCAGAGCTATATTTTTATAAAGCAGTACTTATTTTCCCATACTTTGGTGTAGTGTTATTTTTGTGTGCTATTGCGGGGATTTATTATTGGGTGGTTTGCAACCTTCACACTGTGCCTCTAGAATTGCATGCCTTACCCCTAGGCCAGGCTACCCTAGGTAACCTGACATCCCAGGTTCCAACAGCTACCATTTGATCTGAGAAATGCCCCTGATTTGCTATCTTTTAGGAGAGGCCTAAAGACCTGGCTCTTTACTCTGTAACATGGAGATGGTCTGAGTCGATGACAGTCAACGTTCACCAGATGTAGATTCCTCAAGCGCCTTGACGCCTTCGGGTATATGTTGCGCTATATAAATACTTAAATAAATAAATAAACTCTTGAGGAGTCTTGCCCCGGTTACTTACCAGTAATCTTCTTTAGTCTCGCCACTGTAATTACATAATGAACTTTAGCCTCCCACTGAAACTCACAAGTCAAAAGTTAGCATACTAGCCTCTCATCCCTCCAATATGGCCGACATCCTCTTCCTCCTATAAAGAGGAAGTCTACCCACATCACATCCTGTCACCAAAGCCATAACCAAGAAAAATGAAGCCATAAACACAACAGGGCAGGGATGGATTGGAAACTATACTATGGCGAGGAAAACTAGGATGCGGAGTAATGAAGATTACCATTAAGTAACCGGGGCATTACCTCCTCGTCTGTCTTCCTTGCCACAGTAATCACATAATGAGCAGATACCAAAGCAAGAATCAGCTTCATCAATAATAGAGTCAAAATAGAAACTAAAGGAAGAAACTGTAGAACACAGTTAAATCCAAAAACAGAACAAAACGTTCCCACACAGATACACAATACCAAAACACAGTGTTGAACGGAATCAACAACGACAGACTTGCAACCCCACCAACCTCCAATCAAAAAGAGGACCATAAGGTAGGAGGAGACATCCACAGGGCTGCAACACAGACACCCACCACAGAAAAC
Source organism: Lissotriton helveticus (assembly GCF_964261635.1). Lineage (NCBI taxonomy): Eukaryota > Metazoa > Chordata > Amphibia > Caudata > Salamandridae > Lissotriton > Lissotriton helveticus. The sequence goes on from NC_136058.1 coordinate 142,639,930, forward strand.
CCCATGACTGCAGGCTAAGAAGCAGCCACAGAACCAGCAGACCATCCCTGAAACTGACGACAACATGGCCCAGGGAACAAGTCCAACAGAAGAGACCGCATAACCCACCACCAAGAGTGGAGCCCGATGGAAACAATCCAAACAACACAGGGCCAAAGGGCACCAAGAAGACCAGAACTGCACCGTACGGAATAGGCAAAACAACCACACCCGAAAACTCACCCAATAGGATTGAAGAACTGAAATCTTCATTCACAGGGAATACTTACTAATAAAAAGAACTTGGCACAGAAGCTGAAAATATGAAAAGACATCTTTATTAAATTTAATAAGTGAGGCCACATCACACAGAAGCCGTAGCAACTGAATGAGGTAGTCTGAAGAGTACAGAGAACAGAGGCCTTTTATATGCTCTCAGGGTTACAAACTTCAGCATACAAGTAAGGGGCAGTCCTAGCTTTTGCAAGCATACAAAATACCTAACATTCCTTCTTACACAAGCCGGACAAACCCATAATAAAAGGACCACAACCCATATCATAAACAGACCATAAAAGAAGGAACAGAAACAGATAAGAAACAGGCTAAGGGGTGTGTGTGTGCATACCAAACTCTACAATGTCCTGTGCTTTGATCCTCAATCTTGATCAGCTAAAGGGCAGGAACTGGTTTAACAAGGTCAGCTTCAGGCAACAGGGTCAGTTCACTCAGGTCAAACAGGAGTCAGCATGAACTCAAGCTAATGTCTACATGTCCTTAAAAGACTTGTTTCAGCCACAATCATGGCCTATGTGAGGGCAACCACAAAATGGCTGCCATACACAAAATGGAACCCACAGGTTCAAAATTCACAGAACCTCAGACCCTCGTTTAGCCCTTACATAGGCAATCAATCAGTCTGTATCTGAATCGATGTCAATATTATCCGTTATTCCCTTCACTAAGGCATTATTACTCGAGTTATCTTTTATGGAACACAAGGGATAGACTTCGTTGGCATAAATAAACATCGTCTGATATGTCCATACAGACCCGATATAACTAAATGGCAGAACCAAATAGGGAATACCTCTATCTATAGTATGTGGCATAAGACCACACACCCAACAATTAGTGGTGGTCACTACTAACTGGTGTTGATGCAGAAGCTGTACAAAGGAATTATTAATAAACTCTGATCTCCTAACCAGTTCATGTTCAGGTAAAGTATGGAAAGAATGCAAAGAAGTAGTAGTAGGAAGAGACATAGGTTGGGAGGTGGGTACAGATATCAATTGGGTAGCAAAAACAATTTAACCCACAAAAGACAACGTCATGCTTAAAAATACTAGAAAAGACGTTATTAAGAACATATAGTCAACAGGAGAAAGTAATGACCATTATTACAAACAAAATTATAATTTTTCACAACCCTAAGCAAAAAGCAAATCCTAAAATTATCTAGTAACATTTTTATCGCTCCTATGCACTTCAGTAACTTAATAAATGTTCAGGTGAAACAGTGGTGATCCTCATCAATGCTCTGAGGTGAAAAAGGGATACTCTTCCACAAAGAATGGATTTTATTCTGCTTTTACTAAACAGAATACCACTTTAAAACAATGCCAGTAAAACAATAATGATCAGTCTCCTCAAACCCATTGTATGCAATCACATGGAAACCACTTGTGAAACCAACTATGCTCAGAGTCCATTCAAAAGCCTCTCTGGCAGGCTTCTATTGTCCATCATATCTGCTCCAGTTGTTGCATGGGCCTCTTGATTCGGGCCTCCCATGAAAAATAGTGTTTTTCAGTATCCGTTGGAGTGCCCTCCTGGCAAACACTCACAGCTCATTTGAAAGTCTCAATGTCTCAAGGCAGTGCACCAATATCTCTCCTCTGCGGCAGGCACTACAGATAGTGTGCTCTTCATTGATCAATCAAGGGCACAAATCATCTTGTGCAGACCCGGGACCATTCTCAGACTCCAACACTCATCATTCAGTGTCAGAGGACGCTCAGGCTGCTCTTTCATGGGCACCAGAATGGAGTGCCTTTTGCCAATCTTGGATCCTCCGGTGCACTACACTTCCGTTGGAGCAAAGGAAAAGGGGGAGGGGGTGGCCAAAACTCAGGCCAAGGGACTGCACACTGTCAGAGGTTACCAGTACATGACAGGCGCTCTTTTGCACTGAAATTCTGGTTCTGTGATGTCCAATGCCGTCTGATGGAGCAAGTGCGATGCTTTAAACAGTTCATTGTATAACAAGGGGACTGAAAACAGGTGGCCTGCAATCTTCAAAGGAGTGGCCATACGCCATGGGACAATTCTGCGTTGAAATACACTGTCATTCTCAAAGGCAATACAAAAACAAAGGCAGTAGGCAAAACAGTGCCTCTAGGCTCTTCAATTGGGTTTCCGTGTGAGAGCATATCCTCCACCATCTAAGGGTAGATAGCGACATGATTAAGTCTAGGTATTCCTAAATTCCTTATCTAGAACATCTCAAAAGAAAAATTGCATAATATAAATGATCAGGGACATGTAGATACCTCCCTTTTAATAACTGCACCAAGTGCACTACGCAATACACAGGCTAATAATCAAAATGTGGAAACTTGTCTTATAATAGCATTGAGTCAGTTAACCAGTCCATCACTACCATGACGGTTAGACTGGAAAACATCGAGTTAGGCCTAAAGAAAATTCTTTAAAAAAAAGTCTAGTCATACAAAAGGGAATTATACATAATATAGGGGTTCCTAGTACATTACTTCAATCTGGAAGTGTGAACCTAAACAAAACACCTACAATAATAAAAGGGCTGACTGGTGAAAGGAATATGGAAAAGGGAAATGGGAAATGGGACTAGGTCACAGCTAAAATCCCCAAACGCTAGGCACTATGCGACATTGGTCAGGGGAGAAGTGACAAAAGAAAAATCTATAGGAAGAACAAGAAATTACTCAGGTGATAGTCAAGTTTGTGATACAATACCAAGAGTATGGGTGATACACAAAAAGTCAAAATAGTACACAAATGTAAACTCTACCGCTGGCCGCTACACCATATACGGTAATCTCAGCTAATGTTCCAGTTCCTTTTTCAGGGAAAAAAAAATGTAAACCTTGTTTCCTTTATGGTACAAGGCCACACACTATTTAGGAAGCAGAACAAAACGGACTAATGTAATATAAAAATTAGGGCACCATGAACAAAAGTCACAGATCTATAATTTATCCTTACGTCCAATTCAGGATACATAATTTTAGGGCTGCCTGTTCCTTAAGGGGAGGGGCAGTACGTGACTAACAGCATGTGACACACTTTGGTTCTGTATATCTCTTTTTTATTTTCCTTCAAATACCATTAAAGCCAAATTTGACATACACTGATGAAGTGTTGTCAGTTTTTCTGTGAAATTTAGTGTCAAAGCAAATCTACCCAACTGTTTGCAGGATACACATAGTCATGTATATCCCTTCACAACACAGGTAAACTTGTAATAGTATTATAAGCAGCAACATAAAACAAAAACATGCAAAATAAATGCACAAAACGGACATGTCAAGCCATCAGATATACTCACTGTATATCAAGCACAAAAAGCATAGACAAAACAATAGCATATATAAATGAGCGGTGACGCACAACACCAGGTCATGTACTAACAATATTCGGGCCTGCTAAATTTGTCAGGTTTAAAATCCTAACCCTCCTTTTGACAGCAAATCACCAGGTAGTGGAGATTTGGCTGTCAAATGCAACTTACTGTGTGTCACTTCTGACACACAGGACCAGCAGGAACAATTCGTAAAAGGATAAAATGCAAGAATATGTAAAATGCACAAACATTTCTTTTCAAAGAAATTACGCAAAAACACATCTCTTTTCAACCAACCAAACTCACGTGTCTTGTCAGCCTTAAAATCACCCAGAACAATCCATGAATGATCTGTGAGCAGAAGCAAAAAGAAAAAATACACAACACACAAAAGAGAGACATTTCTCATGACAAACAGACATCAATTATAACTTTTAATCAGAAGACAAAACATGATACACATTAACAGACACAAAAAAATTTCCATTACTTAACTGTTACCATCTTGTCAGTCAGCTTGCAACATGAAGCCCTTTTAACTTTCCAAAAGTAAAATTCTTTCACTGACACTCTGCGTGTCCCGTGCGCCAACACCCTTTGAGGCCCTGATTTTCCAAGCAATCATTTCTCCATCTGTTTACACTTACTCCTAACTCCCTCCTTACTGACCTTAAGGTCAAAATCTGCCTTGCGGGCTCCTCAGCCCTCTAGCTCTTCCTCACTCTTAAGGCTGAAAAAAGACAAAAAACCTTCCCAACTCTTTCTAACCTGCAATAACCAACCCTATTTAAAACTCATGATATATTACTCCTGTTAGGGGCTACAATTTATTTCTATACTTAGATTATTAAAACAGTTACTGTGACTAATTCGCAAAACATAATAACATAACATACCATCTTTAGAACAGATGTTTGCTATTACCCTATGCAATGGTACTCATTTCAGCAACATTGAATGAATCTCACTGGGCCATTTAAAAGCAAACCCTTAATGGGGACAGTCTGCAAATTTGTATTACACCTAAATGTATGCATTTACTGAAGCCTAAAGCACTTTAAAGCTATCATAAATGGCAAGAATGCTGTTTTAAATGGTCTATTTTACCCAAATTCGACTTTGATGTTTGGGGCACTTAAAAATAAATATCCTATACTTGTGATACATATTAATCATCCTCAGAATGTTCTTTACAAATTACAGAGATTTTTAATCAGACATATCCCATGTAAATCTTTAGAAAAATGAGTTTTGTACGCCTGCGCTAAGTGAAATTCCATATGCTAAAGTTCTCATTATGCGGTATAGCACAACTTAAATTACATTTTAATGCTAGGATGTCATAGTATGAGCATTAAGCTTCATGAATAGTAAAAAACGAATTTTGTAGCACTTATTCTTAATAATTATTTTTCATAATTAATAAAAAAATAATAAACCCAATTATTTTTGATAATTCCACATATAAGAGCAAGCTGCATCCCTTGCCTATCATTTTTAGACGCATTCATTTATAAGCCCAAGCACAGACGCCTAACTTGAAACATGACAAAATGTTTGCGCCATTTGTTTCTTTCTAAAAAGGACAATTTTATTTAGCAACAGACCCAAGAATGTGCTTACTAAATGTTGCTTAATAGACTGAAAACATCAAGAAAAACCACGAACAGACATTGAGCTCATTTCAGACATAAACAGAAAGGGGTCAAAACACTCAGGACACACAATACAGCGCGCTTTAGCCATGCATCTCGTGAATAGCGCCATCGCTATGTACTTACAGAAGTTGCACTAATGGGAAACCCACATAGACATTTAAACACACATTTAACCCACAAATCAATACTCAGGACAGAAACCAAGGACAGCCCACAGACTGTACTTAAACCAAACCATTTGTAAATACTAGTTGTAAGTCATATTTACAAGAAACGCTTCTCAATTGTGTTTCAAAAAGACTGCAAAAACAGCCCAACAGACTGATGTATGTCCAAGAAGCGAAAATACACTCAATTCACTAGCTTTGGCTAGCAGAACACCAAACAAAATCGCTCTGCATATCTTCCTTCATAACATTGCGCAGAACAAAGGATCCTTATATGTATTATGTCATATTTTAATTCCCTGGGGATACAAAATCACCAAGGAAGAAATATGTTTGTAAATCTAAACCTATTTAGATATTCCCTTCAAGGGGGTAGGGGGCTAATTTACTTCACATCACACTATGGTACCTTCCAAAAAAGCAACACATTTTTCCATGTGAGCTTGAGAACAGGCATGCCAAAAAATACTGCGGAATGCGCAAGTATTATAATCAAAGTGGTGCTTAAGGTACTTTTCGTACGTGCACCGTTCAACTAAACCAAATGGAGAAATATCTCCTCATTACCTGCCTACACAAATTGCAATTCGCATATCCAAACCTATACAAATCCAAAGTTGGCCAACACAAATTCCAAAGTTCCAAAGCTACAGTCCCAAATTTGCTAAGATTAGGCATCTTATAGCTCACTAATCTAGCTTCAAACTTCAATGGGTTATCTCTACCAATACACTCGCAAATATACGAGCCCCTCGGCTTTGGTAATTTGCAATAACCAAATCAAAAACCAAGAAACCAAACCCCTCGGCTTTGGTAATTGCAATAACCAAATCAAAACCAAGAAACCAAACAAAGTCGTGGGAGCGACCCACTTGTACTTCTTATTTTTACTAATCAAAAGGTTATCCAAATTCTAACTGTCAAGTTCTACATGACCTAACGGTCTTTTTTAGAATACTCACACCAAAAAGGTTCTCAGTCAGGAGTGACATCATGTGGAGGATCAAAATCAGGAAGATCAGAAATATACTGGGCTGCAGAATCAAAGAATCTCCAGAATCCCTGTGCACAGAGTACCTCCTTAGTAGAATCCTGTTCTGTCCTCCTCAGTAGATTTCAGTCCTCTGACCAGATCACTCCCACAGAAAGTCACTTCTCTGATGAAGCCCGCGTTGGCCGCGCCATTTGAAGAACTGAAATCTTCATTCTCAGGGAATACTTACTAATAAAAAGAACTTGGCACAGAAGCTGAAAATATGAAAAGACATCTTTATTAAATGTAATAAGTGAGGCCACGTCACACAGAAGCCGTAGCAACGAAATGAGGTAGTCTGAAGAGTACAGAGAACAGAGGCCTTTTATATGCTCTCAGGGTTACAAACTTCAGCATACAAGTAAGGGGCAGTCCTAGCTTTTGCAAGCATGCAAAATACCTAACATTCCTTCTTACAAAAGCCGGACAAACCCATAATAAAAGGACCACAACCCATATCATAAACAGACCATAAAAGAAGGAACAGAAACAGATAAGAAACAGGCTAAGGGGTGTGTGTGTGCATACCAAACTCTACAATGTCCTGTGCTTTGATCCTCAATCTTGATCAGCTAATGGGCAGGAACTGGTTTAACAAGGTCAGCTTCAGGCAACAGGGTCAGTTCACTCAGGTCAAACAGGAGTCAGCATGAACTCAAGCTAAGATCTACATGTCCTTAAAAGACTTGTTTCAGCCACAATCATGGCCTATGTGAGGGCAACCACAAAATGTCTGCCATACACAAAATGGAACCCACGGGTTCAGAATTCACAGAACCTCAGGATTAACAAAACCCCGACCCCAGAAAGAGGATCAGGACAAAAAAAACAGGGAGCACAGCCACTGCACACCTGTGGAAACAAGAGGCAACAACAAGAACAAAGAGGAGGGGAGCTCCGATGCCAACCCAGCAGCCAAAATTGCAAAAAGAAGGTCTGACCACCGGGACAGAATCCAACACACCAACATGTTAGGCAGACAAGAAGGCCACCATAAAACCACTGGAAGGGTCAAGAACGACAGTGCAACAGACCCCAGAGTTCCAAACCGCTCCCATTGCCAAACACAGAACCCGAAAAGGCAAAGGAAACCCAAGTAGGCACCGCTACCAAAGGCCCAGGGAGCCACATCCCAAAAGAGATCAAAAAGAGGGACACAAGGACACCCAACGGGCCCCAAGAGCCTCACACAGAGCCTGAAGAGAGGAAGAGGCAAACCTCAACCCTAAACCAGCGAACCAAATAAAACCCGCACTCACAAGGGGTTAGCATCTGAAACCACCAAACCCAACCGAGCACACCAAGGACCAAAAGCAAGCCAATGCGGGGCAGAAGTGCGCAAGGCAGAAGGATGGCGGGACAGGCTGAAACGAAGCAGCCCCAACTCATCATACCATCCAGTTATCGGGGCAAAGCCCCCAACAGCCATGCCTGAAGGTGCAACAGCTGCAACCTGGTGCCTGGAGCCACGGGCACAGACACCCTGTGTGGCCGGACATCCAAGCTGAACAAGAGGGGAGACCACAGGAGTCCCCGCCAACCCGCAACCACTAGAAGCACAAAGGCCCAGGCCAATTGGAACACCCATAGGGAAGCAACGGAACCAATGGAAACACACACAACTGACCCATAGGGCAAATGAAAGGCAACATGACCACCCACCAAGCAGGCAGTCAAGGAAGGAATGAGCCAACGCATGGAAGCCCGGCAAATATCATGGAGGCGAACCCCAAAAACCAGACCACGGATCAAAAGCAGGACCACAGACACCGGCAAGGAAAAAGTACACATCGAGGGAAGACTCCCAGCAAAGCATTCTGCCACTCAGCATACCTTCCAGGGGCAGGAAACGCAAACAAAGATCAGAGCAGCAGAACATCCCAGACACAAAGGACCAGAAGGAAATGACGACAGGGACAACACCCAGGTGGGCACAAACACCAAGATGGAGTTAAACGTGACAACAAGACACAGGAGGGGCAGATACAAGGCGCCCCAACTGAACATCCCCCAACTTCCAGGAAGAACAGGCAGGCAGAACCAATGACCACAACACTGGAGCGGACAAAGGCAACAGAACAGGACTCCCCGCCCAACAGGGGGGCACCTCTTAACCCAACATCAGAAGGTACAACATGGAAAAGATGATCGAGAAAGGAATCACCATAACCAATCCACTAATTCAAAACTCCTCACCAGGGTCGTCACCTGAAAACCTGGAGCACACAAAACCGGCGGGAAAAGATCTGACAGAGAAATAGACACAGACGGAGACTGCCCCAAGGAATCATCTGAATGGAAACAGAGAAAATACCCTGGAGACAAGGCCAATGAGGCCACGGGGGACACTGCAGCGCAAGCCACCCCAGAACCCTGGACACCAGGGACAACACTCTGGCCACCAGAAGGAAACCATTCAAGGGGCACCAAGACACCATGAAACCATAACAAAGTGTAGACCCCCCAGACCAGGTGTACAGCTGTTGAAAAAGAAGCGACGATCAGCAAGGCATCCAGAGAAAGAGGAAAGAAACCTCCAACCCATGGGAAGAAGAGTTAGGGGCTTGAACCACACATGAGAGAAAAAGGGGATAACCATCGCAATCCACAACAGGGCAGAGAACACAAGAATGACCAGCTCCAGAAAGCGAAGAGAACATCCCTCTACATATACTTTACACATTGCTTCCAAGTTTAGCCAGCCTGTTCTGTGCCAAGCTACCAGAGATTGAGCACAGGTTAATTTAAGGACTGCCGGCCGTTTACCTTTCCTAGGATTGTGGTTGCTGCAGGGCTCATAACCCAGTCTGCAAGTAACCCCATTTCTAACTAAATATAATTCAGAAACCCTTGTGAGTATGGAGGTGTGGTCAGAAGCTTATGAGGGCCCGCTAACAATAACTTTATCACTCTTTGATTGGGATACAACACAACACAACATGTATTTGTAAAGCACACGTTATCCCCTGGGGCATTTTGGTGCTGAATAACAGACGATAATTGTTACCAAACTTGATGGTACTCAATGATAAAAAGGATTACCTCTCCCTGATCTATTCCAAATCATAAATCGACCATGACAAAATAAATCAAAACATTCTTGTTAGTTCTTCCAAGTTTTGTTTACCTTACTCCCATTTATTCAGCGGGCAACTTGTTGCTCCCACCACGTCAGATCCAGGCAGGGAGGGGATTTTATACAAAAAGGGGTCACACAGTGTCCCTCAGAACCTGTGTAAGTATATAAATGAAATAAGAATGGTTCTGTCGGGTAGAGCAAACATGAGTAAGAATGCTGTTAATGCTATCTGTAAATTAGGTCCTCTGACACACAACAATAAAACTTAATGAATAAGGCATTGAGAAACCAATTGCTTGGGCAAGAAGATTTATATCAGAATTACTTCATTCGATGATATATACATGGGATGGGCCCAATCCCTTTACAGGAAAGGTTCTCCTGGTACCTTCCTCAGAGACAGCTCCGGTCCTCCGGTGCCAGCTTACTGGCAACCACAAGATTTAAACGCTCCTGGATGGTGGGGAGGGCGTTCAGTGTGGTAGGGGCTCAGCTGTGGAATGAGCTGCCACAAAGGATCAGACAGATTGACTCTCTAACTGAATTCAGAAAGAGCCTGAAAACTTGGCTGTTTCCGAAATTCTGATCCATACGGTCCATCTCTTTACTCGCCATCATGCTGATCAAGTGCTCTGATATCTGAAGCACCAGGATACCCGTAGGGTGGCAGTAGCGCTATACAAATACAGATACAATACAATACAATACCATACAATACAATAATGTGGACTGTCAAGATCAGTACAAAACAGGGGGGTTGTTACAAATGTGCAAGGTGCTTAGGTGGTGAACATTATATACAGTGCAGTGATTTACATATGTACAAGTGATAATGAAGGTAGGCCAGATGACTGTTTTCAAAGCAGAGATTTTTATCTATTCAAGTATAGAATCCTGTTGATGCTGGACCTAGAGTAAAGCGTCGACCTTTTGACCCTGCTAACGCGGGATTACTGGTTACTAATTATCTTACCAAATCCCATTTCCTGTCGACTGAATCGTTGGTACCTGTCTTGAGTAAAAGGTAATCTTGCAGTAAACAATCAATTTTAGAACTTACACCACTCTAAATGACCACTGACCAAAATTAAGTTTTAAAGTTTTAATATAAAGTCAAAGATAACTGAAGATACAAACTTCTCAAAATGAGATTCAACAGGTAAATTGGTATCACTATGAACATGAACTTTTTGAATAGTCTGAGTCTGAAGAACAGAATAATAAGTACAACTTCTAATAACATGAGCGTTGCCAAAATGAATACAAGTTGCAACCTCAAAGTCATTACAGAAAAGAAAATTAAGGTTAGTCTGTCCCTACACTACACTAAATGACATCCCTACTTAACAAGATCTTTACCCTCTAGGTGTCAGCCGTGGTGATTTCCTAAGAAGATCACGCACTTCTCTTTGTCTCTTCTCTGATAATGGGTCTCTCCTAATCAGCCTATCTGCCTACCCATCCGCTTCCTTAGGCTCCCAAAATCATCTGCTGCTCTCCTCCCGGGTCTCTTTCCCTAATACCAAATCACATTTTCAATAGAAACGCCCCCTGGGACGCCCCTCACGTGGTACATCTTTCCGCGGCAAACTCCATGATGGTACTCTTGAAGACCCTCGTTATAGTTGACCTTGGTTCCCAGGCTTCTTCTTCCGTGCGCTGATACCCCCTGAAATTCCTGGAAACTCCTACAGGCCTGCGCAAGGCGCCACTGAACAAAGTCCCTTTCATTCGAGCTGATTAGGACCCTCGCACCTGCATACAGCTCGTCCTGCAGTGGGCCTCAAATTCCAGACTTCACCATATCTTAGGCCATAAAACACTCTCAGAGCTCCATACTGGACACCTCACGACCTCTCCTCTAACGAGCACATGACGATTTAAACTACATGACATTATCTGCTCTGGCCTACTTGATTTACATGCAGCAGGTTCCTGCACTCTTAAAACGTTAACTTGATTTAAACAGCAAACATTCTTAACTAGCATACGTTTCTAAAATAACACATCTATAAAGCATATACTTTTAACCCTAAGTTCAATAGTACATTTTGAAAGAACCATGTCAACCTTGTCTCACATTATTTTAGCAGCACGTTTAGATTTGCTTGTGAATTGCCATGAGGCCTACACAAAATACTGGGTTTTAGAGTTACATTCAACTCTTACATTATTCCTTTAACATGAGAACGTGAGGTTTTCATATTCATCCCAAACATTTCTACATTAGTCTCACACAGTTATGATTATTGTTACTCTACTTAAACATTCTATGCATTTCACCACTGAATATAAGACACTCGGTGTATTTCACTTCTAAATATAAACACTCTGGTGCAAAGTACATGTTAACTAACTACGTGCTTGTAAATATGGCGTACTTATACATTTTTTTCAAACTCGTGCTCTCTCAGTCCCCCCTTTGATGACCTTCAGGGGTCATCATCACCATGACACTAAAAATGTAGAACCTTTTAAAGTGAAGTCAGGACAGTACCACTTCTTTTCATACTCTCTAATGCTTTCAGACTTTTATATTGAGTGTCCTGCATCGCTGTCAACTCTTCTTCCTGTTTCTTCATAGTTCTCTGTAACCTATTTGCTCTATACCATTGATACAAACGCACCAATCCCCACAAAGTGATTACACAAATCACTACTATGATGATGGGCTTCAATATGTACCAAACGATACCCTTTCCTAAGTTGGCAAACCAACTTCCAACTTTACCCATTCCATGGCCTACTTTTTCCCACACATTTACCTTTGCCAGGTCCTCAATTTCGTAGTGTATGGCAGTGATGTTTTGTATATACTTCTCTAGAGGCTTTGAATTGTCTGGAATGTAAGTACAGCATTCCTGTACCTTCAGGGCCCTACAGACTCCTCCCTCTTTTGCTAACAGAACATCTAAAGCAAGTCGGTTCTGAAGAACCATTGCCCTAATCGATTGCATCTCCCCCTCTATCAGCATCAAGGATCTTGCAGTACTGGCAGATAGCCTATCTACGACTGTAGCTAACCTCCTGATCTTAATGTCATTCATTATCAATCCTAAGAAAGGGAATGCAGCACCTATTACATCTCCAACTACTTCTGCTGCACCCAGCCCTCGCTTCCATCTAGTTGATATTTCTTTCTTAGGCGTGTCTAAATTCTCAACATGGTATATTTTAGGGAAGACAACAGCCAGATAGCATGATCCGTACCAATTATCTGGTAACTTCACATAGGCATATTTTCCACATACAAAATATACATTTGGTATTGCTTGCATCCCTTTCATGAAGTTCTTAGAGTAGTACTCCAATTGAAAAGCATGTTCGCAATTGACTTGTCCTACATAAACGTTTTCATAGTAGGAGTAACTCCTGTGAATGCACAGTTTCCCCCGTTTCTCCTTATCCAAAGCAATTGGACCAATACTACCTTTTCGTTGTTGTGCCCTTTCCTCCTTGGTCCAATCTGTTTCCCCTTGTCCTGATGCCTTCAATATCTTCTGCCTCCTGTATCTAGTATCTACCTGAGCTATAAACTTTTTCTCAACTTCTGATATTTGACAAGTCAGATTGTTTATTCGAGCATGTGAAGTATCTAACGTTCTCCATGGAATAAACCATTTGTGTAACCTGTCTTCGCTTTTGTAGTAGTCCCATTTGTTCAAATGCTTGAAATTCGGAACCTCTGGCAATGTCGAGTCGAAATTCGAGAAGTAATACTCAAATCCGTCTCGTCCATAAAACATACTTAACAATAAACTGCACGTTATCCCATATGTCAACGGGAGATGATGGTATTTGATACCCTCCTCCACCGAAATTGGTAATTGCATACAGACATAACAGTCCTTTACTTCCATAGCATCAACATATTCATAAAGCAACTTAGCATAAGCATTTGACTTGTAATTCCCCTGTGACTCATCCATGTGTAACCTTTTTACTTCGGCATCTAACAACGCTTTGTCTTTCTCATTGATGTTTCCCTTCTCCTTAATAATGGTAGTTCTCGGTGTTGACACTCCCTTATCCTCCTTAACTGTGGTTCCATCCCCTTCGTGTCCCGCTAGGAATGAAACAGTTACCACTAAAATTATAAGAGAAACCACTACTCCTAAAAATGTAACAGCTATACATTTTGCCCTGCGGTTCGGGTTGCCAGCCTCCATGTTCTCAAACAGTGTAGTTTTCGACTTTCTTCCAGCATTCACTTCCTCTTCTTTTCAAACAAAGTCTTTCTCTCTTGCAATGTCTTTCTTGGAACACTTGGAAGCTTGACAATTTGTTTCCGCAAAACAGTTCAAAGTCCAGTAAAAATAGACAACCCTAGCCCTTCTCCATCCGCTAAAAGGAAACCCCTACCATTTTTTCTTCTTCCACTCGGCGCTAGGTTATCTTGCAACAATTCACAATTTCTTTTCAAAAGTCTTATTTTCGTCTGAAGTTATGTATGGTTCAAGGAGTGACACTACATCCTCATAGATGTCCATACGAAGAAACATTCCCTCAAGTTCTGGGCAATTCTTGCAACAACACGGGAATTCAACTGTCTCCAGGATTATTCTCCTTATTTCGCTCAAGACTAGTGGACGGACAAAATGAAGAGTTAATGTCTTTTCAATCTCCACTCCTGGTACTATCAGTTCTACATCCACAGTTACAAAGGGGTCCGTTCTAATCAAGATCACTTTCTTCACCTTTCCAGTTCTGCGCCCCTTTGAAGACATTCACAATATGGTATTAGTCCACAACAATAAGCGCTCCTAGCATTTCTACTACTCGCTCAAGCATTTCCAAACGAAGAAGAGTTCCCTCCAATATTGGATATCGTGAACAGCAAACTGGAAACTCAACTGTCTCTAAAAGCAATTTTCTTATTCCACTCAGGAGAGCAGGATGAACGATGTTGAGTGTCAGCAACCTTTCGGTCTCCGCTCCTGGCAGTAGAAACTTTATTTGCACTGTGATGATCGGGTCAGTTCTGATCAGTTCCACTTCCCTGATCCTCCCTGTTCTGTGTCTCCCAGACATCTGCCACGAGGTAGGTCCAGTCGGGAGTAGAGTATCTTCTGCTAGGCACTCGCACCCTACTTGATCTTCTAAGACCCTCCTCGGCTTGATCCTGGATATCTTCTTCTGGATCTGAGTCTTCGGATATAGGAGTGAGCGTTTCTTCCTGGGCCGACCTCAAACTTAGCCTTCTTCTCCTTGTTGGCCAAGTGGCAGCTCCAAGCCTTATTCTCCTATTTCTTGTCCTCTCACTTGGTTCTTGGTCGCTCCGATACGGATCTGAGTCTGAGTCGTATTCACTTCTGCTCTCTCCTTCGGTTGCGTCTTCTGTCTCACTGCCGTCCTGCCTTCGCTCTTCTTCTGAATCCGATGCGTTCCCAACTTCTTCCGACACCTCCTCAGCTGCCTCAATCCCTTCTTGCGACTCTTCTTCCACTTCCGGGCTTTCGTCTGGGATGGGAGCTGTTCCTTCTAGAGGTGCTGGAACTCTTCTAGTATGGGATGCATGGATCCAATTTGGCAGCCCCCCGCACTTCACCGCGGTGTTCGTGATCAGGATTACCTGAAAGGGCCCACGCCAGCGAACATCTAGGCAGTTCTTCCGGACGTGTTTTTTAACCAGGACCCAGTCCCCTGGGTTCAGGTCATGACACAGGTTCCTCGCTGCTGGAACTTCAGCCGCATGCACCTGAAGGGACACAGAATGGATGGCGTCAGACAGTCCTTTACAATAATCCAAGATCAGATCATCTGTAATATTCAATAGAGCAGTAGTTGGAACTGTAGGAAGTCTCATGGCCCTCCCCATCAGGATCTCATGGGGAGAGAGACCTGTCCTCCTGTCAGGGGTGCTGCGCATGCTCATGAGCACCAATGGAAGAGCATCTGGCCAACTCAAGGATGTGGATGCCACTACTTTAGCCAATCTATTCTTCAAAGTGCCATTCACTTGTTCCACAATTCCTGAAGCTTCTGGTCGATAACTACAATGCAGCTTTTGATCGATATTCAGTGTGGAACACAACATCTTCACTATTTCGCTGTTAAAATGTTTTCCTCTGTCCGATTCCAAAGAGGCAGGCACCCCGAAGCGCGGTATCAACTCCCTGAGCAACAATTTAGCCACTGTGAGTGTATCGCACCTACGTGTAGGGTACGCTTCAACCCATCTGGAAAATACGCATACAATCACCAACACATACCGAAGGCGATTGACTCTTGGCATCTCGATGAAGTCTAGTTGCATTCTATTGAAAGGCCCCCCCGACCTCCCAATGTGACTCAGTGTGACTGGTGTTCGTTTGCCTACGTTCAGTTGTTGGCAGGTAACACATCGCTTACATACTGATTCTGCTGCTATTCTGAATTTCGGGCAATACCAAGTCTGCCTAAAAACTCTCATCATAGCATCCCTTCCTAGATGTACTGGACCATGTATTTCTCTCGCCATGGGATTAGCTAATTCTTCAGGTAACACAGCTCTCCCATCTGCTGAAACCCAGAAATCCATTTCACTTCGCACACAACCTGCTATTTCCCATGCCTTTTTCTCTGTTTCAGGTGCGTTCTCCTGCATTATTCTTAAATCCTCCCAAGTGTCTACAGTTTCTAACATCATACTTAATTCAGTCTTTTCTTCTGCACCTTCTATTTCCACCTTTGAGAAAGAATAACTTTGTTCCGCACAATAGCGTGCGACTTCATCAGCATATCTATTACCTTGTGACACAAAATCTGTATTCTTAGTATGAGCTACACACTTCACTACTGCAATGTCAACAGGACCTTGTAATGCTTCTATCAGCAATCGCACAAATTCTCCATTTCGAATGGGCGAACCAGAGGAGGTCATGTAACCCCTCTGAGACCACAACTGCCCGAAATCATGAACCACACCGAAACCATATTGGCTGTCCGTGTAGATGGTGACTCTCTTTCCATTTCCTGCTATGCAGGCACGAGTTAGGGCAATAATTTCTGCTACCTGTGCGGAATGTACTCCTTCCAGGCAAGCGGCTTCTACAACTCCAGTAATGGTACAAACAGCATAAGCTGCTCTCAACCGACCAGTATCGTCTCTTAAACATGAGCCATCAACAAAGTAAATTTCATCGGGGTCAGACAATGGCTCATCCACTATATCTGGTCTGGGTTTCGTGCATAGTTCAGTCACATCAAGGCAATCGTGGTCTTCACATCCTTCGCCTTCTATTACCGAAGGTAATGGCATCAAAGTAGCAGGATTCAAGACAGAGCATCTCCTGAGAGTCACGTTTTCTGCGGCAAGTATAACTTGCTCATAACGCGTGAGCCTGCTATTGGTCAGATGCTGCGTCTTCGTCCTGGTCATTAACAATTCAACTGAATGCGGTACATACACCACTACTGGATGTCCCATCACAATACTCTCGCTCCTTTCAATGCTGACACCCGTTGCGGCAACGGATTTGAGACATCCGGGCAACGCTGCGGCTACTGGATCTAATGTAGCCGAAAAATATGCAACTGGTCTACGGGCATTACCGTGGGTCTGTGCCAAGACTGACAAAGCACATCCCTCTCTCTCACAGCAATAGAGTGAAAATGACTTTTCGTAATCTGGCATTCCCAGAGCCGGAGCACGACATAAATCGTCTCTCAGCTGTAAAAACGCCACCAGACATTCTTCATCCCATGGTACCGGATCACTCACCTCCTTGTGCGTCAGTTTCTGTAAGGGCTTTGCTTTCAGTGAAAAGTTAACTATCCACTGTCGGCAGTAACCCACCATTCCTAAGAACATTCTAACTTCTCTCTGTGTTGTAGGCGCATTCATTTTCATTATCGCCTCAATCCTCTCTGGGGACACCTTACGTTTCCCTTTTTCTAACCTGTGCCCTAGATACTGTACTTCTGTCAGACAATACTGTAACTTGCTCGGAGATACCTTATGTCCATTTTCAGCTAAATGATTCAGTAAGGCAATTGAATCTACTTTACAAGCTTCCTCTGTTTCTGACGCAACAAGTAGGTCATCTATGTACTGTACCAGAACCGAGTTCTGTGGCAGTACTAGATTCTCAAGATTCTTTTTCAACAACTGATTAAAGATGGATGGACTGTCTGTGAATCCTTGTGGGATTCGACACCATGTTAAAACGCGATCTTCCATTTTAAACGCAAAAAGGTACCTGCTCTCTTCATCCAATGGGATTGAAAAGAAAGCCTGACAAAGATCTATCACTGTGAACCATTCTGCTTGACATGGTATTTGAAACAATATCACTGATGGATTCGGTACCACGGGACAACATGAAACGACTATGTTGTTAATCTTTCGTAAATCCTGAACTATCCTAAACTTCCCGCTAGGTTTCTGCAAACCCATAATCGGGGAGTTACAAGGACTGCCCACGATTTCCTTCAGTATTCCCTGCTGTATCATTGACTCGATCACAGGCTTTATTCCCGCAATCGTTTCCTGGGACAATTTGTATTGAGGCGTTCTTGGAAACTCAACATTTGGTTTTACCAGAATTTTTACCGGTTCTACCCCTTTAATCAATCCTATATCTTCTCCTGTGAAATCCCACACCTCTGACGCCACTGCATCTCTTAAGTCTTGTGGAAGATCTTCTACCGTCAGAGTAGGATATAGTTCTACACAGAATTTTGAATTGGCCACCTTAAAGGTAGCATCATCGTCGGTAGTCTGTACCTCCACTCCTTGTGGGGTGCAGTATATGGTGCAATTCAATTTGCATAACAAATCCCTACCTAACAGACATACCGGACTCGAGTCACAAACCACAAACTGATGTTCGTTCATGTGGTTTCCAATTTTCACAGACACTGGTTCTGTCAAGGGACTAGTCATTCTTTTATTTGCGACTCCTACCACTTGAATTGTTTCCCCTGACATTGGCAAGTCTGGAACTACCGCTGATCTCAGAGTCGAACGAGTAGCCCCAGTGTCCACTAAGAACATAGTGGGACACCCTGCCACTTCTGCCTCAACAAACGGCCCTCTCTGATCCACTTCTAGAACTGCCCCGAGGGTACAGTCTTCTTCACTGCTCACCCGTTGTCCTGTCAATGGATCAATGTAATAACATTTTTCTTCCTCGATAAACAGAGGCATTTGTTTAAAGACCTTTCCTCCAGCTGCTATCTTCGGTGGCTGTGGGAATTGGGCCCGTGGAGCCGAAGTCCCCCCTTTGGCCACCTTACTGCTTGGGACTGTCACTTTTTGCACTGGGTCTTCTTGGACCTGCTCTTCTACTTCTAGCTCTCCGTTTTCAGGGTTAAAGGGACACTCGCGTCGCCAATGCCCCACCTGGTGACACTGATGACACTTTGTCGTTTTCTCTAAAGTGGCAAAGTCTATCCTAGGTCTCTGCCCTTCTTCATTACCTTTGTTCTGACCATTTGGTTTTCGTCCCATCCCCTGCTTCTGCTGGCCACCCTTCCCAGCGGACTGCATTTGCACCACCATCAATTTCTCCTTTAGATTCTTGGCTTTAGAATCTATCTCGTCACTGCAGTACCTCGCATATCGTAAAATCTCATCTAGTGGTTTGTTCTGCCAACAGATTAAATGTTGCTGTATCATCAAACAAATATCAGGCCTCAACCCCAAGACAAACTTTGACACGAACTGCCCTATGTCTTTGGGATCCATTACATCTAGTCCACTGTATTGCTTGAATGTTTTCAACAATCTTTCATAAAACTCGTGAACTGTCTCCTTGGGTTCCTGCCTTGTTCGGTCTATTTTTACCCAATCTATATCCTGTGGTGGTACCTTATCTTTCAGCCATGCTATTACCCTTTCATACTTTCGCATGACAATCTCAGATGGTCCATTTGTTCGAGCATCCCTCAATGGTTCAGCATTTGGCCATTCGACACTAGTCTTGCACGGGGTCCACAAATCAGATGGGACCACGATGTCAAACAACGTGTTCAAATCTATCCACAATACTTTCGAAATTTTAACAAACCTCTCTACCTGCTTATACCACTCGACTGGATTGTCCCGCAACTTCGGAAATGAGTTGGTAAATGCGGCTAAGTCTCCTCTACTCCAGGGCACATGTACATAATTTCCATTTGATATTTCTCGCAAAGGGAATGCCTCCATATGCATTGCCCTTCCCTCAGGAGTCAATACATTTGTACTTCTCCTAACCGTGCCCTTTTTCGACCACCTTTCTTCCCATTTATCCAGTTCTCTCCACACTCTTATCCCTGTTACCAGCTCTCTTATGTGTGTTTTTAATCCAGTAGTTCTCTTCTCATCTAGATCTTGGTCTGCGTACTGTAATCTGTGGTTGCTCTGCAATGCTCTTGTCCTAGACAAATCCACGGCATACTTGTCTGCCAAATCAGTCAGTTTTTCATGAAACGCTCTAGCTTTCCTAGTAATATCCTTTGCCATGAACAATAACTCATCCTGTTCATACAATTCTATCCTTTCCAAAGGCAATGTTCCATCTATTATCTCATCAACATCTGATTTTAAACTGGTAACATCAAGCCTTTTTGCCTTTATTTCAGCTTTCAAGACACTCAATTTAGCTCCTCCATCCGCATCTCTCCCATCCCAGCTCCGAGATCTACGTTTAGGTATTGGTGAATTATAGGGAGTCCTCCCCTGTTCCCATCTCTCTAAGTCCCATGCCTTTCCGTCTTCTCGGGGTGGGTGGTGAAACACTCCTTCATGCCTCCCAGCCTCTCTCTCTCCATCCTGGCTAGTTTCCCGGGATAGAGGGTAAGAGGTTCTATTACTCCCTCTTTCTTCCCTACTTCCCTGTGATTCCTGATTATTCGAGGCGTGGCGGGACCTATCGCTGTTCTCCTTTCTCCAATGTTGAACGTCTTCCCCAAGTGTATGATGAAGGCACCTAAACCTATTCTGAAAAGCCCGTACCGCCTCATCTCCTCCGTTCCCCCAGAGACGGGACATTTCCTCACATTCTACAATCTTAGTATTTTGTTCCGGCTGTTCTCTCTGATTTGTAGGACATGCATCCCCTCTATTCTCTTGACTTTGGCCTTCCCGGCTCTGACTGCTTTCGCTGGCCCCACAATGAGATACTGTCCCGTTTCCCCTGCTTTCCCACTCTGGTTCCGTTCTTGTCCTGTTACTCGGAGATACTATGGACCTGTCCCATTCCCTCAAATCAGCTCTTAACTCTGAAAAAGATCTTGGCCGCGGTCCCCTTAGATCCATTGGTCCTCTCGGACCTCCCTGTTCTGAATTGGGACCGACAGTTGTGTCTAATGGGGTGTTCCACGTTACCGAACCTGGTAATTGTTTCCATGCATTCGTCACATTATTCCTCCTTTCCATCTCAATCCTTTCCCTATCCAATTGCCTTTGTTGTTCCCCTCTATCTCTCTCAGAATTATAGATCGAAACTATGGGTCCTATGGTAACAGGCACTTGAAGAGCGTCTGGCAATCCCACAGACTCAACCCTTTCTGTGGTTGGCGTTTTCTGCACCACAAACCTTCCCACTACACTCTGTACAGTGTTGTTTGGAGGTGTTTCTCCGCCTTTGCTAGGTGTCCATTCCGATATAGGGAGTGGTGTATACCCCTCTATCTCATTCCCATCTTCCCTTGCGAGCCCTCTATCTTCTATCAATCCCACTCTCGGAGGTGGTCTATCCATTAACAATCTGTTTATCAGATTGTCCTCCGACTCGCTTTCCTCGTCTTCTTCCATGAGGTTTCCTCCTCCTGACACCTCCCTCATCGGATACATTTTCTCCACCTCAATAGTCTGTACCCTCCAACGCTTTTCCTCCTCATCCCATTTGGAATCTCGCACTGCCCTTACCGATCGCGTCAGCCTTTGTTGACGCCTGTTCAAATTTCGGTCGTGTGCAGCCTTAATCCATGCATTAAGAGCCTCAAACTGTGTTGGTCTAGGTGAGGGTTTCAATGAGGACATGGTTGCTTTTAGCCGATGTAACACCTCTAACTTAAACGTTCCATACTTCGGGAACTGCATTTCCTCATTTCCTTCCGTAAGCTTATTCCAAGCCCCAATCCACAATATCGTATGCAGCCCCACATTCGTTGCCATATAATGAGCTGGCGTACCCTCTGGGGGAGCCTCTTCCCCGTAATAATGTTCACTTCGTTTACGTTTAAAAATCCCTTTCAAACACTTAAAACACTTCATGATTTCTCTTTTCTCCGCGTTTGTTTACTTCCTGATGATATTCCACCAATCTCGGCGCCGTTCTCACTAACTGGCCTATCCGTACGCGACTTTCCTCCGACGTCACTCTAGCCGCCCAACCAGAGCGCGGCTCTAGCTAACGTCACACCAACCGCTCAATCAGAGCGCGGCTCTAGCCGACGTCACCCGTCCCCCTTCGCAGCAGTTCCCCTCCTTTCTCAGCTCGTCTCCTCGGTCATGCACGCATCCCATTCATACTCTGAAAAATGATTACTTCCGTCCAAGCGATCACCTTTCTTTGACTGTACGCCCACAGTCTTTCTGTAGTTGTCACCCTAACTTGGCGAAATGTCTTTCCGTTTACTTCCAGACAATCGCCTTCTCCGATAGGTTACTCACACGCAGTAACTTTCGACCAGCGTCCGTTACTCATACACTCACTCTTACACTCCCCCTATCTTGGATCCACGGCGGTCAATGGTACCTCGTGACCTCCGTACTATGGTCGACAACTACCCTGGATGTTCGATACACCCAAAACCACTTAAGCTCTGGCCTGAACTTAAGATTTCACCAGTTCACCCGTTTACCAGGTTACCAGTTTACCAGGTTGCGCGCGCTCACAACCTTCTCTCTTTCACACTACAGGCATTCAACTCCGCAAGACATTACAATACAAATACAACACAAAACACCGCAATCTGTTCACGCATGACCCTTTTTATACTCACTCTCCGATACTGCTGCTTTTCTCGCACCGTCTGCACCTTTCGGCACACGATTCTTCCGCTGCTCGTCTCTCGACGTCTCGGGCCTTGGGGTAAACTAACCTCTCTAGATTACCTTCCTCAAGAAGATAACCATCCTCACTCTGCTACCAACTGCTAACGCGGGATTACTGGTTACTAATTATCTTACCAAATCCCATTTCCTGTCGACTGAATCGTTGGTACCTGTCTTGAGTAAAAGGTAATCTTGCAGTAAACAATCAATTTTAGAACTTACACCACTCTAAATGACCACTGACCAAAATTAAGTTTTAAAGTTTTAATATAAAGTCAAAGATAACTGAAGATACAAACTTCTCAAAATGAGATTCAACAGGTAAATTGGTATCACTATGAACATGAACTTTTTGAATAGTCTGAGTCTGAAGAACAGAATAATAAGTACAACTTCTAATAACATGAGCGTTGCCAAAATGAATACAAGTTGCAACCTCAAAGTCATTACAGAAAAGAAAATTAAGGTTAGTCTGTCCCTACACTACACTAAATGACATCCCTACTTAACAAGATCTTTACCCTCTAGGTGTCAGCCGTGGTGATTTCCTAAGAAGATCACGCACTTCTCTTTGTCTCTTCTCTGATAATGGGTCTCTCCTAATCAGCCTATCTGCCTACCCATCCGCTTCCTTAGGCTCCCAAAATCATCTGCTGCTCTCCTCCCGGGTCTCTTTCCCTAATACCAAATCACATTTTCAATAGAAACGCCCCCTGGGACGCCCCTCACGTGGTACATCTTTCCGCGGCAAACTCCATGATGGTACTCTTGAAGACCCTCGTTATAGTTGACCTTGGTTCCCAGGCTTCTTCTTCCGTGCGCTGATACCCCCTGAAATTCCTGGAAACTCCTACAGGCCTGCGCAAGGCGCCACTGAACAAAGTCCCTTTCATTCGAGCTGATTAGGACCCTCGCACCTGCATACAGCTCGTCCTGCAGTGGGCCTCAAATTCCAGACTTCACCATATCTTAGGCCATAAAACACTCTCAGAGCTCCATACTGGACACCTCACGACCTCTCCTCTAACGAGCACATGACGATTTAAACTACATGACATTATCTGCTCTGGCCTACTTGATTTACATGCAGCAGGTTCCTGCACTCTTAAAACGTTAACTTGATTTAAACAGCAAACATTCTTAACTAGCATACGTTTCTAAAATAACACATCTATAAAGCATATACTTTTAACCCTAAGTTCAATAGTACATTTTGAAAGAACCATGTCAACCTTGTCTCACATTATTTTAGCAGCACGTTTAGATTTGCTTGTGAATTGCCATGAGGCCTACACAAAATACTGGGTTTTAGAGTTACATTCAACTCTTACATTATTCCTTTAACATGAGAACGTGAGGTTTTCATATTCATCCCAAACATTTCTACATTAGTCTCACACAGTTATGATTATTGTTACTCTACTTAAACATTCTATGCATTTCACCACTGAATATAAGACACTCGGTGTATTTCACTTCTAAATATAAACACTCTGGTGCAAAGTACATGTTAACTAACTACGTGCTTGTAAATATGGCGTACTTATACATTTTTTTCAAACTCGTGCTCTCTCAACCCTATGGTGCCCCAATGGGTGGTCACGGCGGGTCTTTCTCAAGACAGGTCGGGCAGTAGCTGTTTGGGAAGACAGTCCTACTGAAGGCCGGGTATTCAGCCTGGAAGAGTAGACAAAAAGGCCCAATGGCCCAGTATCTTAATATGCGTGAAGAATCAGGATACTCGAACGAAGGGCAGACGTCCCATCCAGGTCCTGCTTAAAGTCCAGGACCACCTCTCAGGTTCAAGTGCAATCCTCCTCTACCTCACACCAACTTTAGTCTCACTGACCCAGACTGCACCTCCATGGCCCCAGCAGGCAGAACAATTACATATTCACTCACCTGGAGCTCGAATTCCTGATGCAGGAAGTCATGAAGAACTGTAACCACCAGACTATCTGATTCTCAAAACCTCCCAGACGTGGGGGCATTTCAGATTTGCCCTCTGCAGTATGTCCTATTGGTTTCATTTGGTATATAAATATTGACCAGAGTGCAGCAGTGACTGTGCAGAAGTCGAGTATTTAGAATGCATGCTGCCCTGAAGGGACTGGGTAGGTTTATCCCTGTGGTATACTGCACATAGGTGCCACGACCATGTGGTTATTGCAAATAATTTTCAAAGTACTAATTCCCATGTATTTACATTCAGCAAAAAGTGACAAAAAACACTATGGCCCATATTTATCAATATTTTATGCAATGCAGTGCAGCAAGCCACCTTGCTGCACTGTGTTGTGTGAAAGGGAGAGGGCAGGAATGTGCTGTATTTAACATTATGTGGTGTATTTCAGCTCTCTGCCTGCACTGGTGCATAAACTGCTGCCTGGCGCAAACACATGTATGTATGTACAGGATTTGTAAAGCACAAGAATCACCCCCGAGGTGGGCACCATGATGCAAGGGATCCTGCATTGGAGGACGTATTGTTTTGTGCTGGAAGGGGCACCTTCCTGTACAAAAACAATCCTCAGAGGCATTTTCCTCTTTCTAATTGTGATGCTCTGTGCAGCACATTTGGAAAGAGGATACAACAGGGAGAAATAAAGATATTTCTCCTTATTGCACCTCTGGTGGGGACGCATACAATTATGATGCATTCCCAGGTCTACCAGTGTTGGTAAATTTGGGAATGTGTCAGAAGGCATGGGTGGATGCGTGGGAACACCCACGCTCCACCCATGGCATGCCGCCCTGCCACAGAGTAATGCAAGGCAATAATTTGTATTGCCTTGCGTTTCTCTAGATTTATCAGGGCACGAGGGCCACACAAGGTGGCCTTGCGTGGCTTAGTAAATCTCATTTAGGTTTTGCGTCGCCCTTGCGTGGTGCAAGGGCAACGGAAAACATTGATTAATATGGGATTACGGCTACTTGTAAGCACTAGACCAGTGTACAACGAATTGCATTCCAATTAAGGCATAAAGAGTAGAATGTACAGGACACCATTTCAATGAAAACAAAGTGGCATGGTATTCAATGTAGGTCTAAGATAGTGTGCATGGATACTATGGTAGAGGAAGAAGGGAGAGGTGTGGCGCCGCGGCCAGGGCGACTGACGCTGGAATCTGGGGACCACGGTTCGATCCCCGGCTCCGGCGGCAGGCTAGCCCAGCACCAAGTGACTCTGGGCAATAGCTCGCTTAATCTTCCCGACGGCCCCCAGCGCCTAGAGACCCTTATGGGTGATTGTGCGCTTTACAAATGTGGACTTTACTTTACTTTTGTAAAAAAAAAAAAACAGTAGTTCACTATAGATAGTAAATGATGTAAACAAAAGGAAAATCTGATCAATAAAATGTTTTAACCAGATAATTATTAGTCCACAAAGGCACGTGTCGAAGTAGGCACACAAACGATATTTTGGCTCCAATTAATTTATTAATTGCATATTTTATATTGCAGAATATTTGAAGTATATCGATCAAAAAGTGTCAAATAAGATCCAGTGCTCACAATTAAGTGAAAAGCGTGTGCAGTGACATGTGACTGATAAAAAACATACATCGACAGAATCACAATTTATGACTGCTTGGATTATTTTTATTCAGTAAAAAGGAGTCAGTATTAATATTGTGGATTAAAAACGTGAACTAAAATCCGGTGCTTGACACATTGTGGCACCTGAACAATAATTGGATGCCTTTGTTTGTATTTTCTGTTATTGTATCCACACATGACACAACAATGAATATACACCTAAAACAAGCCAGACCTTTAACTCTAATAATATTTATTAGCAGTATCAGATCAATAAAGAACAGCAATGAATGTGTTGTGAATACTTAACATTGAAAATGTTTCAATTCTGAACATAGTAATCTGCAAATTAAACATTACTGAGGTCTGTGGAAGACGTAGAGGTCTTTGGATTATCTCATTCATTTCCATTCCCACATCACTTTCCCCTGGAGTCACAGGGGCGTTACACAGGCCCCTGCATCCCCCACAATGAGGCGGGAGGGGCCAGGCTTACCCATGCTAGAGGGGGGCCCTCAGCCCATACTGATGTTAGCGTGAGGGGCCCCTTCAGCATATCTTGCAGGGGGCCCACCTCATGTGTTGTTGACCCAGGTTGGAGTCTGTCTGTCTGTTAGACACTTGTGTCCTATCCCGGCAAATCTTCCATTTGCACATCTAACATTGTCTCATTAATATTCATCACTGTCTTTTCACTTTATCCTTCTGCATGTACATACGTCAACTCCCCTTCACCATGCACATGTGCACAGACGCGCACACACACACACACACACACACACACACACACACTTTTTCTGCTCTCTCTCCTCACCTGTAGATACAGCCTTTTCTTTTGGTGCAGTCAATATATCAACAGCCGGCTTTACCTTCTTCACAATCTTTCACATTAAATGGTAGCTACAATTGACGATCGCTTTGTGAGCCGAGGATTGGACATGTCTAAACACCTTTATGGCCCACTGACAGGCATTGTGAGAAGCTCACACCCCCCCAGTGAAGCCCCCTATAATGAGCAGCTCACAACATGCAGCTGTGCCAAGGAGCCAGAATATTGCCCTGAAGAAATGGACCACACATTCTGTAGACAACAAGGAACACTGGCTTGGAAAAGGGCAATGAAAAGGGCCGGCAAGCAGACACACACTGCTGAGTATGCTGCTATGGATATCACATACATACTGGAACGATACACTAGACAATACACACTAACAAGGAAACCTCACTGAGAATGGGACAGGGAGACATGCATAGCTGGAGATACACCAATGCTAGGGAGAACTGTACATGCATGGAGAGGCACTGCGAGGAAAGGGAACCACCAGGCAAGGGCACCGGAAGCCACAAACATTGGCAGCCATGGAGACTGGCACACCAGAAAACAGGGAGACTCTACTCCTACAGAGTCAAGGACATATGTTTATATCCATCACCAAGGGATCCCTTTTCTAACTTCTCCAATAACTGTACTGAGTATCCAGGTGAGTAAGGAGTTCATGCAGAACCGCGCAAGAATAGCAAACAGAATCTAGAATGAATCGTTGCGCGGATCATTGAAGCACTGGTACATGCAGACAAAAAGAGAGCTTGCTTCAGAAGCCATAAAGACAACATGATGTCCCAGAGTCTAGCATATCTCTCTGTCTTACAGAAACAAAAAACACATTTTGGAAACCTTTCAATTAAAATTTCGATGTAAATTTTGTTTGTGCTTGTAAATTAGAACACATTATTTCACAATTCCTGTATTTGTTTGATGTATAATAGTTTCTGTACATTTTGTGTATTATTCTGAGGTACAAATGGTAGAAATTGCTTAGGGCAGGGGTCCTGGTTTCCAGTCGTGACTGAGTGGGGCTTCACAGAAGCCTGGAGGTTAAAAGCCGCGTCTATGCAACCAAAACCCAACAACAGATTCTCACAGACACTGGATCTGATGGAAGAAGGCCAGTGTGGCCACCATACAACCATCACTAACCCACAGGCTGTGAAAACACCGCAGAAGCAAATTCTTAATAGGATCATATTGAGGAGAACCTCAGGAGCAAAGAGTGAGCATTAGCCCTCTTTGGTCACTGAGTCCAGATTTTGATGTCAACCAACCTCTATAGTGTCAGATGCTTTCCAGAAGGTTGGGGTTTGCACTTCCCATATCCATTCTGAGTACTGGAGTTCAACGGTGGCTTCTTTCTATTATATATAAAGTGAAATGCATTACACTGTCTGAATATTCATATTTATTGAAGACGGGGGCATCTGGTTGGGATGTCAATGGTGCTAGTGGCGCCACCTCGTGGGAGTCTGGACATGATTTCTCAGCTGAGCTGACGTCAGCGGCTAAGGGCTTATAAGTCGTTTGCTTACCTCTATGCTGGGAGGAAAACCAGCCGCACGTGAGGTCCGTAGTTGTCCATTAGTTTCAGAGGTGTGCAGAGATAATTAGCCACACAGGAATCTGGGGACGGGAGTGAGAGAAGAGGATCCTGTCATATGTGAATATCTGAGAGTAATCCAGGGAGGGACCTTGCAAGATTTGGTAGGGAAACCTGGATGAAACCTGGCAGACGTGATCCCTGTACTGGCTGCTCCTTGTAAGGGGCTCCAGGGCGCAGCCCCCTGCCTCCTGTGAGTCCCCACATTCTGCACTTTGTCGCGACACTGCGCATCGTTTCATTTGGCAATGTTCACTAAAACACAAGAAATTAGTTGCCAGCAATGGAAGCAAGATAAGTGTTTCTATTTTCATGCATCTATGTATCTGAGAGTGTGTTTGTGAGTGATTGAAAGTTAATGGGATTGAGTGAACGTGTGTGGGTGTGAGTGTGTTTGTGAGTGTCAATGAGAGTGAAAGTGAGTGAGAATTTGAGTTTGAGTGTGTGTGTGAATAAGTGAAAGTGAGTATGAGCGAAAGTGGAAGTGATCAGGAGTGTAGCAATCAAGGGTGCAGCAGGTGCAGCTGTGCCAGGGCCCAGAGACAGAGAGTGTGAAAGGGTGAGTGCATGTAAGTGTGTTTGTAAGTGAGAATGAGAACCAGTAAGTATGTTTATGTGTGAATAACAGTGAGTGGGAGTGAGTATGACTACGTGTGCGAATGTGAGTTTCAGTGAGCGAGGGAGGGAGAAGAGATTAAATGTGAGAGGATGAGTGAGGTGAATTTTGAAAAAAATGAGGGGAACGCCTGGAAGGTGTCACGTCACGCCACGCCACAGCACTTTCAAAGCTCAAGTTGCCTACTTTACTAGTACCAGTCACAGTAATACCTTTACCTACTTTATGATACATACCAGTGCCATGAATCCCTAAATAAATCGTTCCAAAGCCTTTATTCTTAACAGAAAGTATTCTTTTGGGCTGAACACAGAACTATGAGCCAGATTTGATCTTTTTTCATGCAACGCAGCACAGCAACCAAATCTGCTGCACCGCGCTGTGCAAGGGAGAAAACAGACATATTTACTAAGATTGGTCTGCTGCGCTGCCACACAAATCTTCCACTCGCACACAAAGATGCCTTGCGTGACGCCCAGATTAAGAGATAGTCACTTTACAAATCCTCTAACTTTGCAGTCAGAGAAAGAAAAGTATACACCAGTCTCCATGTTAAAAGAATAAGCAGCAATTTATCAGAAGACATAGCCTGACATTTGACCTCTGCCTTTGAACACAAAGCAAATGCGACAAGATAAAAACAACATTGAAATGCATCTTTATTGCTTATTTACCTTCTAGGCTTCGGCATGATTATTTTAGGGTGCTGCAACACCCCCTCCCACCTCCCCCACCTCTACTTCCAGCGCCTATGATTCGCACTGTCTGCCCCAGTAATGACCCCTTTACACAAGGCGACGGAAAGCAGCGCTAAGGGGTTTTTGCACTGTTTGTCATGTTATTCATAGCAATAATTTGGAAGTTAATGATGTCAGTAGGTGGGGGCACGCGGGTCCTTTCTTAACAACGGGTATTGTTCGTTCTTCTGCTCTTGCATTGAGGGAGGAATATGCACCTCGTTAACTCATAACAGGTTTATAAAATGCCTCATTACCCGGTCCCCATAAACAAGCTCATGGACATAGCATCAGACGTGAAAGGGTTAAGCAACAATGCCGGGAGCCCATGCAGTGTCCGTTGAAGGCCCGTATTGTGGGGTTTTATTCGTATTCACCAGCAGTATATGTTTGTTAAGTTACCAGAGATTTGTGTAGCGCTAAATTGTCGTTAGTATGGCTTGCCAAGTTTTCCAGCTCATTGTTTGATGCTTATCAGTACAATAAATGCATTGCTATTAATTTGCCTTAGGGAATAGTAAATCAATTCTTGACTGCTCTTCAGTGGCAACCTTACTGGACCAAAGGTTGAGTTATTTAACATCCCACAAATATCCAGACGACTGCAGACTAGAAACATTGAGAACATCCATAACGGGCTGTTGCATTAAACAGGAATCAGTGCTTTTTTAGAAAAGTATTTGAACATTGGCATTGTTATTAAAAAAATATGTTTTGCCTGCTTTGAACAAGGCACGCCTCATTCGTCGGTCTATAGTGCCACCAAGTGGTAGATTACAAGATTGCGCTGTTGAAATAAAAGTGTTGTATTACATAGTTTCCGCCTTGGGCCTTATTTATGAAGGTCTTACGCCACCGGTGCGTCACCTTTTCCCATTTTAAAAGTGACGCATCGGTGGCGCAAGGCCTTCATAAATAATAAGGCCCAATTGTGTCATATAATTTTCGCAAATATGCGTGTAAATCTGCTGCACTGAGTAGGGTGAACCAGCAAAAACACTGCCAAGTGTTGAACGACGATGATGCTGATTATCGACCCATGATCGTGAAAAAAAGTAGCCGGGCTGGCGTGGGTAATTCGATATGTCATTAAAACAAGCCGGCGCTGAAGTGAGAGAAGTGTATCGGAGTACATTTTTTTAACAACTAAAAGCACCAAATGGGGTGACCACCTGGCAAGAAGACAAATTCTGGACAGCGACTGTAAGAATTCAGCACAAAGGGTAAACATTCAGCACAAAAGTTAACTTACAGACACATCTGAGGACGTTGATTGATTTATAAAATAGACAGCTGGCACAAGTACAAGTTAAATAGGTTCATGTCCTTTAGTTTGTATCATACACTGAAGTATTGAGCAAACACATAGCTGGATGAATTTAAAGCTGAAAAAACGAGCAAAGATTTAAACTCCAAGCAGAATTTGACCGCCGACATTTAGGGCAGTTTTCACAATTCTACCCAATGCCATGAATGATAGTACCAGAAGCAGCACTGTGTTTCTGAACTTAGACTTTGAGTTAACAGGCAGTAGCACTGTGAAAGGGAGAAAGAAATGATGGCGAGAAAGGAAGAGAGAGGGAGGGACAGAAGGCTAGAACAATGATAGTGAACAGTGAGAGAAAAAGAAATCAAGCAAAGATCTGACAGCTGAGGGAGAAAAGAGGATCACAGAAGAAGATGGAGCAGAAAAAGGAGTAAAAATAGACACAATAAGTTGCTAAGGTGGGCAGAAAAAAGATTGAAAGAGAAAAAAAGGAGAAGGGGGCATAAAACAGGTGAGGTAATAGGAACCAAAGAAAGCACGTGGGGAGGCAGAGAGGCAGAGACGAACGGCAAGGTAGGAGAGAGGAAGGAACAGACAGAGAAAGGGGAAATGAGAGAGGAAGAAGTTGAACAGACAGTGAACAGAGAGATGATGTGAGGGTTCTCTTTTGTAACTTGCATGTCAGAGCTTTCAAGTCCAATGTGCTACATCTTTGAAAATATGGTAGTCTTCTGCTCATTCTCTCTCACGCATTGCAGCGCAGAATCTTCACTTACTGCGCTGTCTTGTATGAAATGTTAGTAAATATGCCCCTCAATAGTTTAGCACAGGTGTTGAGATATAAATTTTGTTTTGGGCCTTATACAGGGCTCTTCTGCCTTTTGGCTAGGGTCGCACTACTGAAATAATATGTGAATACAGACAGAAAATCACTGTCAGTTAAGAAAAAGCTACTTTGCAAAGAATGAGGAAGAAATACATCCAAGGTTCCGTCCCAGGGCATATGTCTGGCAGGTTACAGTGTGGCACTAGAATATTTCGAGACTAGTCTAAACATGAAGTTATAGCAGACTTCTCCAATGGGTAGCTCATGGACTAGTAGAAGCTCTCCAGCTACCTGCAAGTAGTCTCCTATGTTCACCCCAGTTTACTAAATTATTTTTTTTTGCTTGGTTGAATTAATATATGGTTGCATTTCCTAAATATATTTAAATCACTTGAGGGATGAATCTTGTGGCATTGTGAGACGTATTACTCATATTATTATCTTGGTGCCCACCAGGAGTGGTGCAGCTGTGACAGGTATGTATTATACAGGTGGAGGCATTCCAAATTGATAAAGAGTATTTGACATTACAACTGGCAACCCTGCCTGACACACTGAGGCGATCACTGCTCGTAATGTTGCATGGATGGTCACTGATGTCATCTTGTCTAATGTGGTCACTGTTACAACAAATACTATTAGTAGCTCAGGATCATTTTCATTGAGCATGAGTAGCTCTTGATTCAGAACCATTTCTGCCCCATCTTACCCTGGCAACAGTGCCATTCATGAACTAAGAACAAAAAAGAACAAGTGATGGACTGAATGTGGATCAATGTCACACACTCCCCCAGTCAAAAGATCTGGGCCCAAATCCATCGTTTTTTTGCACTCCACACCACCCTGGGTCAGATAATGGCTTTATGCAAATCAGCTCTGACCCTGTTGCCCCATGGGAACAGTCCAGTCCGAACTACAACAGCCATATCTTTCCCAGACCGGAATCAAGCATCCGAGGACCGGACCGGTTTCGAGGTAACACCTCTCTTCAGCCCGGCTAGCTTGACTCCAAGTGGTGTGGAGTGCCTGGGACCCACGTCTGGGCATCCCCAGCGCACTTAGGGCGGCAATTGCAAAAAAGAACAAGTGATGGACTGAATGTGGATCAATGTCACACACTCCCCCAGTCAAAAGATCTGGGCCCAAATCCATCGTTTTTTTGCACTCCACACCACCCTGGGTTAGACAATGGCTTTATGCAAATCAGCTCTGACCCTGTTGCCCCATGGGAACAGTCCAGTCCGAACTACAAAAGCCATGTCCTTCCCAGAACGGAATCAAGCATCCGAGGACCGGACCGGTTTCGAGGTAACACCTCTCTTCAGCCCGGCTAGCTTGACTCCAAGTGGTGTGGAGTGCCTGGGACCCACGTCTGGGCATCCCCAGCGCACTTAGGGCAACAGGGTCAGAGCTGATTTGCATATCGCCATTGTCTAACCCAGGGTGGTGTGGAGTGCAAAAAAACGATGGATTTGGGCCCAGATCTTTTGACTGGGGGAGTGTGTGACATTGATCCACATTCAGTCCATCACTTGTTCTTTTTTGCAATTGCCGCCCTAAGTGCGCTGGGGATGCCCAGACGTGGGTCCCAGGCACTCCACACCACTTGGAGTCAAGCTAGCCGGGCTGAAGAGAGGTGTTACCTCGAAACCGGTCCGGTCCTCGGATGCTTGATTCCGTTCTGGGAAGGACATGGCTTTTGTAGTTCGGACTGGACTGTTCCCATGGGGCAACAGGGTCAGAGCTGATTTGCATATCGCCATTGTCTAACCCAGGGTGGTGTGGAGTGCAAAAAAACGATGGATTTGGGCCCAGATCTTTTGACTGGGGGAGTGTGTGACATTGATCCACATTCAGTCCATCACTTGTTGTTTTTGCAATTGCCGCCCTAAGTGCGCTGGGGATGCCCAGACGTGGGTCCCAGGCACTCCACACCACTTGGAGTCAAGCTAGCCGGGCTGAAGAGAGGTGTTACCTCGAAGCCGGTCCGGTCCTCGGATGCTTGATTCCGTTCTGGGAAGGACATGGCTTTTGTAGTTCGGACTGGACTGTTCCCATGGGGCAACAGGGTCAGAGCTGATTTGCATATCGCCATTGTCTAACCCAGGGTGGTGTGGAGTGCAAAAAAACGATGGATTTGGGCCCAGATCTTTTGACTGGGGGAGTGTGTGACATTGATCCACATTCAGTCCATCACTTGTTGTTTTTGCAATTGCCGCCCTAAGTGCGCTGGGGATGCCCAGACGTGGGTCCCAGGCACTCCACACCACTTGGAGTCAAGCTAGCCGGGCTGAAGAGAGGTGTTACCTCGAAACCGGTCCGGTCCTCGGATGCTTGAATCCGTTCTGGGAAGGACATGGCTTTTGTAGTTCGGACTGGACTGTTCCCATGGGGCAACAGGGTCAGAGCTGATTTGCATATCGCCATTGTCTAACCCAGGGTGGTGTGGAGTGCAAAAAAACGATGGATTTGGGCCCAGATCTTTTGACTGGGGGAGTGTGTGACATTGATCCACATTCAGTCCATCACTTGTTGTTTTTGCAATTCATGAACTAAGAGGCAAGATAGTGTTGTGTGAACCCTGTATGTCGCCCAGATTGTTATAAAAAGAGCAACATTATAGGATACTAAACCAAAACAATAGATTTTTGTACAGCTAGTATTCTAAGCTCATGTATTTGAAGATGCCTTCATACACAAAATAGAAAAAACGGGAGGATCAGTAAAATAAAATATTTCCCTAAGATCACACAATTTGGCTAAGGGAGAAGACGCAATTAATCCAAGTATTGCTGCTTCACGTTACAAATCAGCCACTTAATGGGTATCCATTTGTCTCTCCTTTTTACCTCAGATGTTAATGCTTTGTTTTTTTGTCTTTGCATGAAGTAAGAACAGGGGTGATGGGCAGAAGCCATTTGAAAGCTTGGCTCAGTAT
Source organism: Lissotriton helveticus (assembly GCF_964261635.1). NCBI lineage: Eukaryota > Metazoa > Chordata > Amphibia > Caudata > Salamandridae > Lissotriton > Lissotriton helveticus. The sequence goes on from NC_136058.1 coordinate 142,674,776, forward strand.
GGGTTTAAGGTTCCAATGGGACATCAAGCTGAGCTAGAGGCATGCTTCAGGCTTGAGGATGGCTCAAGCTTACATCAGCTCATCCTCCACTAGCTACACCCCTGACAAGGCCAGCTTTAGTGCTGGAAGCACTCTGTGTGACAGTCTTTGTTGGTGCACCCCAAGAGACCAGCTTCGTCACGAATTCCCTTACTACCACTCTTCAATGGTGCCCCTCGTTTTTACATAGTCTCTCTTGTGTGTATAATTTCATTTATAGTGCTACTCTTCCAAAGTATATAAGATACGGTGTGAGGGCGTGTTACATCACACACATATTATACAGAGACAGTGACTCAAAAAAAATGTGTAAGTCAATGTATAAGAAATGTTACCTAAGACAATGAGGGCTACAAGGTGTAGCAGTTAGATGTTATCCATACTGATAGGTATTATATGTTAAGAGTGTCTGACCTTGGGAAACATAGAAACTCACAATTTAAAACACAACATGGGGGTTGGGGTTGTTTTTACGAATAAGTATTTATTATTACCCAAATGAACCCTATTTAGCAACCTTAGACCATTGAAAGATTGTGGAAAACAATGGCAGGTAACAAAAGGAACGATGTAAAAACAGCAGTAACCCGCTGACCTATAGACATGAAAAACAATTATTTTATCTGCATGTTAAACAGCTGCACTACTTTGAGTCAAAACAGGGGTTAGGCAAAGCTCAGATCTCTCTAACAGATACATTAATCACCACAGTTAAACTGACATTTTTATTAGCGCCTAAAAATGCTGCCACACAAAGAACTCTCAAAGTCTATATTGAACTATTTCAAAATGCAACCCTACCACCCCATTCCCCCACCCCCCAGAGCTTGCACCCTGGTGAGACTGGCCCATTGTCATTCTGTATGTGACAAATCAGCCGGCACACTTGATGATGATGAGTCCATCGCAGTGTGTGCTAGGCTGGGGCTGCCCTTGGACACTGAAGAGGAGTGCTAGGCGGCCCCAGAAGGGACTTCTGTAGAACTCTGAGGCTTCTCACAGGGTAACAGTGTAGCTCACTGCAATTCCCCAAATTATAGACAAAAAGTATCTGTAAAAAGGATTATCACGGACAACGGACGTGAGATCCAAATAACTGATGGCCCGTGAAATTTATGAACAGGTGGTCACCCTACCCCCAAAGGGTAAGTCACATCAAATGTGTGATGTTCCAGAAGTATCACAGATATTATGCTAGCCCCTTGCTTTTGCTAGGATTCACTTGGCACTAGAATTTCAAGCAATGTCAGGTTTTTGGCTTCTGTGAATCTGATGTGAATCCTTGTCCTCCATTCCACATCATTGGTGTTTTCAAATATATATGGCACATCACTACAAAAAAGGTAGGAGAAAATGGGGAGTAGGGAAAAGAAAAACCCACTGCAGGGCATAGTGCGGTCATCTCTCCACACCTGTGGGCTCAGTGCTTTGAGAGTCAGGGCGGGGAAACGTTGCATCATTTAAGGCCCCAGGAAGGTAGGCATATACTTGTGATAACGCAATCACTTATATAATAACATGGAAGCTGACTATCAGTAATATTACAATAATAAAAGGAAGCCACAACTGAAATATTACACTTGCTATCTGTGACTCTCCAGTCCTTCCTCTAGGATTGCTTTGCGGAGGAATGCCAGGAAGTCTTCCACATGACCAGGAAAGAGGTGAAGCGGCAGCCTGACCTGGCCTCCACTGTGGCTCTGCAGGAGAAGACTTACAAACACAGCAAGGCCAAAATCCTAACCATTTATCAGAAAAGGGTCATCAACTCAAAGGAACCAAAATAAAGGAAAAACAACAGCAAACGTGAGGAATGGAAAGGACATTGACAAACTGTAGCAGGAGCGAAAATCCAAAGCAATACACACAGTTGCCAGGCACTGAGAAAGAGTATGTCTTGCTCTCTTGAGTTGCTGTCCCACCTCTGACCCAGAGTTCTGGCCTCTGTGATACAGGTTGTAGTCTCAAGGCATCCTCTTTTGTAAATGGTAGAATGCTAACTTCTATGTGCCAATCACCACCTTCCTGTGTTCCATAATCACCAGCCCTTTATTTGACATCTTCGTGCTCAGGATTATTGTGAGATTGTGTGTACACATTGGAACCTACTTGCTCTTGGAACCCTCTCTGATACATATGCTTGACATGCTTGGCCAGTTCTCTCTTGTTTAGAAGATCTGGTTGTGTGTACATTGTAATGATTGGGAAGTGTGCATTGCACTACCCACCATGTTACGCATCACTTTACATAGATTATGAAGTGGCGGCTCCTCCACTATAGTGGTGGAGCATCGCCCCACTGCTCTTTGAGCAGGTCAAAAAGGGGTGGGGCTGTCACAGAGGAGCAGGGGGAGGCATGATGAGCACTCTCTTAAGTGAGCATGAGGATTTGGCCTCACAGTCATGCGCACTTTACATGTTCTCCACCAGGCTGTATTCTACAGCCTGGTGGAGAACATGCACAGCCTCCTAGTACCTCTCTGAGCGTCGAACGACGGCGCTCAGACCAATCACATTGTTGCTGTAAGGCAGCATCGTGATTGGCTAAGGGATCATGAGAGCCTGTGTGCTTCTTTCCCTCGACTGAAGAGCCGAAGAGGACCAAGAGTAGGCAGCTGGCCTACAGGTAAGTGATTTTTTAAAACAAATATTGCCTTCCCTGCGCCGCTCCACCCTGCCCCGCGACACGCCGCACAACCTCGATTAAGTAGCTGCTGCCACTGAGATTATGGGGGTTGCAATGCAACATAAAGCTTTTTTGGTGCTGCATCCACACCAATTTAAAGTGCAAAATATCCCTTTCATGCAAAAGCTGATCTGCACTGCTTGGTGCTTTGCACCATGTAGCACTGATTAGCACTGTTCAAGCACCCACGTAAAACAATATCACGTCAAAGCCTCACCGAACAAACGCGATAACACAAAGAACATAGAAGGGAGTATTCATAAGATTACTGCATACAGTAGGTGTTGAGGTAACCACAAATCACCACCATTGCCAATGCAAGTTGTATCACTACCTCCGTTGTCATCTGTTCTGTCAAATATCACAGGGCTCCAAGACAGATCTGCACTTTATCAAATAATGTCCGTCCTTCCTGCTGGAATGCGAGCCGACAGATCTGATATCTAGAATATCAGCGCATAAGCATGGGCCAAAAATGAAACCCACAATTGTTCCTGAAGTCACGCCAAGCACAAGCCAGTTGTAGTGATATTTGCTGAACAATGTGCATGATTTGGTCTACTCTTGTTGATACTTTTGGGAGTGTTTCTGATCTGATTTTAGATGGTAATATTTATATTTTTCTACCCGATGCAGCACATTTCTATCTCTAGTTGTTACAATTTAACTCTAAACTATAAAGTCAGATTCTCAATAAGAATAATTCACACAGGCTAAATGTTTCGACACACAACCTGAAATGCATGTCTTTGTTGAAAGATGGCAGAGCATTTTATTTTTGAGGATTACACAGACCTTCTTTTAGAGTTGGATCAAAAATATGAAGTGATATTTCAAATATATTACAGCTCTACCACATCCAATATTTGTTGATTTAGCATAAAGTTAGCTTTGTGTGAAAAAGACATGTAGACACAGTTTTTACACATGGTCTATGGAGGTAGCATAGTCTTTTTGCTGGAGCTAATGTGCATTCCTTTCCGATGCTATGCTGTAGATGGATAACTTTATTTGCGTGATTACTTAAAACCATTGCAATAAAATTTTACATTTAAAATTGTTGTTTTTCTTTAAAAGAAAATAAAAAGGGATACAATAGAAGGACACACAATTCAGTAGTGTAAAAGTCAATAATCGACGCTCTAAAAAAGGGGGGCCAGCAACATACATGATTGTTCTCTAGACAGCCACGGTGATGTTTTGCTGGTGGCCATAGTACAATTAGTCTTTGGCTCCAGGTCCAAATAGTTCTGATGTTCAAAGTGATGAATCAGAGCAGAAGTATAGAAACAGCAGACTGAACGGGCCCAAGTGGTGAACAGGAGGTTTTCAGCTGTGAAATAGATGAATTTTAGCCAAAAAAGGAACATGCAGCTCCATGGATGGGTTGAAAGAGATAGAGCATGTCGCCTGATTGTTAGTTGTTGGCAGAGCAGCGTCTCTGCAGGAAACCTTTCGGTTGTAGTGTGAGAAATTATTAGCTACTTGCTTTTTAGGGTTTTTTCCCCCCACTGTCTCCATGAATCGTACAAAGCGGCAAATCAGCTGGACGTCTCCGCCTCCAAAAATACTTTCACTGCTTGCCTGCAAGATCTTATCCCCTCGACTTTAAAAATGGGCTTTAGTAGCAATCAACTTTCAAATTGCAGCTTTCCGCAGATGCAAAATAGGTGTAGGACATTCTCTTTTGCTTTCCCACATAGGCGGCAGGTAGTCGATGTCTGCGTTAGTTTCCAAGGTGGCAAGTGCAGCAGAGTCAGAAGAATGGCCATTCGCAGATAAATACATTTTTCCTTCGTTGTCTTCATAAATCCAGCCCCTAAATAAGATTGTGGGGGGGGCCTTAGTGTAGCTCTGCAGTACAAACCATCCATGGGCCCTTTCTTTGAGCGCTGCCTTTTCTTCCACCATGGACACCCTTTTCACTGTCTTGTTAACAAGATGTTTGAAGCTATTTTGCTTCTCTGAGGCCTCCCAAAGTTCCCCTAGGCCCAAGTGATCTATTGAAGCGGACAAATAGGTCATGGCTGCAGATTCCTTTTTTGCCTGTATTTTGTTCCGTAAGTGGGCCTTCAGCGATCCAGGCTCAGCCCTTTTAATTTGTGGCAGCACTTGACAAAGGCCCCTTTACAGGCGATTTCTTGGGTCTGCAGACCAAAGTCCACTCTGATTTGGGCAGACGAGGCAAATTTAGGTAGATTAAATATCATTCCTACTAATCTTAAGACTATACTGTCCAATATGCCTACGTCCCTTCCCCTCAGACACTCACTCCCGAAAGTGACAGTTGGGATAAGTTTTGCTTGGAGCACCTGGAGCAATGGCGTGAGGCTTGGACCAGCAGTTTTATGTTTGAGGGTTTTTAATGCAACCACAATTGAGTTTCCTCTGCTCCTGAAGGCTTCTTTTGTGCCTTGAACATGCCTTTGTTATCTATTATCTCATTAGCTCAAGTGTTCCCTATCCCTTATGAAATTCTTAGCTAATCTGGATTGATTTCTCCGTTTACTCTCTTCCTGTTGGGGGATGTTCCAAGCTGTAAATTGGTCATCCAGTAGTTCCTCCCTTTCTTGAGGCCCCAATAGGTGCATATTGAAATCAACTGTTACCAGAAAGTTAGACGTTGGTTCTTCTGAAAATAGTCTTGTTATTTCGGATCCCAAGAATTTGACTCCAATTATTTTATCGCATGGATAGAGGTATAAGTTTAACACTATTAATTGTTGTTTGTTAATGTCATCACCAATATCCACTCTGAGTGCTTTTATTGCATTTGTTGAAGTTATCTTCACCTCTACATCCTTGGTCACCTTTATGCTCTTGATTGATGAGTAGATTGTTAATCTGCCCTTCAGGTGCCCAAATTTGGCACTTTTTAATGCTGGTAAATGATGAGTTTTGAAGTCATGTAAACGAAAAGGTTGGTCTAACCATGTTTCTTGTAGTTGAATTAGGTCAAAGATTAGGAAATATACTAGGAGATCTCTATTCGTTGTTTTGTTTCCCAGTCCATTTATATTCCAGGAGCAGAAACGTAGCTACTGGTTACCTACTGGATGTTGTTTTGTTCCGAGTCAAGTATTCTTACCATATGGGTTTATTGTCCTAGCTAGCCAGGTCCAGTCTCCCGATCTGGTGGCTTGATTTCGATCTTTTGAATCTGTCTGTGATGCATCCATGCTGCATGCCCCTTTGAGCATGGATTGAGTCTACCTACCAGAAGATGAGATCCATGGGATTGCTTGCTCATGTCTGGTGGGCAACAAGGGATCCGGATAGCCCAATCTTTGATAGAATATTGTTTTAATTCCCCGGGCCTTTAGTTGATCATCTTCTTCCAATATTCTCCTCCCTATTTCATCTGAAGTCCAAGCTGCCTTTGTTACGTCATGATCTGAGAGCTGTTTGAAAACCTTGAACTCAATAGTTTCCAGGTCGTGCGATCCTATATCAGCCAGGCTGCTGATTGATTTAAGTAATTGTAGGATATTCCCTCTAACGAGGATATCCCCGGCCTCTGGACTTGTACTCAGAAATAAACATAATAGTGCAAATTTTAAGTTGTGGGTGGTTGATAATTGAAAAATTAGCTTGGGTGGCCTGCACCTACTGCATATGGTAATTTAGAGAGTTAACTTGGACTGCCTGGCCTTCCATAAAGGTGGGAATTATTTTGTTGTAAAAACGGTATCTGCATTCCTTGCATTAGTTGAAATAGCATGGATGCTGCTGCTTATGGTCTTTGGATTGGCTTCTGTTGCTTTAAGGGTAAGATCGCCCAAATCACTTTCAACCCCTTTCCGTTCGAGTTCTATGCCCACTGAGGTCATTGTGTCTGGATGCGTTGTAGTATTGATATTTCATCAAAGTGCACTCTGTCATTCACCTTAAATCACAGAGGTTGTGCAAAATGTGCAGTAACTGTCAACAGCACATTTAACACAACTTATTTTTCTCAAAAAGTGTTTACAATAAAACAGGATGTGCCAATTTTCTGTCAGCGTTAATAAATTACAATCCTAACAACGTTTGTTCAGTTTATTACTCATTTATTTACATCACCCTCAAGCACATCGAAATACAATATTATGCTTGATTATAACAAAGAAAACTCTACAACCTTCCCGGCCATCTTCCTATGACCCACTCCACCAATAAATAGACAGTGGAAATTCTACTGAAAATGCCCACTTAAGGCCCCGATACTGAACCCGACCCCCTTCCCTCTTACCAGGAGCCAAAAACATTTATACCATGGGAATCCTTGCTGAAGACTACCTGTAAAGTGTCAGTGCATGAACTCTGACCTCCTACACAGTGCTAGTCCAGACTTTTCAATTTCTGAGGTATGTAGTACGTCTATCCACCAGAGGCATGATACCATGCTTCCTGCTGGCTCACTTTCTACATTTTAAGATCCCACTTCTCGACCCTGGGTATGACTGGGGTTTTCCAATAAGTAGTTTAGTTTCACCAATCTCCTCTGTGAGAAGGTTTGTACAGAGATTCCCTTTTCACATAGACCTGACACTGCAAAATCAGGTTATTTATTATCTCCGTACGAAGATAAAACTTCCTCATCCTCTCCTTTTTTCCTGCTACTTAACCCTTAAAAGATTATTAGAACTATAGATAAGTGCGACATGGTAGGCTATGTCAGCCTCATTATGCAAGGAACAAACCTATTCCCTTTCCTACTTAACTTAAAAAATCATCAGGAAAATAAAACCCCTCTAATAGTGCATTTAAATACCTCTCAAATTGTGGTTACCTCAGCAGTTGAATCATCTCCTCTAAAAAGGTTTTGAACTTCTACATTAATCAGATTCTAAAAGTAGCTTTCTAAAAGCATTGTGTTATCCATAATCCATCCAAAATATTTAAAAGGGAAAAAAGCTACTAAAAACTACAGCCGAATGATCTAAAAAGCCACTAATATAATGAGAGAAACCAAAGATACAGAGAGAGGAGGGTCCTCAGAACATATCATCCCTTGGAATATCATAGTATAAGATCTTGCCAGTGCGTTGCGCCATCTCCTAATATCACATAATATCAAAAGGGAAAACGTATCTTTGAAAAATGTTCCTGTATGATTTCTGTATTGGATATATGACAGATTAGAATGATCCATAGCAGGGTCTTGTAGAAAAGTAAAATCCCCTCCCATGACAAAACTCCGTGGTAAAGTGCAAATTACCCACACCATATTTTCAAGATGTCTAGGGTCATGACAAACTGGGCTGCAGTACAATACCAAATTAACTCTACGGGTACCTAGCTTTACCGGCAGAACAGCCCAATGGACATCACTTTGGAGCTTTAGTGTGCTGTAAACTCGCACGCAGGCGGTAACGGTCTACAGGCAGCGCTTAGCGCATTTTAAAAATGACCCGTTTTTTCATCTTGGTTAATTTTATTTTATTTCTCCCTGATTTTAGAGGGTTTGTTCTGGCCCCCACCTGCATTATAATAGTTTATACCACCGCTGTTTTGCGGGTCCGGGTCAGTGGGCTCCTAGCTCGGTTACCTGTCGGGGGCGCCATCTTGGGTGTGGACGCGCCGTTCTAGTGGCGCCTGATTGAGCGTTCTAGTCCTGCGTCTCTCTCCTGCCCGCCCTTCTTAAACCTCTCCTCCAGCGCGCAGCGGTGACGTGCAGCGGTCGCGCCTTCCCTGCGCCTGAGTCGCGCCAGAGTCCTGCCCGTCTGCGCCTGTCCGCGCCAGAACGGGCCTAGGGACTCATACTGCTGCTATGCCCCTATCCGCAGTTCGAGCTGCACCCCCCGGTACCTTCCTATACACCGGTGAGACTTTGAAATCTTTACGTCCCTCGTTGTCTTCTGAATGTTCTATCTGCTCCTTACCGATTCATAATTTTAAATGTGAAGGATACAAATTTCACACAGGTAAAATGTCTACCTGTAAGGCTATGATACGGGTCCGAACGCGAGGAAGAAGGAGGACAAATATATCCTCTCCTACACACCCCATTCTCCAGTTTTGGAGTATTAATTGTAGGTCCCTCTCAAAACACAAATTTCATATTTTTGATTTCTTGGTCGCTGAGCAGCCAAATGCACTGTTTCTCACGGAAACCTGGCTTCACGGTAGCTCTGGCCCAGATATTGCTATTGCAGTCCCCAACAACTATGTCATATTAAGACAGGACAGAGTTTCCGGAAAGGGCGGAGGCATTGCCATAATTTTTAAATCTTGTTATTTTTGCAAATTTGAGCCCTTCCCCTTGTCTGGATGCGAGGCGGCACTCTTTAAACTTGCAATCAATCCCCAATTTACCTTATCTGGTCTTCTGATTTATCGCCCTCCTGGCAATGCTCACACTTGGATATCCTCGCTCGCCGACTCCTTAGCCCCCCTACTCCTTAGGGCTGCAAATTTCACAATTATTGGAGACTTAAATTTACACCTTGAAGACTCCTCATGTGCCATCAGTAAGAGCTTTTTAGTCGATTTAGAAGTTTTGAGTTTAATGTTGTGTAACTCTGGCCCTACTCACTCTGCCGGGCATCAACTGGATCCGATCCTTTCCAATCTTCCCTTTGACTGCTCTCAGAGTGCTCGTCCTTTGGAGTGGACTGACCATTTCGCTGTCCACTTTGCTCTATCTGACATTAAACAACTTACGGTGAATAGACAGGGCAAGGGTGAATTAATTCATAGATGGGGCAAACTTGACATTCTGAAGTTCAACCAATACCTTTTTGATACTCGTCCTCTGAATGCTGAGGCCCCACTCAGAGAACTGAATATGGCTATATCATCTTGGCTTACCAATGCCGTAAATATTGTTCTTCCTCCCACCCCGATACTATCTAAATCTCACCGTTGTCCGGCTCCATGGTTCTCGGCCGATTTAAAGGCCTTGAGAACTAACTGCAAGGCTCTAGAAAGGAAGTGGAGGCGCGGCTACTCTGCTTCCCGGAAGATCGTTTATAAAGAAGCTTTGAAGGAATATCATTGCAACTGTAAAGCTACGAGAGCTGCGTACACTGTAAATACAGTGACACAAGCTCAGAATTGTCCCCGCACTCTTTTTGCGGTTGTTAAAAAACTGACAGGAGCAGACACCACACCGACTCCCCCGGCTCTGGAAGAAGCCCAGTGCAACTCCATTGCGGAATTCTTTATCACCAAAGTTGAGCGTATTTACAACTCCATGAGTGTTCCCATGACAGCAAACCAACCCCAACCAGGATTAATGGTTGCGGACGCACCTCTGTCTTCGAAGGCAGTGGTAACTAACTGGCAACTGTTTGACGATAACTTGTTTCTCTCTTGCCTGAATAGTGTAAGATCCGGCTCACCGCGCGATCCGGTGCCTGCAAAGATCTTAAAGTTGCTTGATCTTGAATGCCGGCGACCACTCATGAGACTCTTGAATGCATCTTTAAATGAGTCTCATGTGCCGCAAGACTGGAAGCACGCGTTGGTGATCCCACTTCTGAAAAAGGCCGGTGCGGATATGTCAAACCTTGCTAATTTCAGACCCATTTCCTTGTTGCCTATTTTATCAAAGGTGCTAGAGAGGCATGTGAATACGCAGCTCACCTCCTTTATTGAAAATCAGGGCTTCCTACATCCCTCCCAGTCCGGTTTCCGTGCTCACCATTCTACCGAGACTGCACTACTTGGGGTAACGGAGAGGTTATGGCACGGTATCGATCGCGGAGAGACCTCTGCTCTTATCCTTTTGGATTTGAGCGCGGCGTTCGATACCGTGTCTCATTCCATCTTACTGAACTCTCTCCGTTCCCTAGGAATAGTTGGCCCTGCATTGGCCTGGTTTGCCTCCTTCCTAAGTGAGCGCACTTTCCAGGTCTTCTCTGCGAAAGCTACATCTGCGATTTGTCCTTCGGCGTATGGTGTCCCTCAAGGGTCCATTCTTAGTCCTCTGTTGTTTAACGTTTACATCAAACCTCTTGCTTCCATCGTGGAGGATGCCGGGCGAACTATTTTTTCATACGCCGATGACACGCAAATTGTTTTCTCCCTCTCAAGCACCGAAGACAACAATGTGTCTGGTCTGAAAGTGGAGCAGAGCCCTGTTTAATTTTAAAAAGGTAGCATAAGGCTAAGGTCTGTCACTAGTGGCTGAGTGGATGCAGAGGCATCTCCTCAAGCTAAACGGTGACAAGACCGAGATTGTTGTCCTGGGGAAACATAAAGATCTCTGGGGTCCGCAACACTGGCCTTGTGCTATGGGTTCCCTAACTCAACCTGTTCCGGTGGTACGCAACCTTGGATTCCTCCTAGATGACAAACTGTCTATGAGGCAACAGGCCATCAAGGTGGCGGCCATCTGTTTCACTACTCTTAGATGGCTCCAGAAAATTCTGTGGATGTTGCCTTACGCCACCAGGAGAACCGTGGTCCAGGCGTTAGTAACATCTCGCCTGGACTATGGTAACGTTCTCTACCTAGGTGCCGATGTTGCGACCATTAATAAATTACAGGTCGTGCAAAATTCATCGGCTCGTCTCCTATGCAACATCCCGAGGAGATCCTCGGCCACCCAAGCTCTTCGGGATCTACATTGGCTTAAGGTTTCAAGCCGCATAAAATTTAAAGCCTTATGCTACCTTTTTAAAATTAAACAGGGCTCTGCTCCACTATACCTTCAGAGTCTGGTTCAATCCTACAGGCCCAGCCGTACCTTAAGATCTTCGGCTAACTGTGATTTTGTCATTCCTAGATTTAAACTGGTGAAGATGGGGGGTAGATCTTTCTCCCACCTAGGTCCCAAATCTTGGAATGCTCTGCCTGCTGCTCTGAAGACTGAGACCAATATGCTCTGCTTCCGCAAAAAATAGAAAACTTTACTTTTTCAATAGTCTTTTGCAGTTTTAGCTGTTAATAATTCTGTAGTGTTGTCCTTTTTTCTTTCTTCTTCAGTCTATCCCTTGCGCCGGGAAACCCACTGCGGGTAGCTGATGCGCATTATAAGTTTTAAATAAATAAATAAATGGCCCACCTGGTCCTTAATGCGTGGATGGTATTTTGCCAGAACATCTTTCCTAATCAGAATACCCACCCCCTCAAGGTGGATTTAGCTGATGGAACAAATATATCCCATTTTTTTCCTCTAATACAACTATACTAGCAGTAAACTGCTTCAGCTAAGCGAAAATGGCAACTCTTTAGTCTATTATCAAGCCCATTATAATAAAAACTAATGAGTATTAAAGTCACTTGACGTCAATGTGAACTACCAACAGACCCCCTGCCAACAGCCATGACCTACTCCCAGACTCTCAGCCCTTTAACTTCGTAATCACCTTTCCAATCCCCTTCCATCCAACCTCCCCATGAGCCCACCCGATTGCATGGTAGGCCCTATCCATCTGACCCAATAGATGCAACGGCATGCATCTTTACCCAAACATGGGGAGGCCCCTCCTCCCGTCCACCTCCGTCCCTTCCACCTACACAGGGCACCAAGGCACCAAATCACAAACAGTTGAGTAATTGGAAAATAAAAACCAGTACCATGCTTTTAGGACAGGCCATAGCCCGCCTTCCTCATTGCCCCTCCAACATTCAGACATCTAACCAATGGCCAATTCTTGAACTTCATAGCCCAATTCATATCGCTCCGGGGATGGTTGCTTCCAACATCTTTAAAGCTTAATGCGCTTATTTAAGCTGGTCCCCCCATATGGTTCTGACCTAGATGTTGACAGCTATGTGAGAAAACTGTGACCCCAAACCAGGCCCCATTTTGTCCTTAGAAGTGGTCAGCCCAAACAAATGTACGCTCACGTTTGAGCAAACTGAGTTATTGGGCCTGATCATCTGGCCATCTATTTCTGAAAAGTGTGAATATCACAAATCTCTCCTCTTGTAGGCTCCACAAGACTCCTGAATCTCCCTCCCTGGAAGGCGAAGACCACTTGTGCACCACTACTATTTTGATGCCTGGGTTTGCAACAGATTGCTGCTAGAGCAATTGTCCATGAGAAGATTAGCTGTAGCACTCTCAAGAGCTTTAGAGGTCTAATGCTCCAGCTTCCAGTCCGCTCTTCTCATGAAGAAATAGAGCTCTAACTGACTGGTGTAACTACCAGTAACTCCATTTGCCACCTCCCCCTGCCAATCCCCACCTGGATTAAATCGATCCCGGAGCTTGATCTTATGGCTACTTTTGCTTTTGGCCCACCAGCTGGCTCTCTTCTGAACTTAAACTTGGCAACCATCCATTTGGAGTTTTGTAGATTCTCTTAACAGATCTGGTGAAAATATATTACTACGTTACTGACCAGTTGACTGAAAGCCTGTTAACTCCCGGTTGCACCAGAAAAACTCCCCACCCAGTGTCCAACTAGAGTACCGACCTCGTCTCACTGCCCCAGGTTTTATTTTCCAGGTTTCTCCATCCATATCAGTATGCCTTCGAAAACAATTTCGCAGAAAACAACATGGCTGCCGGGAGCGAGATTGCAGGGCATCAGTCTGCCTAGCGTTTCAGGCACCGCTCACCTACCTTGCACTCACTGCCACCTACCACTGCTGTGACTGATGGAGGACCCTGGAAGGTAGAGGCTCTCCTTTATTTGATGTTTTCTCTCAAGATCAATGTGATGCGCCGTTTTTTTTTTTATGCAGTTAAGATGGCAGCATCAGCTGGTCCTGAAGTGCTGTGGGGTTGTTGTTGAGCTTACCCCTGGTGTCATGGGCACAACTACTAGCACACAGGCCCCACTCTGGTCTACCAGGTACGCTGCAAAGGATAGGCTTCACTCATACCTAGTGAGAAATGTACTCTGACCCAGAGCGGTCCGAGCACCTTTACTTAAGCCCTCAGACTGCGCCCGGCCCTCGGGATACATGTTGGCAACATTGATAGGTAGTGACCAGGTGGTTCACTACATCCCTCATAACCTTCAATAAAGTGAGAGAAATAAAATAAAGAAAACAAGAAAAGAAATTCTGTGAATCGGCATGGTATGACCTCAGCACACAAAGTCTCTCAATCAGTGACTCGGCATGGGCTGGTACGGATGTCCTCGCTGGCTCCCAGTTGCAGGTGGAGTTGTTGGGGCTTCTCCTTCCTGGGACTGGACCCTAACTTTGCGTTACCCCCAGACCTCGGCCTCTGGTACATTTTCTCTTGGCTCATCAGGGTTCCTCTTCGACTTTCTTCCTGGAGATTTTCCAACCTGTCTCCACGACCACCTCCTCCACTCTCACTGGAATCTTCTTGAACCCGGATACATTTGTCTACACTTCCATATTTCCTTTACCTTGTCTCCCACTCTGATGCCTGGCTAATATGACCACCTTCTGTGACTGGCTCTGCCATTGTTGTTCTGCCTCTTCGATTGGGCAGCCATCATGTCCACTACCCTCGGCTTCCACGAGGGTCCTGCTGGCAACACATTTCTGCCCTGCCAGATCACATCATGGGGGGATCCCTGAGCACCCATCCTGTGATGCAGTGTGGAGTCTGGCAGTACAATCTTAGAAAATGCTGCAGACATGTTTCAAAGGTCTTCTCCCCTTTCCACCCCAACCAGAAGAGTTTTATTCAGGGTTCCCATAAAACTCTCCACTTGGCCATTGGCCTGCAGCCACTGTGGTGTATGTTAAGGTTGTGGAGACAGTCTTTAAAGTCTTGTCCTTGAAAGGGGGCCCATTGTCTGCATTGACTTTGTTAGGTAGCCCTAGTAGAGACCTTGATCTGACTTGTTCCACTACTGGAAATTTTGAATGACTCTCTAGCAACACAAGTGTTAGCCGGTGGTCTGGGAAGCTCTCAAAATCCATGCTGACAGGAGCCCATGGCGAGATGCTTGGTGGTTCAGTGATGACTGGCACTACCGGCAGTTCCACGCTGGTTAAGATACAGGATTTGACAGCTCTTCCCTCACTCCTCTACTTGTCGGTCCATTCCAGGACACCAAACCTTGCTTCTCAATCGTGCTTTTGTTTTGGCCACACCTGATGCCCTGGATGAGCGAGCTCCATGGTAAGGTAAGGTAAATTTTATTATGTATAGTTAATTAAAACCAATACAATCGTTACATTTAAAACAAAATCTTAAAATGTGTTCAGAGAATGTAGTAAGTCTAATCAATTCAATATTCTTTATTTCGTTGCAATTGCATCATAAAAGATATACAAAATACATAATAAACATGACCACATTATTATTGACAGATGTACAAAAAATATACACAGTCAAGAAAAGTGCTGGTGCATAACCAAAAAATTACCATAACCCTACACAGATAAATCGTGAGTTGGGGCTTGAAACACACTTCAATAAATATGGTTAAAAAGATTGTTAAAATATTTACAATGTTAAAAAAAAAGCATTAAATTGAATTATAACAGCCAGTTGACAATTCTCGCTAGATACGCTTAAAATGGCAGAGACAATTTTTGTCTAATGAATTTTACAGCCAAGAGAAATCTACTGATGCCAAACACAATTACTTGACTAGTGTCCGTAATTAATATTCTACCAGATTCCTTATACGAAGTTGATCCGATATTACGGCACAATGGCACTATCCATTTCCTTCTTGTTTCTATATAGCATGAACAAAAAAATAGAATGTGAAAAATGTCTTCTCTTGCATTATTTGTGCATAAAGTGCATTTATCGTTGCTAATTTTCCCCCATTTTGTCTCGGTTTCCCGAGTTCTTAGTATGCCATACCTATATTTTAGATACAAGGTTTTCGCCAATGGTGGCCGAATCTCATCAAGAAACATTTCAAACTGGGCCACATTTGTTACCATTAAAAAATTTTCAGTTATGGGGCCATGCGCTCCAACGTATACTGCGTCATGGCTCACAAGGGCCCAAAAAGAAAGTTTGACTATTTTCTTTGAGGACACGGTCAAAGATTCTAGCTGGCTCCAAAAATGGGATAAACCCAATTTTGTTAACCATGTTTTGACATGTTTAAACCAAGAAATCTTATTACCAGTATCTAATTTCAGAACTTCAACCAGTCCATTTTTATATTCAATTAACTCAGGGGTAATTCACAACCTGACCCATAACAATAACGGTCTTAATATTGCATGTAGATCAGTGCGCCGTATGTTCATATCGAGGAGTAGGGGTAGTAATGGAGTGTTATTAGGAACCTTAAGTAATCCCCTTATGAACTTGTTCTCCAAGATTTCAAAAGTCTTTCTACACACTGGTCCCCAGAGTTCTGCCCCGTACAAAACTGCTGACTGGACCTTGCATCTAAAGAGCTCTAATGCTGGGGTAACTGCCTTATTTGCACATTTATTATGTCTTTTCAGTATCGGAAGACAATTTTGTTTGAACACAATTTTTGATTTTTCTAATTGGGGTCTCCAATTTAATGATGAATCTAATAGTACCCCCAAATAAGTAAAACTTTGTTCATAATCAAGCTTTTCTCCATTCAGCGTTAGGTTTTTTTAAAAACTTTTATGAGGATTAAGAGCCATATATTTAGTCTTTTTTATATTAATTTCTAACCCTTTTGTGATACAATACTGCTGGAACCTATCTAATAAGATCTGTAGGCCCCGTGGGGTTTGTGAAATGAGAATCGTGTCATCCGCAAAGAGGAGGGACTGAACTCGTTCCCCCCCAGGCGAGGGGAGTCGTTGTCACAATCCTCCATATAAACTGCAATATCGTTAACAAAAAGGGAAAAGAGTGTAGGCGCCAGCACGCACCCTTGGCGCACTCCTCTCTTGATAGGGATTGGAGCAGTGAGTTCACCATTTGGGCCCCATCTTACCCTAGCATAATTATTCTGGTGTAAACCAATCACTAGTTTCAATAGGTCACCTGGGAACCCCTGCTTTTTCAGTGATTTCCACAGTAAATCACGAGGAATAAGGTCAAATGCTGCTCGTAGATCTACAAAGGTAACATATAAATTACCTATGCGGATGATAACATATTTCCAATACAGGCAGCATAGCCTTAATACCTGATCGATGGTCCCTGTCTTTTCCCTGAACCCTGCCTGATACTTAGATAAAACCGAGTTTTCCTCCGGCCACGTATTTACGCGGTTTAGAATGTGCCTGGCATTCATTTTCTGTGTTATATCTAAAAGACTAATGGGGCGATAGTTCGCTGGCTCATCTCTATCCCCCTTTTTAAAAATAGTGATAATTTCTGCCCCGTCCCATGTATCAGGGATATGGTCACCAGCTGCGACGACATTAAACAAATGATTTAAGTAAGGTGCCCAGATATCAGTATTATGCTTATAAAGATCACCAGGGATCTTATCCAGACCAGGGGCCTTCCCTTGCTTAACAGAAGCAATTGCTGTTTCAGTCTCTTGTATATCAAAGATAACCAATGGGTATTCCTCATTCTCTACCTGGGGTTGTATTTGATTTGGGTTTTCTGGGAGCTTTTCCTCTATAATTTGGGCTGCATATAATGATGTAAAGTGATCCACCCATATGGCTTCGTTTAAGAAAACCTCCCTCGAACCTTTATCTGGTTTGTTCCCATTGGCTACTAACTCCCAGAACTGCCTGTGATCTTTTGTTTTTGCAGCTAATAACATACTGGACCATAAATCCTCATCCCAGGATGCTTTGGCTGCAGCTATTATCTTATTGTAGCTTTTCCCTTTTGCTTTGAGTTCTACAGAGCCTTTACTTTTTACTGCATTAATCAGGTCGGTTTTGGCAGCTCGGCATTCCCTGTTAAACCAGGGTTTGCCTACAGGTTTTGCATTCACCAACCCGCTCCCTTTCCTAGGTTTTTTAGTGATAAGGTCTAACAGTTTTTTACAAAAGGATTTATGCAGTCCAATGAATTCACCAGGAGTACATTCATCCACATTATAAGATTCGAATATATTCACAAATGTGGAATAAATGTTAGCCAACAGATCTTCTCTTTCAAGAATGTATGCCCATTTGACGGCCCTTCGATTATTGCTTAATACGACATTGTCGCAAATTAAAGGGGCTACTGGGCTAAGTATACCTTCAGTAACACCTTGTTCATTCAGCATACTAGACAAAAAACTCATTTCCAACGGAAAGTGATCGCTCTCAAAGCGTTCTCTAACCTTTAAGTCATTTGTACATGGCCACAAATTAAAGGAAACAGAAACATAATCTATCTTGCTCCTACAATTCCCCCTACTTAAGGTAAATGCTTTCGGGGAGTCTGATGGCATGCGCCCATTACAAGCCCTTAAACCATGGCCTGTGAGCAGCCTCGTGATCTGGAGGGCTAATGTGGTCCCAGGAACAGTTCCATTATTCAGTACTGGTATCCCATTAGCAACATCCTCATCCTCGTACAATTTAACCATCCCCACAATTGGCTCAAAATTGCAATTCAGATCACCACATAAAATGATACTTCCATCTTGATCTAGAGTGTCCATAAACATTTCCAATTTCTCAATACATGGTGATTCCCTATTGGCGGGACATGGTCTGTTGTACACATCTATGAGGTTTATCACCCTCTTATCTCTTGTTGTTAGTTTCAGTCCAAGTATATCTAAGGAATCGGTATTTAACATTTTTACCCCCACATCAATGGTTGTACTGATTCATATTACCAACCCTCCTGAGGCTCGCCCTCTTACTGGAGGGACGGCCGCCACTTGGTAGGTTCTATATCCTATTCTATGGACCTGGTCCGTGGCCCAGGTTTCCTGTAGCACACAGATATCAAATGTGTTCATATAGATGTTCCAATCCGGGTCACACATTTTTGTACCAACTCCAGCGATATTCCACGAAACTAATGTTATCAATGGGGGTCCCTCTTTTAAACAATGGGTACTAGATTTAATAATGGGGAGTAGATTTTCGTCAACGATAGTACAGATATTCACGTACCTATCCACTAATAACTCGCTATTTTCACTATCTCCTTTCTTCAAATCACATGGCCTCATGGTTTCTTCGTGCCCATTCCCTACCAAGTTATTGCTATTGCAGACTTTTCCGCAGCCAATATCCTGGTGATTAAGTGGTATTTGACCCCCCCACTCTCCTTAGAAAATGCTACACTAAGTTTGGGAATTACATAATGTAGTGAAGATACCTCAGGTGTGATGGTCGATGGAATTACCTGTAGTCAATCGACAGACTCAAAACAATCAAACTGATTATGGGAGAAGAAATCATGAGGATGATGTGTTTGTCCTAACCAACCTCCTCCTTGCTGCCTCCTGCCACGGTGTCTTACCATGGTCCACCCATCAGTCCTAGAGTGAAAGTAACCGGGTGGGTAAAAGTATGTTAGTTTGAGTGGTTGTATGGTGGTGGCTGGGTCTGGGTTGGGATACTTCCAATTACAGATGTAATTGACTATTCTTGGATTGTCAAAATTAATAACTATGCTATCACCTTCTATGTCTTTCGCCAAGTAGCCCACCCAGGGTGCTCTCCTGATGCTTAGAATGTTACCCATCAGGCCAGGGGGTAACGGCCTATTAATATTTAGCCATTGAGTCACCCTTTTCCAGAGGAAAGTTGAGCTTTCCAACTCCTGTTTGCCTAGCTCTGGAACTCCAGTCAGGATTACCACAAATGGACAGACCTCCGGGGGAAGGTTACATACATCCTTTGCCTGGTCTTTACTTGGTCTATTTCCATGTCCATTTACCACCCCCTTACTACCTATTGCTGTGCTTGGTGCACTTTGCTTTTGTGGTTTATTAGTGGATACCTCTCTAGATGTCATGGGGTCCCCCACATTTGGTTTAGGTGTTGCTTTTTCATTAGGCACTAGTATTACATCTGGGGTTTTTGCAGACATAGCTTTTGGCAATGTTAGTTGCGGATTAGTACTAGACTTCTTCTGTGGGTTATCTAATATCCCCTTTATGTCCCTTTCTATATGTTTTAAAAATATCTCTACTTTACACAATCTCTCCTCTAGTGGGCGAAGTAGGTGCCTTAGTGCTTCAAGTATGACAGTAGAAGCAGAATCCCCCCCTTCTGCAGCAATCCCTGCTGGCAGCAATCCCCCTGGAACGTGTACCAGGGGCCCATGGTCTGCTATATCCTTATTTTTACCAACAGCCGCTATGTCCAAACTAGTATTAGGTGATGCGGGCTGCTTAGGACCCTTCTTCCTCTTACCACCAATATTAGTGGTAGGCCCTCGCTTATTTTTTGGTATTGCCCCTGCGTTCACCCATTTCTGCTGCCTAGTATTGTATACTTTAGCTGACTCAACGGGTACCGGTGCAGTACGAGCATTAGGTAAATTATTAGGTGATTGCAATATAGATTCTGAGACATTTAGAGAACTACCCTCAGAGACATTCAGTGTATCATTATAAGTATTTGTATCCACAATGATTTCATTACTTAGGGAATCATTAGTCTCTCCTGCTATTTTAATTCTGTCTTTGGTAGCAGGTGTTTGAACATGTGCCATTGGTCCAAGGGAAGATCACCTCGCGATGACCAATTCCTGCGAAACCCTCCTTTCCATAATATTTATACTTTCATCCACCACGCAGTTCATTCTTTTAATAAATTGATCCATAGCTCCCGTAAAAGCAACAGTGTCGCTCTTCCCTTTACTTTCCTTTGGAGGCATTATGCCAATGATAGTGGGGTTTGTAAGAGCCGGTAAACAAGTTAAAAACTAATTAAATTGAAAAAGTACTCACGAAATGAAGTAAACTAAAGACAAGGGGGGTTGCCCGCCCGACCACTGCTGTCCACTGAGGGCCACAGAGGGCCCGCCCTTTGCCCGGGCTTAGCCCCGGGCGCGACTCGCGGGGCGATAGGGGTGTCAGCCTTTTGAGGAGCCGCCTCCTGGCGCTCCGAGCGCGTCACGGGCGCGCCGCCCCTGGTGCTTCTGGGGCTTGTAGTGCCTGGTGCCGAGTTGGGATGTCTCTGGGCACTTCCCCTGTGCCCGTCGGTCCTGCCGTTTCCCTCACGGCGCTGCGGTAGGTTTACTTGCAGTTTAAGTGGTGTTCCCCCACTGGGCTTCCGGGGAGTCAGCCTTTTGAGGAGCCGCCTCCTGGCGCTCCGAGCGGGTCATGGGCGCGCCGCCCCTGGTGCTTCTGGGGCTTGTAGTGCCTGGTGCCGAGTTGGGATGTCTCTCGGCACTTCCTCTGTGCCCGTCGGTCCTGCCGTTTCCCTCACGGCGCTGCGGTAGGTTTACTTGCAGTTTAAGTGGTGTTCCCCCACTGGGCTTCCGGGGAGTCAGCCTTTTGAGGAGCCGCCTCCTGGCGCTCCGAGCGCGTCACGGGCGCGCCGGCCCTGGTGCTTCTGGGGCTTGTAGTGCCTGGTGCCGAGTTGGGATGTCTCTCGGCACTTCCCCTGTGCCCGTCGGTCCTGCCGTTTCCCTCACGGCGCTGCGGTAGGTTTACTTGCAGTTTAAGTGGTGTTCCCCCACTGGGCTTCCGGGGAGTCAGCCTTTTGAGGAGCCGCCTCCTGGCGCTCCGAGCGCGTCACGGGCGCGCCGCCCCTGGTGCTTCTGGGGCTTGTAGTGCCTGGTGCCGAGTTGGGATGTCTCTCGGCACTTCCCCTGTGCCCATCGGTCCTGCCGTTTCCCTCACGGCGCTGCGGAAGGTTTACTTGCAGTTTAAGTGGTGTTCCCCCACTGGGCTTCCGGGGAGTCAGCCTTTTGAGGAGCCGCCTCCTGGCGCTCCGAGCGCGTCACGGGCGCGCCGCCCCTGGTGCTTCTGGGGCTTGTAGTGCCTGGTGCCGAGTTGGGATGTCTCTCGGCACTTCCCCTGTGCCCGTCGGTCCTGCCGTTTCCCTCACGGCGCTGCGGTAGGTTTACTTGCAGTTTAAGTGGTGTTCCCCCACTGGGCTTCCGGGGCGTCAGCCTTTTGAGGAGCCGCCTCCTGGCGCTCCGAGCGCGTCACGGGCGCGCCGCCCCTGGTGCTTCTGGGGCTTGTAGTGCCTGGTGCCGAGTTGGGATGTCTCTCGGCACTTCCCCTGTGCCCGTCGGTCCTGCCGTTTCCCTCACGGCGCTGCGGTAGGTTTACTTGCAGTTTAAGTGGTGTTCCCCCACTGGGCTTCCGGGGAGTCAGCCTTTTGAGGAGCCGCCTCCTGGCGCTCCGAGCGCGTCACGGGCGCGCCGCCCCTGGTGCTTCTGGGGCTTGTAGTGCCTGGTGCCGAGTTGGGATGTCTCTCGGCACTTCCCCTGTGCCCGTCGGTCCTGCCGTTCCCCTCACGGCGCTGCGGTAGGTTTACTTGCAGTTTAAGTGGTGTTCCCCCACTGGGCTTCCGGGGAGTCAGCCTTTTGAGGAGCCGCCTCCTGGCGCTCCGAGCGCGTCACGGGCGCGCCGCCCCTGGTTTTTCTGGGGCTTGTAGTGCCTGGTGCCGAGTTGGCATGTCTTTCGGCACTTCCCCTGTGCCCGTCGGTCCTGCCGTTTCCCTCACGGCGCTGCGGTACGTTTACTTGCAGTTTAAGTGGTGTTCCCCCACTGGGTTTCCGGGGAGTCAGCCTTTTGAGGAGCCGCCTCCTGGCGCTCCGAGCGCGTCACGGGCGCGCCGCCCCTGGTGCTTCTGGGGCTTGTAGTGCCTGGTGCCGCGTTGGGATGTCTCTCGGTACTTCCCCTGTGCCCATCGGTCCTGCCGTTTCTCTCACGGCGCTGCGGTAGGTTTACTTGCAGTTTAAGTGGTGTTCCCCCACTGGGCTTCCGGGGAGTCAGCCTTTTGAGGAGCCGCCTCCTGGCGCTCCGAGCGCGTCACGGGCGCGCCGCCCCTGGTGCTTCTGGGGCTTGTAGTGCCTGGTGCCGAGTTGGGATGTCTCTCGGCACTTCCCCTGTGCCCGTCGGTCCTGCCGTTTCCCTCACGGCACTGCGGTAGGTTTACTTGCAGTTTAAGTGGTGTTCCCCCACTGGGCTTCCGGGGCGTCAGCCTTTTGAGGAGCCGCCTCCTGGCGCTCCGAGCGCGTCACGGGCGCGCCGCCCCTGGTGCTTCTGGGGCTTGTAGTGCCTGGTGCCGAGTTGGGATGTCTCTCGGCACTTCCCCTGTGCCCGTCGGTCCTGCCGTTTCCCTCACGGCGCTGCGGTAGGTTTACTTGCAGTTTAAGTGGTGTTCCCCCACTGGGCTTCCGGGGAGTCAGCCTTTTGAGGAGCCGCCTCCTGGCGCTCCGAGCGCGTCACGGGCGCGCCGCCCCTGGTGCTTCTGGGGCTTGTAGTGCCTGGTGCCGAGTTGGGATGTCTCTCGGCACTTCCCCTGTGCCCGTCGGTCCTGCCGTTCCCCTCACGGCGCTGCGGTAGGTTTACTTGCAGTTTAAGTGGTGTTCCCCCACTGGGCTTCCGGGGAGTCAGCCTTTTGAGGAGCCGCCTCCTGGCGCTCCGAGCGCGTCACGGGCGCGCCGCCCCTGGTTTTTCTGGGGCTTGTAGTGCCTGGTGCCGAGTTGGCATGTCTTTCGGCACTTCCCCTGTGCCCGTCGGTCCTGCCGTTTCCCTCACGGCGCTGCGGTACGTTTACTTGCAGTTTAAGTGGTGTTCCCCCACTGGGTTTCCGGGGAGTCAGCCTTTTGAGGAGCCGCCTCCTGGCGCTCCGAGCGCGTCACGGGCGCGCCGCCCCTGGTGCTTCTGGGGCTTGTAGTGCCTGGTGCCGAGTTGGGATGTCTCTCGGCACTTCCCCTCTGCCCGTCGGTCCTGCCGTTTCCCTCACGGCGCTGCGGTAGGTTTACTTGCAGTTTAAGTGGTGTTCCCCCACTGGGCTTCCGGGGAGTCAGCCTTTTGAGGAGCCGCCTCCTGGCGCTCCGAACGCGTCACGGGCGCGCCGCCCCTGGTGCTTCTGGGGCTTGTAGTGCCTGGTGCCGAGTTGGGATGTCTCTCGGCACTTCCCCTGTGCCCGTCGGTCCTGCCGTTTCCCTCACGGCGCTGCGGTAGGTTTACTTGCAGTTTAAGTGGTGTTCCCCCACTGGGCTTCCGGGGAGTCAGCCTTTTGAGGAGCCGCCTCCTGGCGCTCCGAGCGCGTCACGGGCGCGCCGCCCCTGGTGCTTCTGGGGCTTGTAGTGCCTGGTGCCGAGTTGGGATGTCTCTGGGCACTTCCCCTGTGCCCGTCGGTCCTGCCGTTTCCCTCACGGCGCTGCGGTAGGTTTACTTGCAGTTTAAGTGGTGTTCCCCCACTGGGCTTCCGGGGAGTCAGCCTTTTGAGGAGCCGCCTCCTGGCGCTCCGAGCGGGTCATGGGCGCGCCGCCCCTGGTGCTTCTGGGGCTTGTAGTGCCTGGTGCCGAGTTGGGATGTCTCTCGGCACTTCCTCTGTGCCCGTCGGTCCTGCCGTTTCCCTCACGGCGCTGCGGTAGGTTTACTTGCAGTTTAAGTGGTGTTCCCCCACTGGGCTTCCGGGGAGTCAGCCTTTTGAGGAGCCGCCTCCTGGCGCTCCGAGCGCGTCACGGGCGCGCCGCCCCTGGTGCTTCTGGGGCTTGTAGTGCCTGGTGCCGAGTTGGGATGTCTCTCGGCACTTCCCCTGTGCCCGTCGGTCCTGCCGTTTCCCTCACAGCGCTGCGGTAGGTTTACTTGCAGTTTAAGTGGTGTTCCCCCACTGGGCTTCCGGGGAGTCAGCCTTTTGAGGAGCCGCCTCCTGGGGCTCCGAGCGCGTCACGGGCGTGCCGCCCCTGGTGCTTCTGGGGCTTGTAGTGCCTGGTGCCGAGTTGGGATGTCTCTCGGCACTTCCCCTGTGCCCGTCGGTCCTGCCGTTTCCCTCACGGCGCTGCGGTAGGTTTACTTGCAGTTTAAGTGGTGTTCCCCCACTGGGCTTCCGGGGAGTCAGCCTTTTGAGGAGCCGCCTCCTGGCGCTCCGAGCGCGTCACGGGCGCGCCGCCCCTGGTGCTTCTAATCATCTTTATCGAAGACCATACATTAAGAGACCGAGAGTGGTTGTCTAGCAGTGTTCCCTGAGCCGGAGCGGGCTGGGCATTTGTAGCCCAAGGTTCATCCGTTAGGTGCCAGAGCCAGTGATTACCGCCAGTTGAACATTTTGTAGTCTTTGCTCTATCGTAGTCAGAAACTTGACATATCTACAGTTAAGGTTTAAGTTCGCAGGGTTCAAGCAAGCGAGCACAGCCTGCCTTCGCGTGCTGATCCCTATCTGCTTGAACTGGTCCCTTAGTAGCGAGCTCCATGGTGTGTGACCACAGTTGGCGCAGAATCAAAATCTGGTGCCCACGGAGAATGAGTCCTATTCGCGCTCACTTAGCTCATCCAGACACCTCCAGAGGTGGGTCCGGGTTTCTCATTCTTCTTTGGTAAATCCCCGACAACCGTTGAGGAAGTTCTTCCACTGATGCCTCTTTAACGCCTCATTGACTCTCCAAAGGCATCCCCATGCATGGCTTCCACAGTCTCTTCTAGCGACAGTGCCCTTGGACACTATGCCACCGTGATCAGTTGTATGAAATCCTCTGCTCCTGGATCACCATCTCGCAGACTGCTGTTGCCAATGTCCACAGGATGACTGGTCAAATAATCAGCTGGGTTATTCACCCCCAGCTGATAGGTGATGTCAAACACATGCTTTTGGAGTTGGACTGCCCAACTCTCAAACCTAGGTGGTCCATTCCGAGCAGTCCCAACAAACAATGGGACTAGGGGCTTGGGATAG
Organism: Lissotriton helveticus; assembly: GCF_964261635.1. Lineage (NCBI taxonomy): Eukaryota > Metazoa > Chordata > Amphibia > Caudata > Salamandridae > Lissotriton > Lissotriton helveticus. The sequence goes on from NC_136058.1 coordinate 142,700,046, forward strand.
GAGATCACAGTAGATTTCTGGCCACAGAGGTAGAAATGAAAATGCTTGCAGGCCATCAAATGGCCAAGGCATCTCTCTCTATTTGAGCGTATCTGGTCTCCACAGCCATGAGCGCCCTGCTGATGTATACTATCAGTACCCATTCATCTCTCTCTGTTTCCTGCAGAATCACCGCCCCTTGCCCTACAGGGGTAGCATCCACAATCAGTTCACTGGGTCGGGTGGGACTGAAATACGTCATGGTAGTGTCATGGCGTAGAGCCTGTTTGATTGCCTGGAGTGTATGTGCTCCCCTAATGTCCCATTCCCACAGAGAGTCTTTACGTGTCAATGCTCGGAGCAGGTCAGACAAAGTGACGAGATTGGGGATAAACCTGCCACAATAGTTGGGGCCAATCCCAAGAAGTTGCGTACCGCAGACTGGTTTATCAGCACTGCCACCGATTTGCTGGCCTCTACCTTTTGAGGGTCAACTGTAGACCATCCAAAGAGAATTGGTGTCCAAAGAACTCCACCTCATTGGTGATGAGAGCACATTTCTTCAGGTGCGAGTTCAGTCCCCTCTCTGCGATTTAGGGCAGCTCGTAGTCAGGCATAATATTCCTCAAGCACATTCGAGAATATAAGGGTGTCATCACTCAAGTTGATGACAAATATGAGTCCTGACATGGCTTCCTGAATTGTCCCTTGAAACACTTTGGCTGCTGAGGACACCTAAAAAAGGAGTCTTTTGAATTGGCGGAGTCCCACATGAGTTGGGAATTTCGTTATGTAGCGGGAGGACTCCTCCAACATAAAACTGATGATACCCTGTGTTTAAGTCAATTTTCGAAAACCACATGGCTCTGTTTAAGTCTGCCACAATTCCATCAATTGTGGGGGTTATGTGCCTCCCCCTTCTGATCACCTGATTTGGTAGCAGCATATCCTTGTATAGTCGTATTGCCCCCTGCTGCTTGGGTTTTGGAGCAATCAACAATGGCGACGCCCATGGACTCTGTCTGGTCACCTTTTCAATTACTCCCGCCTATTCCAGTGCTTCTAGCTTCTTTTCAACCAGGGGTCTGAGATGAAATGGCACTCTGCAGTTCCGCAACACCATGGGGCGGACCGTCTCATCTATGTGGCGTTTGACTTGCACCCCTTTTAGGCAACTAAGACCATGGTGTGACAACCCGAAAGTGTTCCAGTCTCACCAGTGGTCACTTTAAATTTGGTGAGTATCTTGTTTCTAATGTAGGCCACTTCTACCTCAATGACTCCCTGCAGGGGACTGGGATCAGTAACCCCATAAGTGTACATTTTTGCTTTTGTGTGTGCTGGGCACAGTGGGCACTGATTTTCTTTAGTTGTTCCACATCTATTACATTCACTGATGCCCCAGTGTCTAAAAGAGCAGTGACCTGGGCGCCGTTGATGTCCACATGGCACATGGGGGAGGTCTCCTTTTCTGATTGTCTCTCTCTGTGAAGGATATGGTGAACACCTCTTCCTCTTCTATTGAAGTGATGTTATTGCTGCCCTTCCACGCGGGGACAGTCTCTTTCCCTAGTGACAGCTGTCGAATATTTGTACCTTTTCTGCCTCTTGCAGTGACCCCTGCTGGCTCTCCAACACTGAGACACACTTGTGCAAAATGATTTAGGAGGCCACACTTCAAGCATGGCTTGCCTGTGCCTTGCACCCTCTGGGAGGATGGTGGGTGGACCTACAGTTCTCACAACTCTTGACCTTGCCACAAGGTCTTGATGTGGATGCTCCTCTTGGTCTCATCGGCCACCTCAGCATGACCTCCACCTGCTCCTCCTTTACTTTCACTGCTGGCGTGGGTGGCGGGCCCAATGACTGACGGGCCAGGGCTGATTCCATGTCCCCAGGTCAGATGTCTGCCAACTCGTGGGATCGGGTAAGGATGAGAATATCATCAAGTGAAATCCCCGACTGCTGCAAAATGATTTTGCGAAGATTGGACAATCTGCACCCCTGAATTAACTGAGCCCTGATTTTGTCTAGTTTGGCAATACCATAGCATGTGCTTGCCAGCTTTCACAGTTGGGGAAAAAATGCCTTTGTGGATTCTCCATCTTCTTGCCTTGCCTGCTAAAGTTTAAATATTTCTGAATCGGGGCTTAATTGGGTGTCAAAATGTCTATTGAGGGCTGCGAAAACTGCATCAAAATCGTAGTCCACACCTGTATTAGGTAAGTTCTCAAAGAGGTCGTACAGCTCATCACCACCAATGAGTAGCATCATCGACCTCTTTACTGCGCCGTCCATCTCCTGAATGGGCGAAAATAATGTTGCAAACTCCTAATCCACTGGCGCCATCTTGGTGCGACCATTACTGGGTCAGCCACCTGGCTGAAAGGTGGCAATGCATTGATGGGGAGATGGGAGCATTGCTGTGGTGCCAAAGGAGCAGCTATTGGATGCGTCGTTGACATGCTCCTGGTGCACTGGCACTACTGTGCCTTGATTTCTATAACTGTCCAGCTGGGCCCTGTACACTCTGCGCATATGTATGCCCCGACTGCCTTTATCATCACACTGCTGCAGCTAAAGTCATGTCAGTTTATTCCAGAATTTGTGCTTCCAAACAGTCCTGGGTTCGTCACCCCTCCTCCCTCACCAGAGTCCCACTTGGGAGAAGGGGCTTTCACTGACCTTCCAGCACACCACGAGGGCCCTGCAGGGATCTTCCTCCCAGGGGCATGCACGTGTGTCAGCTCTTGCACAAGTCATCAACCTGTTACCCAGCACAATTAGAGGCAGAGCTGCTGCCACCTGCTCCCGACTGGAGCACCTTGCTGTGGCAGTTTGAGCATGCAGAGCCGGGGGCCACAGGAGGGGCACACAACAGCACCCGCTGCCCCATGCCCACTCAGCAGAAAGCGGAGCCACACTTGCACAGCGACAAGTGGAGCCACGCTCCGTTGGCCCCTCTCTCCATTGCCATACGCCTTGTGGGATTTGCACTCCAGGCAAATTCGCCGCACTGTCCAGGGAGCACGCCTTCTCAGTGCCCTCAGGCCTCCACAGCCACAAAGCAGGCATCGACGGTCACAGCACATGTTGGAACTTGGCTCACTCGTTCCTAGTGTAATGGGCACTACTCGTAGCACACAGGCCCCACTCAAATCTACCAGGTACACTGCAAAGGATACACTTCACTCAAACCTAGTGGATATTGTAATTTGACCCTGAGAGGTCCGAGCACCATCATTCAGACACAAGAAAGACAGTCACCCAGGCCCTCGTCTGCAGCAGACTCGACTACGGAAACGCCCTCTACGCGGGAGCTCTGACTAAGCTCAAACGACTACAACGCATCCAAAACGCTTCGGCACGACTGATCCTCGATGTACCACGCCACAGCCACATCACCCCCACTTGAGAAACCTGCACTGGCTCCCAGTCAACAAATATCCTTCAAGTTCCTCACCCACGCACACAAGGCACTCCACAAGACCGGCCCAGCCTACCTCAACAAACAGCTCTCCTTCTACATCCCCAACTGCCAGCTACGCTACGCGGACCTCTCACTCGCCACCGTCCCGCGCATCCGTAGAACAACCACCGGTGGGGGAACCTTCTCCCACCTCGCCGCCAAGACATGGAACACCCTCCCACTGAGCCTACAACAGACCCAAGACCTTCAGGAGGATACTCAAGACCTGGCTGTTCGATCTGTAGCACACCTCCCCCCAGGCTCCTTGAAACCCTCGTGGGTATGTAGTGCGCTTTACAAATGATTGATTGATTGATTCAAGCCCATGGACTGCACCCAGCCCTCAGGATGCGACAGTGGCTCTGGCCAGCCTCCAATGAAGATTTGAAGGCTGTGATGTGGTTTATCCATGGAGATCACAGCTGTTGCTTCACTCTGCCTGAGTGTGTCCTCCACTGCCCCCAGCCGGCTACCCTCTCTCCCCTCCCTTGGTGATAAGACTGGCATCAGGTGCAGGAGCACTGCCGGGCGGGATTGGAGCCACTGGAGTGCAGAGGAGGACTTCTGGAGGTGCATGGTTTGCTTCTCTATTCCGCTGGGGGTTCAAGGCATTTGAGCTTGGATTCTAGAGACCATGGAGGTGTTGATTTAATGACAACATGCAGCAGGAGAAAGTTAGCAGGAGGCAGCTGACAAAGAGAGGTTTGGGGCACAGCTGGGGGCTGGAGGGTGCATTGTATTGAACTGCATGAGTTTCAGGGCCAATGATTTTTAACTGGCATGGGTGTAGCTGCCTGCGCTATCGGAGGTGCAATACAGGGGTACAGAATCAGAGCACTGAGCATTAACACACAGAGTGGCATATGAGGCGGAGATGCTAGCATGCATGTGACACATCTTTGTACATTTCAGTGAGCTCATATATACAACTTTTTGGACTACTCACCCTATGAACAATATACAAAAGAAAGAGCCTACGAAAAAGCAATTGTCCCAAAAAGAATCACTTTAACGTATTTCAAAAAAACAAGTAATTATAATCAAAATCAACACCTAGTACAGCATAGCATTACTCTAAGCAATGAGTACACCTTCACACATGTAAAAATGTTGCAGGCTCCCATACATGCTAAAGTCCTTTTGTAAAACTCCTTATTTAAATCATCATATCAAACTAAGGACCTGATTCACAAAATGCCTCCGCTCTAGTAGAGGATCAATCAATCAATCAATCAGATTTATAAAGCGCGCTACTCACCTGCTAGGGTTTCAAGGCGCTGGGAGGGGAGGGGTCCGTTACTGCTCGAAAAGCCAGGTCTTGAGTTGCTTCCTGAAGGAGAGATGGTCCTGGGTCAGCCGTAGGTGGATGGGGAGGGAGTTCCATGTCTTGGCTGCCAGGTAGGAGAAGGATCTTCCTCTGGCGGTGGCTTTGCGGATGCGTGGGACGGTGGCGAGGGCGAGGCTGGTCAATCGCAGCTGGCGGGTGGGTGTGGAGAAAGTGAGGCGGTTGTTGAGGTACTTGGGTCCCAGGTCGTGGAGAGCCTTGTGTGCGTGGGTGAGGAGTCTGAACGTGATTATCTTGCTGACGGGGAGCCAGTGCAGGTGCCCCATATAGTGGGAGGGGAGGCGGGGGGGAGGGTAGAGGAGTGTCCACCACACTCGGGGCGGAATATCCACTATGAGAATTCTCATTTTGGAAATTCCACCTGAGTGCGAAGTCTTCCCCACGACTGCGGGGCCTTCGCCACAGGTGCAGAGGCCCTTTGTAAATCAGGTCCAAAGTGTTTTATTTCATTCACTGAGGTAAGCTTAGGGATTTTGGAACTACTTCACAACATGCACACTTCAATCAACTGACCCAGGAAGTGGTACATCAAGTAATAGGCCATTATCAAGAGAGAATACCTTTTTGGGGGATTGAATGACTTGACTAGAACTCATGCCAACTCATCAGCAAGGACCTCTACAAGCACTACTGCTATGATTCAGAGACTGGATTGTATTAAGAATAATAGAGATATCTATAATATCATTTGACATCGAAATTTCCTGTTAAAAATGTGCAATCTAGGTGACAAAATAAACATTTTCTGGAATACTTATATTTTTTTTAACATTGAGTAAAACTTTTAGTTACACCTATGTAACACATGATTGTATGCTTTTTAATTTTACACTGCATAGTTTGTGCTACTGAATCTGTACAATAATAGTACATTTTCAATACCTTATTAAGCATTATATTTTAAGATTATTCTCATACATATTTTGAGAGTATGTATGGTATGCAACAAGAGCACAATGAGTTTTGTGTTATGGTGAGAAATCCAGTAATTGCTTAGTAATATGCAATTGTAAATATATGATATGATTCACCAATGTATTGCTATTTATGGGTAGTATAAACCAATTTGGCGCAGGCTTTGAATGCCCAACTATGTCTAACTGTACGATTTGAAAAGACAGAACTCTAGTGACATGTAATCATTATTGTCTGAACAAGCTGTCAGGACACTACCTGACAGAAAGAGAAGTGTGGCTGTGGAGCCATACGTTTTGAAGCAAATGCTTAGAAAGAAGCTGCATCCATCGCAAAGGCTGAGTTTGCAAACCGATGAAGAAATTCTGTTTTTTGGCTGCCAGCAGTGTTCCAATACCGAATAAATAACAAGGAAGCTAGCTCAGACCTCTGGAGATTAATCTATCACTAAGAGCTGGTCAAAGGCCAGGCACCGCATGTACACACAAACAAGGACAGGGATTGATTGGCAGGATGAAGACATCAAACAGGAAAGTGCAGAAGCCATTTGAGGATTATTGAGAGTTTTAGATAGAAAATAAGGCTTGTTTTATTTTTCCTAACATGTGCACTTGGTTTAATAATAAGGTGAAAGTGGCCAGCTATATCGAGACACAGAAAACATGGTAAGATATCTGTGTTCATGTATGCACTGCCAGAAAAATGTCATATTTAACCTGTGTTTAATTGGCATTACATTACTTGCCAGCACAGAAACTGTGTAGAAAGCCTTTATTCATGCCACTCTCAAAGCAGAGTTTAATTAAGTGGAAAGACACATTTGAATGTCAAAAAGATATGAAAAAGGATATGTATATTTACTGTTGAACTGAGAGAGGAGTGTATTTAAATCACTGCAATTTAGCTTTGTATCTTCAAGTGATTGTAAAGAGGGACATTGAACTGTTGTTTTCTTGGACTGAACTATTCAATCACTAATATTTATAGATATAGCACAGTCATGCGCATTTTTAAAAAACGGATTACTTTATGTATGTAGTGATGTGATGAACTCAAAAAATTATATATAAGTCCATTAAATGCTTTATTGATTTTAACTGCTATGCTTGTTTGCCCATGCATTATTCCTGCTTTTTTTCCATATGCAGTACAGTATAACAATTTTCATAATCGGAAAAGGCATATTCCTAACTCCGTGAACAAGCCTCTTTGAATTTGAAAGGTGTTTCCGTATAGAAACACTTTGATTGATAGAGCTGCCATTACAAGCTGAGCAAAGGCCAGGAATGCTAAAGACGCAAACTTCAAAGTGAAAGGAAAGAATGAATTAAGCATTTTTTTCTTTAATGCGTGTAAAAGAAATACATTTGATTTTAATCCCCCATGTTAAATTTCATTTTAAGTCTGTGTATTGAGGACAAACAGACTGTTTTATTTGCGTAAAGGGCGTTATTTTCATGTGTACTCAAAAACTAAGATATTATACTTGAAAGTAAACACAGAACAGAGATGTGTTACATGTTCTGATTATTTTGCCAAAATGAATAACTAGTTGTATCTACAGTTTAATTGAAAGTAATATGTCATTGAAACCATTTAAAACTACTGTTTGCAATTCAGGAAATAACATAGAGGCATCAGAATACCCACACCAGAAGACCTCAATACAGAAACTGAACATTATATTGGTTTGGATGAACTTGGTTATTTACTTATTTATGCAGTTTAGAATTACATGCCAGTGTATTTGGTATTTTTAAAACCTATTCATAATTTAACCCCTTAACTTCGGGGCCTTTCCCACCCCCGGTACTGAGCCCTTTCTTGGTTATTTGGAGTAGTTCGCACTCAGGGCTCCATAAACTTTTTCCACATAAGGTCAGGGCCGGCTTTAGCACTGGTGGTGCCCAGTGCGACAATGATTTTTTGGTGCCCTCAATGACCACCTCCGCAACGGATTTCCTCCCTACGATCCTTTAACCCCTGCGTGCTTTGGACGCCCCCTACCGTCCGAAGTCAAGGTGGGCGTGTGCGGAGGATTGTCGGGGCTGTCCGAACCCCGCCCACTCATTCATTCGCCCGCACAGCGGGGGAATTTGCGCAGGACACCAGGTGTTAATAGTCTCCTAACTACTCTCTCTCAGATGCATTTTATTAATTTTATAGTGTCACTCATAAAAGTGAAGGGTGTCAGAACACTTTACATTACACACACATTACACAGAGCCAATCATAGGTGTGTAAATCAGTGTATAGGAAATGTTGCATAAGGCAGAGGACAACAAGGGCTGGATTCACATGTCATCCATACAGGTAGGCAGTATAGTTGAAGAGTACTTGGTCTGGAGAAGCACAGACTCTGAATTTAAAATGTAACACAGTGGATTGGGGCTCTCTTTAACAAGAACTGATTTGTAACCAAATGAACCCATTTTGCAACATTAGAATAATGAAAGTCTGGGGAAAAAATCCATACGCTCTAATTTATACCTTGAAGTCTGCATGCAGTTCTTTGATAAAATGAATAGCTCGCCATAAAATGCAACTAACAAGAGGAAATCTCTGACAAAAGCAGTAACCCACTGACCTGTTTACATTACATTCACTTTGTGATTTGAATGGTACACATACTTTGCAGCAGGCATATTAACCCTCTGCACTACCTTATGAGGAAGGGAAACTTCCACGAGTCCAAACTTCTACCAGACAAAACTCTGATCTCACCAGGAAGAACATTAATTACCGGAGTTTTCTTGACATTTTAATTGTTGCCTGAAAATGTCTGGCGGCCAGGAACTTGGCAGCATGTGATTTTAAGCACAATATAAACTAGCAAACAAGCGCCCCCATGCGAAGTCAGCACCCGGTACGGTGGCACCGGTCGCACCGCCCTAGAGCCAGCCCTGCATAAGGTATTCACACCAAAATTGCATCCTTGTCCCCAACATCCTGGGTATATTAAAGGTACCCAAGGTTTATGGCAAAATATAGCAACATTTTGGGGGAAAATAGGAAAAAAAGTGCTCCAGATTAGTGTCTGTTTTTTTTCCTAAAAATGGCATCAATGAATGATTTGTTTGTTGCATCTTCTCAGTTTTCAGGAACGTGCACAGCTGATTAAAAAAAATACATTTTTTTACCAACGATCTGGCATTTTTCAAAGAGGAAGGCTATTTTCCCTATTTTTTTGTGCTCTCAACCTACTTCCAGTTTGTGGTGGAAACCAGTGTGAAACCCATGGGTGATCTAGGAAAGCTATATAGTTTTAAAAAGTAACCAATATTCCAAATTCAGCGAGAGGTCATATGTGTAGATCCCTCAAGGTTTTATCAAAGAAACTAAGGGGCATATATATAAGCCCCTATCGCCACAGGAAAGTCATTTTGTTTTGACGTTCCTGTGGCTATACGGGCTTCGCTTTCTTTCCAAGGCAGTGTTATCGTGGCTTAACGCTGCCTTGTAAATGAGGCACCCTTTCACGCTATACTTAGCATGAAAGGAGTGGGCAATAGGTGTTGCAGTGGGTATTCCGTTGCAACAATCACTGATTTTGACGCTGCCCCATATTTACAAGGGTGAAATAAATATGGGGCAGTGCCAAAATTAAGACCAAAAAAGCCTGGTCTAAACATAGCGCAACGAGGAGAAATGCTTTACTTCTCCTCATTTTTGCTGTTTCTATGAGTGCTACAGTGTGCAGCACACATACAAACAGCATAACACCATGCATGCTTGTTTATGTGCAGGAAGGTGTCTCTTCCTGCACATACACACTCATTTTAAAAATGACGAGTTTCAACTTCTATGTGTGCTGCACAAAGCAGCACACAGAGAAGTTACAAATCACCATTTAAGATTGTTCATGTGCAGGAAGGCACACCGTTCTGCACATAAACAATCATTCCGACAAAGCAGGCACCCTTGTACTATGGTGCAACGGTGCCTGCATTGGCGCTAGGCAGCTGTAATTAGCGCAAGCGGAGGGGGAAACTTAGGGCTGCACCATATTGTTGTAAATACAGTGTAGCCCTGCATTTCAAAAGTGGCACAGCACGGCGTTGAGCCAAGAAGGTTAATGCCACACTTCGTCACTTTTCTTAAAAATATGCTCCATACTGTCTAAACAAAGAAATATTGAAAATAGTTAGAAAAAAATGGCCATTAGTGGCAAAGTTTTCATCTGTAATTTTTTGTCACGATGGCCATTTTACAAAAACAATATACCATTATGTCTGCTAGACCCTTCTAGTTACGGGGATATATCGGGTTTGTAGGTTCTCCAAGAACCCAAGGTCCCCAAAGAAAACAAATGAGCTCCACCGTACAGTGTTTTTTATTGTGTGCATGGTATAGACCATTACATATGGTGAAATGTGTAGTGTAAAAATTTGGCATCAAGAAATCCTATGTATTTCTGAAATGGGTACAAAATGTGGAGATTAGGAGAAGTGGTTATTTATAAGTATTTTTCAAAATGTCTGCTTTCTTACATACTGGCTTACATTTGGCAGGCCCAAATGCAGGGAAATCCAATTGGTAATAACAAACGTACTACTATTCTATGCTTCCAATAAAATTGGTACCTCACTTGTGTGGATAGGCCTAGGGCCTGTGACAGGAAATGGCCCAAAACCCAACCTGGATGCTTTACATTTTACCACTCAAAAAGGACAAATTTTTTACAAAGTGGGTAACTGTGGATTTTGAGCTTAAGCTTACCAGGCACTTAGGAAAACCTAGGAAACGTGCACATTTTTAAGAAAACCAAAAACCTGGAGGAATCCAAAGTGGGGTGACTTGCCTGGCTGTCACCAATTTTATTTATCCACAATCCCTTGCAAACCTCAAACCTTGCCTAAAAAAACACATTTTACTCACATTTCGGTGATGGAAAGTTCTGGAATCTGCAGCGAATCACAAACATCCTTCCACCCAGCACCCCCCCCAAGTCTCCTGATTAAAATGGCACCTCACGTGTATGTGAAGACGTACTGCCTGAAACAAGAAAGGGCCTTAAATAGAATATGGATACATCACATTTTTCCACTCAAAACTGACCCTTTTTTTGCAACATGGGTAGCTGTGGATTTTAGACCCTAACTCAGTCGGCACAATGGGATACCTAGGAAACTTGCACATTTTTGAAAACTAGACACCTTTGGAAATCCAGGGTGAGGCAACTCACGTGGCTCTCACTGACTAAAAGACTAATTTTTCTCACATTTCTGTGATGGAAAGTTCTGACATTTTTGAGGAGTCACAAACGACCTTCCATCCAGCATTCCCCTACCTCTCCCGATAAAAATTATGCCTAACTTGTGTGGGTAGGTCTAGTTCCCGTGACAGGAAGTAACCCAAAACATAACATGGATACATCACATTTTTCTACTCAAAACTGAACTTTTTTTGCAAAGTAGGTAGTTCTGGATTTTAGGCGCTAGTTTAGCTGGTGCCTAAGGAAACCTAGTAAACGTGCATATTTTTCAAAACTAGACACCTGGGGGAATCTAGGGCGGAGTGACTTGCGTGACTTTCACCAGATTTTGTACCCAGAATCCCATGCAAACCTCAAACCTTGAATAAAAATATATTTTCCTCATATTTCTCTGATGGAAATTTCTGAATTCTGCAAAGAGCCACAAACGTCCTTTTACCCAGCTTTCCCCTAAGTCTCCCGAAAAACATGGCACCTTGCTTCTGTGGGTAGGCATAGTTCCTGCGACAGGAAACAACCCAAAACACTACATGGATACATTGCATTTTTCCACTCAAAACTGACCCTATTTTTGCAAAGTGCATAGCTGTGGATTTTGGGCCCTCGCTCAGCCGGCACCTAGGGAAACCTAGCAAACCTGCACACTTCAGAAAACTAAACAACTAGGGGAGTCCAGGGGTGCATGAATTTCACTAGGTAATTTACCCAGAAGCCCTTGCAAATGTTAAACTTTGGTAAAAAAAACACATTTTCCTCACATTTCTGTGATGGAAAGTTCTGGAATTTGTGGGGAGCAATCCATTTCCTACCTACCTATATCCCAATAAAACCGGTACCCAACAAAAGGCCCTATAGCGCTATGTTAATAGGTATGCAAAGGGGGTATCTGTGGTATTTGGGGCTGTGCTGTGGCGCCACTCTTGCAAACCTACAACCCACAGGCATTATTGAAAACTAGCCAACCAGGGGATTCCAGGGCAGTGTGTCTTGCTTGGATTCCATGAGGTTTTCTTACCCATAATGCTCTGGAAACCTCAAACTTTGCCTGATATTACACATTCTCCTAAGATTTTTGTGATGGAAACTTTCGGAATCAACAGAAATCTACAAAATTCCCACCCCAGCGTTGTCCCACACGTTCCGATAAAAATGATGCACCACTTGTGTGGCTGGGCCGAGAGCACACGACAGGAAAGGGTCAAACCAAGGTCAATTGGAGCCCTTGCGAAGGAACTTCCATGGACTCCAGTTTGATCCATTTCAGTTGCAGGTACTTGGCTCAACAATGTAGCTTGATGGAGAAAAATAATAAAGTATTCCGGTCTTTAAGTGCCTGCCCAGTGTTAGCCAGTGGGCGATACCCACACTGGGGAGGTAGTGCAGCCTTCAGCCATTGGCCAATGACCAGAGTTTAAAAGTGAAGAAGCTATTTATATGCATTTAATATGCTTGATAAATGTTTAGTACATGCTTTATTTTAACTGACAATGTTTACATGCATCTGCATTCTTATTTATAGTTATTTTATTCATATATTATAGTTCATAAAAAGTAACTGGTTATTGCCAACATAAGTATTTCAACACTGCATGCCTAAGTGTGCTTATGTATGGTATAGATGGAGGCATGTGTGAGATTAAATAATGCTGAATAATATTGTAGTTTTACATGCACTTAGGTATAGATGTAAAACACTCTGGTTAATTTTTGCTCTGATTAAGTTGACTTATCCTTAGAAAGTAGGAAGCCCACTTTGGATGTTTGACACACAGTGCCAAGTCCATGTTAAAGTGGAAAAACAGGTGGAGTGATGAAGTGGCCTCCTATAGTAAATACAGACAAAGACCTTATGAGAGAGAGAAAGATCGCACTGCAATATCAATGCTGCTTAAGCAGTTCAGGCTGGACTGTTCCTGTTGGAGCTACAGCAAACTGATTTGCATATGGCTACTCTCTGTCTAGAGTGCAGCCCTAGCGATCGGAAGTAGCTACAATTAATTTAAGCATTACTTCCATCAACTTCCATCTCCTTGTGGTTTGTTGAGATAGAGCTTAAAACATACCATACAGAGTATTTACTATTTGAGACTGTAAATTTGATACACACTATGGAAAAGATAACGCGTTAAGTGCAGAACAGCAAGTCCAAGTGAATTAGTCAAGCATGAGAATCCAGGCCCAGTGAGAAACATATTAATAGGATAAATTCAGATGCACCACATGCAATTGTGCTAAATATCTTACAAAGGTTACAAGACTTAATAGGCAATGTGCAGATTTTATAAAAAGAACTGGATGAAAACAGCCAAATTAAAGTAATTGCTTGCAGTGAATAAATGTTCAAAGTAACCAATTTGCTCCTTGTTTATTCTGGTCCTAAGAGAAACCTGGATCGACTGAGACTGTATAACATGCCATGTTAAGTTCTGATATTATTGCACCTGACTGACACTGAAACAAATAGGATGGCAGGTGAATCAAACTCCACTGACTAGAGAAATGTCTCAACAAAGCCAAGTAGTATTTCAATGCAATGTTATAGAACAGACACCTCAACTAAAAGTGAAATGGACATTTTCACAGTTTTTCTTCGTGGAGCATTAAATGAAACCGGGAAGCCAAATAGTGACAGTGGACATTATTTGAGATGTTGCTCAGGAGATATTCTTGTGCCACAGAACGTAGACAGTTTTGAAGTACAATGCCACTACTTGGTTGTTTGGCGACAGTAGAGTATTAGAGACAGAAAAAAAGGCTTTTCGGAAGGGAATTATGGAAAGTCTGTGAGCATCTGCCATAGGAAGCGTGCAATCTCTGAGACCAACACAGTCTAACTTGTCTGAAAAAGACATAATGGATATGCAGGAGTGAGTCTTTTGGTGCACAGAAAAGGTAATAGACACTCTGATATGTTTCCATGCAAGTAAGATGAAGCAAGCGAAGAACATGTCTGCATATATAGGAAGGCAAGAGGGTATCCTACAACTAGCTTACACAAAAATTGGAAAAGCTGTTCAAATTGATCCTTCGAACTTGGAAAATTTTCTTGGATGACCAGATTAGCTTTCATGATGCTGGTGAATCTGAAACTCAGAGATCAGATGAGAAATCCCAAATCCAGTGCTAAACTAATAAGAGAGATCTGCTTAAAGGAGGATCACTTCTGAAGACCTGCTGCCCTGCTTTGCTGCTACTGCCTGCTGCCCTCTTGCCTGGGTGAGAAAGATTGGACCTGAATCTCTTGAACCCAGAACCCAGAGTGACTTCAATGGCTAGTTGGCTGGCCTCCTGAACTGAAGCCACAAGGTCATAACAGGCTCCCAACAACCCTGTATCTGCACTTGGACTCTGCCATCTGTGAATCTACCCTGAGTGGTGCCAGCCCAGTCCTGGACTTTTGGAAGTGGGCTTAAGGTGCTCTGCTAGACACTGTGGATCCAGCAGTATCAACGCATCTCCTCTGCTGCTTGGATTGGACCCATTGTAAAGACGTGGATTGCCGGCACAGTCGCATCGCCTTTGGAACCACCACTGCACAACACATCCTCTGTGCAGGCCCTCGCATTCCTCATCGACTTCAGCCTTGATGGTGATGACAGACTCTGCATCCCAGGCTCAAAGCTGTTCAGAACCAACGCATCACCCCTAACTACATGCCGCATCTTCGCTTCGCATTGCAAGCACAGTCAACATGATCCTCGATGATGCCGCAGGCATCGCATTATTGTCGCATCTTGGAACCAACGCATGGTTACGCACAGCATCTTTGATGCAGATGTTCTGAATGCTCTGCAAACCACAATTTAAGTAACTTTGCGCAGCGGGCCTAACTTGGTCCCTGTAGCCAGCCCGTGCTCCATTGCGGTCGACCTAAACTTGTGACTTTGTCCCGGTTAGGCACGACCAGAGAGCCGCAGTTGGCGCTTTATGCTTGTTGGTGCTATTTTTACTAAAATCTTTAAAGCTGCATGGTTTTGGTTCCACTGAGTGGATTTTTGATGTTTTGCTCCTGTTTTACTTATTAAAGAAAGTTCTATTTTTCTAACTTGGTGTGGGATCCTTTGTGTGTGGTATTTTTACTTCATTACTACATTAGTGGAGAAGTGTGGCTCAGTGGTTAGAGCGGCAGACTCTGATGCAGAGATCTGGCCTGGGACCAAGGTTCAATTCCTGTCGCGGCAGGGTCTTGGGCTCAATGTCCTCGGACCTGATAATTCTCTCGCCTCGATGCCTACTCTAATCATGGGTTCCACTCTGCAACTCTGGGCAATAGCTTGCTTAATCTCCACACCGGCCCTAACGCTAGGATGAATGGCTTCACCTTGGGGTGCACAGGAGTGGGCACCTCACAGGAACAGGCCAAGTTGGGTTCCTCAGCGGCACAGCGCGTGGACACACTGGCTAGTGTAACCAGGCGCTTTATAAGCTCAGGATTATTATTATTTACTGCTTGAAGTGCTTCACAAATACTTCACACATTGCCTCTAAGTTAAGTCTGACTGCTCTGTGCCAAGCTACCAAAGGGTTAAGCACAGGTTAATCTAGGGTTAGCTTGTCTCACCATGACAAGGATTGTGGTTGCTGCTTGACCAGGGCTCACGCCCCAGTCAATCAACTACCCAACTTCTCATAGTAGCAGTGTAGGAAAGATATTCTTGAAGGTATATTGTAATTGGTATAATTCTAATTGGCTGAGACAGCCTACCTGTAAGTCTATAGTGTATGGCAGGGCATGCAGGCTTAGACACCTCAGTGAACTTAATGCAGTGTGTACTAGTGTGGTGTCTGGTGTCATTTTAAAGCCAGGCCTGCCTTGCAGGCTGGTTTTAAATAAAACGATGTCCAAATACTACTTTGGAATTAAAAATAGGTACAAAGCCCAAAATGACCTTTTTATAACATATACGTCACCCCTTGGTCTGCCCTAGGTGCCTCCAGGGTAGTATGCATTGTTGTAAAAATATTTTTAAAAAATTATATGCCCTGATAGGGAGAAATAGCCAAAGTATTTTTCCCTATTGTAGTGCTGCTAGCCCCATAGGCTAGCATGGGAAGGCTTTATTAAACTTAATAAAGTCTATCTTCACAGGAGCTAACCAGCAATATCTTTCGAAGTATCAGTACCCTATAGCAGCCTCTTCTGATTGGTCAGCCTTAGACAGCCTAAGCCAAGCTGTTCCCTGAGTAGGTATGAAGAGGCATGGGGCTGAAACAATACAGCCATATGGTGGGAGGAGGTTTGCTTCCGGGAGAAGCCACGGAGAGGAAGGGGGCTGGTAGATAAGCTGGACTTCAAAGGCAAGAGAATAGTTGTCACAGGACCATTGCCTTGATCTCCAGTCAGATGGGAGTCCCCCTATTTTGATTAGGAGTGGGGCTGAAAGGGGAGTGTAGTGAGTTGGTAGTGACACCTCTGGTTGGGTTACACAGATACACACACCAAGGAGAGATTTTCTTCATTTAGATTTTTGGAAAATATGCCACACTTCGCCAGAAGTGGTCATAGCAGAGGAAGGTAACTTTACCCCTATTGGCTGGGGTGACCCTCCCTTCTGCCAGCCCAGAATGAAGCTGCAGGAGCTCCCCAGATCACTGCCTGGAACATCAGAAGAAGAAAGACTGCCCTTGGGCTGCACCACAAAAGGCTTCCCCTCACAAGGACTGAACTTGTTACACACTCAAGGCTCCACAAAGAAAGGACTGTTACTGACTCAAAGGGGAAGGTATGGATTCCTGGAGCAGCAAGAAGGACAAAAGCGCTGAAAGAAGTCACCTGCAGCAAACAAAGAGAGGACTACCCAAACTAACCAGCTACAACTGGATTTTTCTGGACTACACAGATGCATTTTAGGGAATTGAGTCCTAGCCCCACAAGAGGAAATCCAGAGCTCCTGAACCTTTGGCTGGTGCTGCTGGACACTACTCTCATCAAAAGAACCAACAAGGAACAGGAACTACAAAGAATTAAACTTTCTTCAGTATTGCAGTAAAGCTCCAAGAGAAGACCAACTCGACATTGACAGTCAAGCCACTGTTGTCGAATTGAGAATTGACCTGACCATGCTGGGTTGTCCATCTGAAAGCTCCAGAGCTCTTAGATTTCGACGTCATGGACAAAGGCTTCCAAAGATTCATGGAGACATCGTGCTGCAGCAGGCTGCCGTCATCGAACATAACTTCGGATCGGAGATCTAATCTTTAAAAATTCATATCTACGGTTCCCTACATTGGACTTTTTGTCATTTTGGTGTCATTTTAAAGATAAATATAATCTCTATTTTTAAAATTGGTGTTGGATTTTTATTGTATTGTGTTGTTCACTTATTTACTGTTTTAGTGATAATAAATGCTTTACACTTACCTGTCTCCTAAGTTAAGCCTGACTGCTCATTGCCAAGCTACCAAGGGTTGAGCAAGGATTAATATATTGGGACTTTACTGGACCTTATTAGTGATTGTGGTATTATTACTAGCTGATGGTGATTACCCGCACTTATTAATAATTCACTTTCCTACAAGCAGAGTGGCGGTTAATGTCACAGGAGAAGAGGAGCAAAAATAGTTCAAGCGTCTGGATTGATTAAACTTTCCCTAGTCTAGAATTGCCCAAGTCCCTGAAGTCCATGGTCCAACCTTAAAGATCAAAGGAATTCTGCGGGTCTGAAGGTGTTTGCAGTGGTGGATGATTGAGTAATATTAAGGTTGTGTGTTGCAGTTGTTTACGGTGGGCTTATGGTGTTGTGTTGAAGTGGTATGTGTTTTACATCTATTGTCTAGTTACGTAAATGTGTCCATGTATTTGAAGCTAAGCAGTTAAAGTTGTTATTGGGGTCAGAACAGTCCAAGATTCTAGGATAGATAGAAAATTGTGGTTTTACTTGTCTGCTAAGTTTTGTGCTGTCAGTTTGTGAGGTACCATCATCCACACAATTGAAATAGGGATCTATAACTGGTTGTTGTGATTGTTCTAAAAGTGCTAATAAACCCTATTGCGCAAAGGGGAAGCTGCATCAGTCAGGGTGATTTCTACAGGTCATCATTTTATCCGTGTGTGTGTGGAAGTTGAAAAGTGTTATTTCTGGCTGATTCTTGTGTGAGTGATTACTTGAACTCTTTAGTGGAGTAGACAAGTGTTATTTGTTTATTGTGGTTGCTTAGAATTTGTGGATGCGATGTAAGAATCGATTGTAAAGGAGTGTGAACTGCTGCAAGGAGTGAGAATTGAATTAGAGAGTATCATACCAGCGATAGGTCGATTGGTGCGAAGTGTTGTGCTGGGTTTGGTTGTTGTGTCATCAAGCTCCACACTGTAGTAGGACCACGGAGAAAGAAACCATGTCGGGATTGGATACAAGTGCTGATCTGTATTGAACTGCGATTCTAATTAAAACGCTGCATTTTTAAAAATGTTAATCTGCTCAGTTTACTGCTGAATTGCTGTAATAATGAAATATTTCAGTGACCTTAGAGATTTAATCAGGGGTGATGTACGAGTTCCTGTCTGCGAGAAATCTCCACCGGAATGTATCCCCGGTCATTATATAGCGACAAGTGAGGGGCTTCATACGTGTTTGTGGCTTCGTCAATGGTACAAGATCGCCTAAAAGAAGGGAGCATTAAGATTTCCACAATACAGCACATTTGATCTGAAGGGTATTGAGAATTTGAGGGGACATGAAACCACCTCCTAGACTTGCACAATATAAAGCATTAAATGCTTGGAAGCGTGCAGCAAATGCAAGAGAGAGAGAAAAGTATCAGAATAGAACAAAGAGAGCGATGCATAATGGTACATAATTATGTTAAATGGGATGCAGAACCGAATAGGTAGAGTAAATGTGTTGTTGAGGGAGGTAAGATCTACCTTGCATTGGCCACAGAGAAGCCCAAAAGGAATTGAAAACAGGGAAAAGAAAATGCTGGTAGTACAGAGAAATCTGGTACTGATAGTGATTCTGGTGATGATCTCCTAGGTGCTCTATTGTCTCATGTTCACTGCCTTATGTTGCTCCCTCAAAAGATTCAGACAGTGCTCCCACACATAGTAGTACGGTTGCCAGCTACAGCCCCTCTTGCCCCAAATATAACTCGGATTGGGGGATCACTTCCAATTCTTTCAATTGCTGCTGCAGCTACTGAGATAGCCGTTACTGTAATTGCCCCCAGGCATTTCAGCTTGTGGCTGTTCCCGAACCAATGTCACAAGTCATATAAGCTCAGACCTCAACAATTGCTGTTGTATTATCTGCACCTGTAACCAATGCCTCAAATCCTGTTATTCCGGGAGATGTAAGTGAAATAGCACAGAGTGTTGCTTAGAGCCCTACACATAATGTTCAATCACTGCGAGAAGGGATCAAACTTATTTTGATGACTCCAGTTACCCAAGGGGGAATAGGACCATTCAATAATGAGATTTCACCCCTATGAGTCACCATCTACGAGTCAGGGGATAAGTAGACCCTAAGATGTACCAAAATTAAAGGTTGAATTGGAAGAACTCATTAGAGGATATCTAGACATCTCACATCTGAATCAATACCAGACAAATGAGTAAAGAGATTACAAGATGTGCAGCTACAACTCATGGGAAATGTACAGAATTGGCAGAGATATATTTGATAGACCTCTCAAAGAGTCCTCCTGTACAGGAAGGTTTCAGGGCACACATAGATGATGAGGCGATTGTCACCATGCAATCTTCAGGTATGAAGTTACACATTGCTAAATTAAATGCATGCAGAAGTGGAGTGATTTCGACAGCCTGGAGAGCAAACAGGCGAAGAAGCAGGGAAAGAAAAGTAAATAGTGTAGAGGTAAATGGAAAACCGCCTCTTGTACCCCCAGATGCTAATGAGGCTCTAACATTCTATATGAGGGAAATAACAGGCAAAGAGTATGTCCATGTGCCATGGAATTGAGGTGATCTTGCGACATTCACAAACAATTCCCCTAAACTGAATGAGAATCCTGCACAGCGGTGCTCGCAGGTTGATAAAACAATTTTATTTTGTTGACAGATTTGATTACTTGTTTCACTTGTGGTACCAAGCGATTTATGGGCTAAGTGTAAGATTGCTATAGAGTGGTGATGTACCGAACCCCCAAAGAATCCACATACTCATGCCCCATCTCCTACAGTGCCAACAAAGTATGATGGTGTGATTACTTTCACTTTCCTGAAAGGAATGGTTCTGGCTAGGGATAATATTTGGTTGAAGATCAATTGGGCGACTCAAGAAATGAAAGAACGAATCAGTGTATGCTTATTATGAATGATTGCTGCAGGTGTTTAATCAGCACAGTGGTCAAGAAAATCCTGGAAGGAAGCTCCTTGCTACCCGCCTCTTGATGGTGATTGGGACCCTGGTCCACCCAGACCAATCAGGTTTCATACCGCACCGTAACACGACGCTGTACCTATGCAGAGTTCACAGTGTTTTGGGCAGAGCTGCTTCTATATTGGAACCGGCGGCTATAGTTTCCATGGACGCAGCCATGGCTTTTGTCACCATCGAATGGCCAGAAAAGGGGGTTTGGTCCTAAAAACATACAATGGGTGCAATTACTGTATTCCCAACCTATGGCCCAAGTGGTGGTTAATAATAAGAAGTCAGCCACCTTTGAGTTGGGCGGAGGGACCCGTCAGGGCTGCCCCCTGTACCCATTGTTGTTTGCCCTAGCACTGGAGCCGCTGGCAGCTTGGATACAACAGGACCCGATAATCAGGGGTATGTGTTGGTCTTCCGATTAGGAAGACCGTATTTCCCTTTAAGCGGACGACATCCTTCTGTATTTGTCCTCCCCTAGGAGATCTTTGATAGTGGTTTTGGATATCTTCACGATCTTTGGACGGTACTCCGGTTATTCCATAAACTGGAGCAAATTTCTCCTGTTTGTGGTGGCGGGCGAGCCTCTGATCCCACCGCGTGAGTGCCCACTACAAACTTGTACCGAAGGGTTTACATACTTGGGTATCTTCCTTTCTCAGGATCCCTCTCTTCGCTATTCACGCAACCTTCAACCCCGCTGATTCAGCTGCACAAAGATAATTGCCTGGTGGGAGTCGCTTCCCCTCTCCCTGTTAGGTAAGGCTGCCCTCTTTAAGATGATGTCCCTGCCTGATTCCTGTACGCTCTTCAGAATTCCATGGATCCGATACCCGCGTCATATTTTCAAGAGGGCGAGGGCCTTCAACGGGCCCTATTGTGTAACGGTAAACCTCGCATCGCTCTCAGCAAACTTTCCCTGAACTGGTATGACAGAGGCATCAGCTTCCCGGATATAAAGTTGTATTATTGGGCGTCTTATCTGCCCTTCATTAACCACTGCACCTATGCCCAGCCTTGCAACCCGGGATATAACATGGATAGGTGGATACTCCCTGGGGGGACCTTCAGTAGAGCCCTTTATTCTAGGCCCCGGCGCTATCCACCTACGGGCCCCATCAAACATGCAGTACACGCCTGGCATGCAGCCACCAATCGCCTAGGCTGGAGATGAAAATTAACGCTTGCAACACCATTGTGGGGTTCTGAGCAACTAGGTGACCTGTGGAAGAGTAAGGGATTCGACAAATGGGATCTCATAGGTATTGCATGCATAAGGGATTTGTGGGGTAAATCTGATATTAAGTCTTTTGCAGCACTGCAGCAACAATATACCATGGCCGAATCAGAGCGCATCAGATACACACAGGTGTGGCACGCACTTCGCACGCACTTACAGCCCGGGACTACACTGCCGGAATCCTCCCCACTGGAGGATAGAGTGCTGAATGGTCATCTTCCTGACAGCACCATCTCCTAGATATATAAAAAACTGGTCAACAACATCTCGGACCCTCTCCAGGCCCTCCGAGAGAAGTGGACTGGGGATGGCATAGAGATGGACGATGAGGAATGGCAGGAGGCAGTCTCCTCTCCCAGAGTCGAGGCAATATCTGCTTGTCTGAGCCTTGTCCAACTAAAACCTCTCCATCGTATTTATGTAACGGGGCGCCAACTAGTACGAATGGGAAGGGTAGAGGAGGGCGCCTGCAGACGGGGCTGTGGACACCTTGGAACTTTTTTCCACATAGTTTGGGAATGTACACAGATCCAACCCTACTGGCGTGATATTCATGACATCATCAATAGCGTTCTGTCTGTGCTGCTCCGAGTGGAGGCCCGTAGGTGTCTCCTAAAGATTTGGCAACCAACTGATTTAAATGTTTGCTTGACGTAGTGGGTTGCATTCGGACTAACGCTCGCTAAGAGGAATATCGCCCAGCGATGGGGGGCACCGCTCCCACCCACAGCACAGGATTGGGAAAAAGACTTGGACTGGGCAATGTTCAGAGAAAAGACTGTATATGTATCATGCGGATGTCCCCAAAAATGGTCTTGTGTATGGGGCATGTGGAACTCCTACCGTGGAGAAATATGTCAGCCCCCCTTGGTTCTAACAATGGATGACCCCCCATCACCTTAGACCCTCAATCATGCATGATTGTCTTTTGTAATTTACCTACTGTACCATTGATGCTTATCGTACTGCCTCCTCTGTATTGTCATGCTATTGCTGATGCTTGTTCTTTCTTAATAAAAAATGTTTTAAAAAAAAAATCCTGGAAAGGGAGATATCGGAAGCTTTGTGTCAAAGTTCGTTCTTGGGTTGCACCCAGAGATCAGTATGCACATACAACAGAATGTGATTTGTTGGCAGACTAAACTGTTAGATGAAATCCAGGGGTATGCTAAGTACTGCAGTGATGAGCAAGAGATGAAGCAGAAAAGACTTAAGTAGAAGTACAAATTAAGATGGCCCAGAAAGGATTTCAAAATCAGCCATAAGTAGGAAATGTTTCTGGAATGCAAGGTGTTGATTACCATTTGGAGGTCAAATGATGCATGATGGAGTTGGTGTTTCACAAAGCAGAGGTCAAGGTGTTTTGGTTGATTCGAATTCTACCGCAAACATTGTGTCATTGAAGAGATTTACTAATTGTCATTATTGTAACAAGCTTGGGCAACGGAAGAGGGATTACTGACAGAATCCATAATAACATAGTTGGTGATGGACAGATACAAATTGTCAATTTGACTCAAATGTAGAATGTCTCATTTCAGAAAATGCAAACTCCAAATCAACCAAAACCCAATGGTACAGGTCCAGCAAACTCTATCGTGTCTACACAGAACGTGGGGAAACCCCAGATGCAAGGTAAATAAAGTTCCAAGAGCAAACACAAATCCTTTCCAAAATCAAAATCCATTTAAACAATTTTCCATGTTTGAGAACGATAGCTGTGACTCAAAACAATTCACAATGACCATGTCTGAAGGGGAGGAGGATTGTATACTAGAGTGGTCCTTTTATAGAAGGTTAGGTAAATTGCAAACCAAGTGTCATTGACTTCAGTGCTACCTGTTCCACTGTTAGAAACTGCTGAAGTCCCTAACCTACTTCCCTCTAAATGAAGATCCAAGTTTTAGGTGTTACAAATAAGAAGATAACTAAGCCTGTCTCAAAGAAGGTCCCAGCAAAAGAGGATCACTAGCTTGTTGTGTCTGATTCAAGTCCTGTAAATGTGTTAGGGAGGAATCTATTGTGCAAAATATATTGCACAATTAACTGTACACTGCATGGTGTTGAGTTTCAAAAGCATGATGAGAATGTTGAATTTAAAATGGCCATTCAAGGAACAGCAGTTGCACTGTTCCCTGTGAGAACACTGGAGAATTTCCCCCTGATTTACAAGATACTGTGAGACCCAAAGTATGGGATTTGTCAGGAAAATACTTCTGATTTATTAAAAGTGTAGAACCTGTCCGAATAATGATTAAACGAAATGCTGAGTTTCAGCGAACTCCACCATACAATCATACAACTGAGCCAGAGGCTGGAATCACTCTGGGGACTGAGTCAGTGCTGTGACAAGGAATTCAGAGAGTGATAGTCAGAAGTTCATTAAATGTGCCGATCCTGGACTTGCAAAACTAGAATGGCACATACAAGATTGTGCAGGATGGGCAAAATATCGATAGTCTTGTCTTCCCATGTTGTTCAGTGGCACCAAATGCAGCTAAAATATTATTTCATATCCCTTGTGATGTCAAATGGTTCACAGAAGTGGATCATAGTCAGGCATTTCTTTCCATCCCATTGCATGAGGGTACTCAGTTGTGCCGAGTCCCATAAGGGTATACAGAAAGCCCACAGCTCCTTAATCAGACTCTGAAAAAAAACTTGAGACTTTACAAATGCCCTGTAATTCTTTTCTTGTGCAGAATATTGACACCCTGCTTGTGGCATGAAGTACACACAAATATCTGTAAACAGGACACGATTACCTTGCTAAATCTTTTGACTGAGAACGGATTCAGGGTGTCCCCAAGCAAGTTGCAATATTGTGTAAAAGAGAACCTGTATTTAGGACATCTCTTTGAGAAGGGAGCAAGGAAAGTGTGACAAGAGAGAATTATTGCAATTTTGAAAATGAATTCACCTAAAATACAGAGAGAATTAGAATGTTTGTGGGAATGGTGAAGTACTGTAGACAGTGGATACCCACCTATTCCCTAGTGGCCAAGGCGTTATTGAGGCTGATGCGCAAAGATGTGCCTGATCCACTTCCGTGAGGCAGCAATTGCTTAAAAGCGTTCCTAGATCTGAGACATGGTAAAATGTTTCCCTTGTTTTGCGGTGACTCTCAGTGCTTACTCAATTGCATGAAGACTCTTGAAGACCTGTGGCATACATTTTGACTACCCTTGATCCTTTAGCCGCAGGACTGCCCAGCAGTCTTAAAGTGGTTGCGGCGGTTGGTGTCAGTATTGACAGATTTGTGCACCAAGCCAAGACCTGATATTAAGGATGAAACCCTTGATGAACCTAACTATGTAACATTTGTGGACAGCTCATGTTTAAGAGCTTATGCAGTCTGCACAATGCAGGCGGTGGTGGAGTGGTGGAAGCTTTCTGGCACGGACGTGTCACCTCTGCTAAAGTGGCAGAAGTGGTGGCTCTTACCAGAGTTTGTTAACTTTCAGATCAATGGAGGATGACAATATTTACCCCTACTCAATATGGCTTTGGTGTAGCCCATTAATTTTTACCGGTGGGCGGTAAACTCTGCTCCGCCGGCAGAGTTCCCTGAGTTTTTGTCACTCTGCCCTCCACTTGAAGGGCAGAGTTTGGCACAAACTCTGCCTACATCACGTAGTGGAGTTTACAAGCACCTTTCCCTGTCACTCGTAGCCTTCTCCTACCATGGAGTGCCTCTTCACTGTCCTTAGTGGAGATTTCGATCGCGCTCCAGTCTGAGTGTGTTTACAGAAGTGCATGTGATGTATTCAAGGAGCCAGGGATTGTGGGAAAGGGCGAGGCGGGGCTGACAGTGGATGCTGTGCAGGAATGGGAGGAGCTACGCTGCTTTGCCCCATGTCAACCCTGGAGAACAGCTAGCCCTCAGGAACATTTCTTGGGGGCCAGAGTCTAACAATCAGGGGCGGATTGGCAAGGCGGGCATTCACGCATGGGCCGAAGGGCCGGTGCCTCAGTGCCCTCTGTGGGCCGTTTTTTTTTCTCCCCTGCCCCAGTCCACAGAGAGTGGACTAGGAAAGGTGAGAAAAAAAAAACGGCCCACAGAGTGCACGGAGACAGACAGAGAAAATGCAAGCAGCCTCGCTGTGCGGCCGGACAGCGATTGGCAGCTGTGGCCTGTCCTTCACCCCTGCCCTGCCAAGCAATCAAGCTGAGGCTGGGCTGGGAAGGGGTGATTGTTTGCAAGAATCGGCCTCCCTGGGGGCCAGGTGTTTCTCAGGCCTTTGAGCCATTTTCACCTCGGCCCCACTGGGGCCCATGCAGCCCAGAAACGGTGTTAGTCTTAACACCTCGCCCACAGCCCTTCACATTCAGGGCATAGTGGGCGAGGAAGAATGGGTCTTGCTGTGGGGGCCAGGTGATGTTTGGAATTTTTTTATTTTATTTATTTTATTCATGCGATTTTATATAGCACAGACTTTACCCGAAGGTGTCAGAGAGCTTCACACTAGGAACAGCAATAATACATGAGGAGAAAAATTACAAGGGGACAAATTACAAAAGCAAACGTTAAGTTACATGAATCAAAAGTGACAATAGTGAGCAACCAAAATACATGAGGTAGCAATCGGTACATTACAGGAGGAAAAAGTGATATGTGTGCAGGTTACAAAAGCGTACAAAGTACAAGTAGAGGTATATTACTGCAATAAATGGCAGACACTCCAGCACAAGAACAAACGTTACATAGGCAATGGTGGCACTTGTGCAAGTATCTAAAGCAAACAAAAGTGAGAGGTAGCATACAGTGTGATACCAGAGAAAAGTGATGTGTGCAAGTTACAAAAAGGGTAACATACACAGGTACAAGGGTAATACTACAGTAAATGGTAAACACTCAAACTGCCAGAACACACTGGGAAGGCACTTCCCATGCTCCAGCTTCACCTCAGCTTCCCCCCTGGCTACCTGGGATGACCCAGAAAGTTGTGTTTTGTGCTCCCCTGCCAGGACATTTTCCCGAGGCCTGGAGGGCTGATTAATTTACTAATTGCAGGGGCCTTACCTCTGTTCATGTGCTCCTGAGCTGAAGGTCTGGGGAGGGCTAAGTAGGTTAGTAATAGCAGGGGCTTTGCTGCTTTTCAGGTGCTCCTGTGCTGGAGGGCTGGAATAATTTTGTGACAGAAAGGGGCCTTGCTATTTTTTTAGTTGCTCAGCATGTAGGCCATTGTCACCTTGGCCCTGTGTCCTGTGCAAGAACAGTATCCTCCCACTTTCATTCCTTGTCTGTGCAAATGGTGTTTCATGAAAGGGCATGCCCCTTGACTGTGGGCCACGCCCCTTAAATATGGGCCACGCCCCTTGAATGTGGGCCACTTTTTTCGTCAGTGCCCGGGCCGAATTGTGATCCCAATCCGACCCTGCTAACAATAGCAATTTCCTTTGCTGGGAGTATTTAGAACGAAGGACAGAACTGTGCCGTACTACCACCCAGCGCAGGTGGGCTTTGTGTAGGGCAATACCAGAGAGTGCAAGCCCGGGTCTCGACAAGGATGTCAAGCAGCACTGAGGCCATTAAGAAGCTGCTGGAGAACACACAGAGTGACCCGTGGTACCCGTCTCTGGAATGCAGGAAGACATTTCCCTCATCAGGAAGATAAGGCTGGCCGAAGGTCTTACACTTGGGACATATACTGTTACTCCTACAGTCAGTGACACCTTTACGTGTGTTCGAATATGCCACAGGTCGTGAGCTGAAAATCACAACTGCAGCCACGAGCATGAAATACGTGTGGGCCGCCTGACTGAGAAATGAGAAAGGTGTTATCTAAGAGGTGGCCCTGGACATTTACTTGGTAGATCATCAATAACACAAGGCGGAGGGGCAACAGGAATGCTGGACTGTGTGAGTGTATCTTGCTCCGTGAGATGACAGGTTCCCATGACCATCACCCTGGCCTTCGGCTCAAGGGAGGCACACAGCAGTTTTGGCCAGAATGTGCTCTCTATTACCCAATGTCATGTAAGCAGAGGGCAGGGAAAGGGTCCTCTAATTGACTGGAACAATCGCTCAGACAAAGGGGTATCATAAACGCTATATTCTCATCCTGCTTTCCACAGGCTTTAATTAGCCCAGGTTTACCTCCTCAGCAGGCGACAGGCGGATATATTTGTTTCTCCTGCGGAGTACTGATTGAATGATGACTAATTACCAAGCGCATTGAATTAGAGTTGTATTAGTGTATTTTTGTTTGTTGTGTGCACAGTTAAGAGATTAGTCTTAGTGAGTCACAATGCCAGCTGTCATTGCACGCCCACAGTTTCTGCTTGTTTGTAACTCTACAACTTAGTTAAGCGGTCATCCATGAAACTTGGCAGGCATTTAGGTGGACGAGTGGAGCAACTCAGCCCACTCTCGGAAATCTGTGGAATTCCACTGAGTTTTTATGCAACTCCGTGAAATCCTGCGAGCTCTGCCGACTCTTAATGACTTTGGACAGTTATGGCTACAACAAGGATTCATGACTTTACCTGGATTGCCTATTCAAATGGGGAATATGTGATAAGATTGTTGGAAGCTTTACAGTTGCAACATGAAATTGCAGTTGTTAAATGTGTACCCCACAGGAGCAGAAATAATTATGTAACCATGATATGCCGTAGAAGTTGCTCAGTATTGACCAACTTGTGGCTTGCACATTTAACGAAGAGTATGCAAATGAATCTGATGCCACTCACCGGATAGGCTCGGTTTTTAGTGCTGGAAGGCCCTCGGATAGCCATGCGCTTTATAAGTGCCTTTTTCATTTCATGAGACTGTCTGCTGCGCCTGCGACTGTGCTTGTAAATATCAAGATGACATGATTCTCAATTACTGCAAATGACTGGCTGATATCTTATGTTTTGTCTCTCACCAGGTTGGAGCTGTTACTGCCAACTAGAATCAAGAACAATGCAATGACCTTCATCCTGGTGACTGGGTTCTTGAGAAGAAGCACCTTCTGAAGTCGTGTTTGGAGTCAAGGTGGAAAGGACCCTACAAGTCAATCCTGATGACCAACACTGCCGTGAAATGTGGCGGATTGCCTAATTGGGTGCTTTCCTCCCTTTCCCAGAGATTGAGATGCCCGCTTGAAGAGGTGGTAACATTTAAAACAGGTACCCGACCTCCTATCTCAGGAAATTCAGAAGGACCAGAGGAGGATATTGTACATCAGATTTCTCCAGCTATTCAAGTACCCAACATCTCACAGAGTGGTGTGGAAGAATCTTCGGAGGAGGAAGAGGTGAGCCCAGAGAGGCAGGACTCCACAGAGCATCCACAGGTGGAGAATGGTGACCCTGGTGACAGAACAGGTTCAAGAAGTGGGAGAGTCAGAATGAGACAAGAATGGGCAAGGAGCAGAGAGAGGCTAAAATCTAGTGTGTCTGCTAAAAGCATACCACATACCATCATGGAAGAAACAGAATCAAGTGGTGTGAGAGAGACAGGAGAAGATCAATAGACACCTAGGGAATCTAAAAGAGCAAAACCACCTTGCTGCGGAGATTCCCCACCTAAGTAGTTTTATTAAACTGACAGTGTCTCCGATCCAACAGCTTATGACCCGAATGATCTGAGAACAGAACCACCTGAACCCCTATGATGTACGTCACACCATCACAGCATACAATTTAAATCTCTGAAACTGATTCCTAATTGAGCTTGACTTATTTGACATTTGATTGACCATTAAAAAGGATTCATCATTACCATTCCAAAGATAGAAAACATGATGTAGCCACTCATTTCTGAGCAGGAATTGCTGCTTACAAGTGCATTAAGGAATTCCCAATGTTTGCCTATAAGAAAGTACATATCCTACCTTTTACACACACAGCACCCTGCCCTATGGTCTACCTAGGACCTACCTTATGGGTGACTTATGTGTAATAAAAAGGAAGTTTAAGGCTTGGCAACTAGTTTTAAATGGCAAGTCGAAGTGCAGTAAACTGTACACACAGGCCCTGCAATGTCAGGCCTGAGACAGGTTTCAAAGGCTACTTGTGTGGGTGGCACAATCTATGCTGCAGGCCCACTAGTAGCATTTGACTAACAGGCCATGGGTATATGGTAAACCATGTTAAAAAGGACTTTCAAGTAAACTAAATATCTCAATTGCATAAATACTCATTTTGGGGGTGAAGCACATGCACTGGCAAGCAGTGGCAAAATGGCAATATTCAGTGGTCTAACTTAGGCCCGCAGCCCTGTGGTACAACGGGCCCCCTCAGCATAGTACACTGGCCTGAGAGCTCCTTATTGTACCCAGAGGGCAGCCCGCAATGTACCTTGCTGGGGGTCCCCCTCAAGTTTCATTACGCCACTGCCCAGAGTCCTAAGGCCAACAAAAAGAATCAGCAAAAGGAAGAGGTAAGCAGGCAAAAAGTTTGAGGGAAGACCACCCTAAAGATGACAGGTCTAACACTTTCTTTACATAAGGGATTTAGATGTTTGCAAGCAAGAAAGAAAAGAGAAGAAAGGATAAGGCAAAGAAGAGAAGAAATACAAATGGAATAGAGAAAGAAAAAGGCTTACAGAGAAATGAGGGAGTTGTAAAACGCGAAGAGTAAGATGAATAATTTCACGGAAAGATGAAGTGTTCCTTGGAGATTCATTTGTGTTTAGTGTGATGTCTATTTTAGCTTTCAGTGTGGGAAATTGATATAGTGTATTTAAACGCATTCATTAAAAAAGTTTATTAACAAAGTTAATTAACATGTGCTATTTATTTTATAATTTTTAGTAGGTAACAACCCTTAGCTATTATAAGCAAACCCTTGAGTTAACATGCAATAAATTACGTTTGCCTAATATTAATACCACTTTGAATGTCAACTTTGCAAGTTTAAGAATCTCAAATTTTTGCTGTTGTTTTGCACAATATGTTTTCCTTTTTTATTCCTACTGCAGATGCTGTAATTTTCCAGAAGCCTTTTATTAGCTAGAGAACAGGCATTAGTTATGTATTAGATGATTGATAATGATATTGTGTGTTGCTTAGACTAATCAGGAAAAGCAGACCCAAGAGATGCTTGCTGACTTCAAATTGAGATCCTTCGAAAGATTGAAAAGATCCTTCTCAACTCTGCTAATCAGTTTACTCAGTTTAGTTAGTCTTTATTCGATCATTTCAATCATAAAAGACACAGTACAGGCATAAAAGTGTCATAAAATCTCATATGGACATGAAAAAAGAAATAGAGGAGGAAAACATACCAAGAAAAAGATATTAATTATAACAGATAAAAAGATATATTTCCCCTTTTCGTGCCCTAAAATCATACGGTTCGATACAAAATGTAATATCATGATTATTGAAATATTTTCTAACAATTAATATCCAAACCATAAAAATTAGTAGGTTAAGAGAAAATCCATATAAAAGACAATTTCCTTTAAAAAAAATCTATCGTATGAGCAGACCGCTTAGCCAGATATACATGATTAAGTAATAGGTAGGGTTACTGAAGCAGCCTCCAGATTTATTCTTCGCAATGCCCAAGTTCAGCTAAGAAATTTCGCCATGGCAATGACTATGTCTTCGGGAGTGTTTGTTTTCAGAATACGCAAAGCTATCTCGGATGATCTGGTTCTGAGATTAGAGCACATCGGCTTTAGCCACCTGTATCGCGGACCCATATATGCTGGGCACACAAACAGTACATGAGCTATCGACTTTACCATAGATGGGCACGTGGGACAATAGATATCTAGTGCACTGTTCCACTTTACCGTAAAGAACTTTTAGCGGAAGGGTGCCCACTCTGAATTGGTGATATCATTTCCTATCACCTGGTCTTGTGATAAAGTTCCAATAAGCTTCTGTTCTCATTACAAGCTTGTGCTCCATGAAGATACCTGTTAGGGAGCTACTACTCACCATTGACATGGTCTTCTTACTGATCATGTCCCAGTACAGTGCTTTATACTCTTTTTTGTTAGGAAACTATAGGGTCATCCCACGGATGGCTGAGCCCCATGTCAAACAAGGTGCCCTTAATCTTTTCCAACCATTTAATTTTTGAAGACAAGTTTGCTTTTCTAATATGTGTTGCTGAATTGGCTTAGAATGCTACCTCTGGAGTCATCCACAGCCTCCTCCAATAGGCTAGGGGTCTAAATCCTGCAGCCTCATCAAATGGAGAACAACCTAGATCTAACAGTAGGGGCTTAATAGGAGTCAATTGGGGCAGGGTGTTTAATGATCTCAAAAACTTGTTTTGTGCAAGAACTAGGGGGGATAAACTTTTGAATCCCCAGAGCTTTGCACCATTCATTTTATAGATGCTCTGATTTTCCCATTGTACATTGTTAGTGCTGGCCCCACCGTTTTAGTGTATGAAAGTCGATGTTCTTTTAGTAGGGCTCCTGCTAGCTGATTATGCCTAAGGACTAGCTGATCTAACTGGGGTTTCCAGTTCATCCTACTACCCACAGTCACTCCCAAATATGTAAAGGTATCAGTTTGTTCCAAAGATGCATTAGTCATTTCTACTCTACCTTTTAATATTTTGTGCTTGTGCAGCACCATGAACTTGGTCTTATCAACATTAATTAAAGTATCGTCTGTAAACATTAAAAGTGGAACCCTTGATCCGGCAAGAGTTGGAGCATCAGTTGGGAAGTTGAGATAACCTTGTTTATAAACAGGGAGAATAGAGTGGGGGCAAGTACACACCCTTGCCGCACTCCCCTATTAACTGGGAAACGATCTGTTAATTCGCCCTGTTGTCCCCACCTTACCTGAGCATAATTTGCCTCATGCAATTTAATAATGAAACATAAGAGCTCTGGTGGCATCCCGGCCTCCTTTAGGGAATCCCATAGTTTATGACGGGGCACTAGGTCAAATTCTGATTTTAAATCAACAAATGCAGCATATAGGGCCCCCCCTGCTAGGATCACAGTGCTCCAATAAATCATCATAAATCTAAAAACTTGGTCAATGGTGATGACGTGTGGTCGGAAACCCGCTTGATAGGTAGATAATACATCCTGGTCAATTACCCATTCGTTAACTCTACCTAGCACAAGTCTAGCACGATTTTTTGTAGGGTATCAATAAGGCTTATCGGCCTATAGTTGCTTGGACTGGCGCGATCCCCTTTTTAATATATTGGAATCATTTCTGCCCCACGCCAAGTTTCAGGTACTGGATAAAGGTGGTATTCCCCAGTTCGAGTCCTCCTCCATACTACGGCTATGGTCATCAAGCCCGAGAGGTTCAAATGTGCAGTTTAGATCACCTGCAATCACCAATACATTTGGAGCTTCTAAATCATTTATAAAAGTGTCCAGTGATGATAAAAGTATAAAAGTGATGCTTTCCCGCCCGCAATCACTCTTGCATACACATTGAGTGATATGAAGTCTGACTCACACTCTAATCGGACCTTAAAGGCAAGAATACCTGGCCTATCAATTGGTAGCTCTTCTGTTTGAAAAGATGTCTGTTGCCTGACCCAAGTTATCAGGCCCCCACTAGGTCTCCCTTTGCGGTTTACAATTGCAGCTTTACCATAAGCCAGATAACCTGGACGGTAAATCATATTCACAGACCATGTCTCCTGAAAGGCAATAAAATCGAACCCCTCAATATAATTTGACCAATCAGATGACATAGTTTTGGGAGATAGGCCGGCAATGTTCCATGATAGTAAGGTAATTGGGGAGGAGAGTGAGCCCTCTGGGTTCACAGGAGGTGATGAAATCTCAAACTCGCCTGTTGCTTGGCCTCCGTTTGATGGAGACCAACTTTGAGAGCCGGAGAAGAAATTGGTCGGCTATCTATATTCTCTGCCAGTCTAGGGGTAGGTAGTTTTAGTCAATCACATAGATCTAGATCGGATAATGGGGCAAATCTATTGGAGAGTTGGACCTCTGTTGATCTTTTTGCTGATCTAAAAGGTACCCACAGTTGTCTTGCCCCCCTTCAACAACTAAGTTTGGTGGTAAAATGGGCCCTGGTTTATAAAAGAACCCTAGTGGTTAAACAGAGATTTTATCCGAATAACTCCCATGATTCCTGTCCAAATTATCCAGTAAAAATCTAGTTACATGTTCACTGTTAAGATTTACAACTACACAATCGCCATTCCCTTCCTTCCTGGATGGACCAATCCTCGATGTACGTCTAGCCATTATCATGTGATTAATTATGCTCACCTCCAAGATCCCAACACCCTTCAATTGAGTATTAAACCAATGCAAAATTTTAAGTAGTAATTGTTCAGTGGTTTCAATCTGTCCTTCCCGCAGAGCTGGGACATTCCTCAGGACCACCACTAAGGGAGCAGCTGTGGGGGGAAGGTGTAAGGGCCTGAGAGTCAATTATGAGTGCATTATGTTCCAGACCTCCACGTCCATGTAGTCCTTGTGAGGAACTAGCCTTTCTTACTGAGGCACAGCTTTAGAGAGTATTAACCTTTGGCGCGTTATTTATTGCAGTCGCTGCTAGTGCTGCACTTCCATCGCTCAAGATGGATTGGGCGAATTCGCTGGACATATTCCCTGTTTCAGTGAGATTTCCAATCGATGGAGCTGATCTTTTGTGTGGAACTGCGGCTTCATCAATGGACATCCTGGGGGCAATTGGTTTCATTACTAGTAAACTGGAGGGCTTAGAATTAGCTATGGCCGAATCTGAGACGCTGTTACTCAGTTTACTAGATATGTGCACAGCAGTAGGCTTAGATTGAACAAGTAGGCCCTCAAGGACAGAAATGTCAGTCTTAGCCTGAGATTCAAAATTATTTAAACGTTCCTCAATCCAGCACAATCTATAGGTGATGGGAGTTAATAATGTGGACAGTAGATTTTCAAGTCTTCTCCACATTTCCTCATTAGCTTTGAGGCAAGGACCACCTATAGTATCAAAGTTCAAATCTGCACAGATGGGGGCAGCAGTTTCTGTGGCATTAGGTTCGCCCAATATGGCACATCCTCCATTTTGATTTATCCTTGGGGCTTTTGCAGTTTTTGGTCGCTGTGGGCCTCCTCTCCTCTTCCTCTTTACCGCGGGATCAGGGATAGCTTGGTTGATTTTATTTTTAGTTATGGACGCAGACCTAACAGAAATTTGTTTGGGCATACTGGTAACAATCTCATTTACAGCTACAGGCGATTCTGCTAGTTCCTCCAATGGCCCGATTAAAAGAGATGTCGGGCCACTCGCCTCGTCGCTGTTGATAGCCATAATAGCATTTATGGTGCAATGATCAGGGGAACGGGCTGTGGCCATTGTACCCTGAGGAGATCTTTTGCACAGTAGCGGTTCTAGAGATAAGTGACGCTCTGTAATTGCTATCTCTTTTTCCAAGACAGATGTCGCTCTCAGTATGAATTGATCTAGGGTCCCTGCCACGCTACCACCTTGAAGCGCGCCTATCCTCTTCCCTTCTCGCTTGCTCATCTTTAGGGCTTAAATTAGAGCTTATTCAGTAGATTGTGTGCTGGGGGTTAATAAAGTGCGAGATGTAATATTAGCAGGACTGACCTTGTAATATGGACGGATTTAGAGGGGGGTCCGGCCCGGCCTACTCCGGTCTCCGACGGGCTCAGACGGGCCTGACCTTGGCCCGGCCTTCGCCCGGCACACACGAGCGCGCGTTCCGCGAAGCGGGAGCGGCAAGCAGTCAAGTAGAGTGTTGCAGGCTCAGGTGTGGGCAATTCACAACAGGCCCCTTGGAACTTGCAGTCCCTCTCTGTATGTCAGCAGCCTCCTCCGGTCAGCGACGCGGCTCCCGTGAAGCGGGAGCGGCTAGCAGTCAAGTAGAGTGTTGCAGGCTCAGGTGCAGGCAATTCACAACAGGCCCCCTGAGACTTGCAGTCCCTCTCTGTATGTCAGCAGCCTCCTCCGGTCAGCGGCGCGGCTCCCGCGATGCGGGAGCGGCGAGCAGTCAAGTAAAGTGTTGCAGACTCAGGTGCGGGCAATTCACAACAGGCCCCCTGGGCCTTGCAGTCCTTCTCTGTATGTCAGCACCCTCCTCCGGCCAGCGACCCGACTCTGCTAATCTCCACTGCTTGAAGGCAAAGAAGACTTCATGGCTGAACATTCACATTCTCTCATCACAAATTTTTATTTGCTTTTCTGAACCTGACACCCTACCTTTTTGCCTAAATACCCTTTTTAATGCATCGATCTTTAATTTAGATTAAGGGATTCCTTAATGAAACACAAAACAAATTTTACATCTTTTAGAGAATTTTTTTTAAGTTTACAAAAGAAAGTTTATTTGGAGTACAATAAAATGTAGTACCGATAACAAGTCAAATATCATCAAAAAAGGAATTATTACTTAACAATTTAATAATGGCATCTATACAAATAAATACATAAGATAAAAAGATCTATGGTGCAAGGGAAGGAAATAAAAAATAAGGGGATAAGGAAAGGGACAATGGGAGCAGTAATTGAGAATGAACAAGCATTTCAATACAACAAAATTATATTTGTATATATTAAGGTTACTATTGAATACATCAAGGTGGTTGAGTAACTTCCTGAGTAGACGGTGTTGGAGCAAAGGAACTCTTGGCACAGTTATCTAAAAACATCGTAACAGGGAAGCACAAAAGTAGTCGTTTTTGTTTCAAGACAAGAAAAATAAAAGTTGTGTTGAGTCTGTAGTTATGGCAAATAGAGTACCACCAAGCCAAGTAGGAAAATTTAGAAGAGTCTTTCCAAGTTTTTGTTATCTGTTAAAAAGCAGTGGCAATTAGCAGGTCAATAATTTGCGTTTGTGATTTCGGTCTATTCCAACAATCAGCAAGACTACCCCGGATTATATTAGGAAATGTCAAGGAAGTGTTGGTTTTAAAGATGGTATTAATTTGGGATCAGACTGCTTTCCAAAACTGTAGAACTAGTGGGCATGAAAAAAGTAGATGACGAAGGTCTGCTTGTGGGAACGAACAAGACCAACAAGTGTAAGGAATGCATTTTGTGTAAGGAGGCCGGTGTTAGTAATAATCTATTGTAAATAAAAAAAGAGTTTGTGTAGTACTGGCTGCTCTGGAAGATTTTCTAATTTTCGTCCAAATTTGATCCCAAATAGATATGGGCCATTGTATGCCTAAATCGGTTTCCCAGGAAAGTTCAACTTTAGTTTTGGATCTTAGTAAGAGTGGGGATGGTAGGCAGGAGTAGAGGGTGGAAGCTTTGGATGATCTGGAAATTATATTTAGCCAGGGATGGTCCAATGGTTTAGGGGCAAGAGGCAAAGAGTGAAAGTGTGTGTAGGAATCTAATATGGCAGAACGTAGGGCTTGAAATTTGTTTAAGAAAGATAATGGTAGATAAAAAAAGAAAGCGCTTTTGAAAAAGTGAGAAAAGAGTTGTTCTCAAATAAATGATGTACTCATAAGATACCTCTGTCCCTCCAGGTTTTCCAATAAATTGGTTTTCCCTTGATGCAAATGAGTTTGTTATGCCAAATGGAGGAGTTGGGAAATGTATTTAAATCATGTGGTTCAACATGAAAAAGTTTATTCAAGCTATTACATGAATATTTAATAATAGGTGTATGTGAAGTCTGTGTTTTTCTCCTAAAAGATAGATATTCTTGAAAAGAAAACGGGGAAAGGAAGGAGCTCTCCAAATAAACCCACAGAGGAAGATTGTGCGATTGGATCGATAACTACTTGGATAACTGTTTCAGTGAAAATGCCCTGTGGAACTTAAGAAAATCAGGGAATCCGACACCTCCTTCAGATTTTTGACACCACAACTTAAGTAAAGACATTCTGGGTTTTTGTTCATCCATAACAAGGAACTGAGAATAGAATTGATTTTATGAAACCATTTTGCGGGGATAGGCATTGGTATATTAGAAAGAAGATTAAGAATAATCGGTGTCAACATCATTTTAATGGTGTGTAGACACCCCCACCATGAGAGATACAGAGGGTGCCATTTGGATGTAAGGGTAGTAAGTTTCTTAATACATTTATTAAAATTAAGCAGAATTGATGCTTTGAGGGAAGGAGTAAACCATATACCAAGGTATTTTATATGACGGAGGCTCCAAGTAAAATTAGATAAGGAAAAGTCTTCTTTAAAAGTATATTTGGAGAGGGGTAAAATGTCACATTTATCATTATTTAACTCGTAGCCTGAGACTGAATAATATGATTTAACTTCATTCATAAAAGTAGGCATGGAAGTATGAGGTTGGGAGAGAAATAAAAGAACGTCATCGGCATAAGCAGCTAATTTAACTTGTATAGATTTAGAGGAGTAGCCAGGGATGAGTTGATTTTGTCGTATCCTAAACAAAAAGGGTTACAAGGGCTAAATTAAAAAGGAAAGGAGACAGAGGGCAACCTTGTCTCACACCTGTATGAAGAGTAAAATAAGGAGATGTAACACCATTAGCAAAGATGGCAGCCTTAGGGTTGGAATACAGTAAAGAGATCAAAGAAATCATTTTTGGGCCAAAACCAAACCATTTTAATGTCAGAAAAATGAAAGGACAGTAAACTCTATCAAAAGCCTTCTCGGCATCTAGGACTATGGCAGCGAGGGGTTCTGTAAGATTTGATGACTTAGAGATAATATAAAAAAACAAGCGGGTTCCAGATGAGGCTCAGATTAGTACAATTAAAGTTTCTCCACAGGACATATGTTACTGGGCCTCGCCTGGTCCATATGGGGAGAGCGGAGAGTGTCGGAGGGGGTGCGGGGAGCTTGGCACTTTCATGCATATACTATGGCATTGCACGGTGGTGCAGGAGTACTGAGTGAAAATCCATGACACGCTGCGAGACGTCCTTGGGGTGGAGATAAGGCCAGAAGCCTGCAGATGTATTTTAAACATTTGGGAACCCATGGACCTGAACACGTATTGGAGACAATTGGTAACATTGGCATGTATGTTAGCTAAGCGTAATATTGCTCAACTGTGTGGAGGCAGCCAGCCTCCCCGGGTCAAGAAATGGGTGGAAGATTTGGACTGGTGCATGTTTAGGGAGAGGTCGGTCTTTGTGGCAAGGGGTTGTCCCGAGAAGTGGGGTAAAGTTTGGGGGGATTGGAATCATTACCGTGGAGATGTTTGTACGCCCCCGATACATTTGGAAGAAGTGGAGGTGCATGAGTCCCCTTGATCCATTATCTATATATTGTATTTATTATCTTGAATATATGGAATTGTAACTATGGCAATTATGAAAGCGTCTAATGTCACCTGATGTTTTTCTTTGTTGGTTGTTAATAAAATGATTTTTTTTAAAACAAAAAAACAAGCAGGTATTATCATTAATATATAGACCTTTAACAAAACCCGATTGTTCCTTACCTAAGAGTTGGGGTAGAAAAGATTCCAATCTAAGAGCTAATGATTTCGAGAAGATTTTGTTATCTATGTTAACTAGGGAAATGGGTCTATAATTTCTGCAGTAGTGTAAGTCTTTTCCCTCTTTTGGGATAAGGCAGATTAAGGCTTCTAGGAGAGTCCCAGAGGAATTGCCAGAAGAAAGAAAAGAGGAAATTAAATAGTGAAGCTTAGGGATGATTATTTGAGCAAAGTGTGAGAAGAATTCAACAGTGAAACCATCAGGACCAGGGGCCTTCTCTTTCTTAAGCGAATTAAGACCATTAAGAATGTCAATTGATGTCAAATCCGAATTCTAGGAGATCAAGAGGAATAGAAGAAATTGAATGTTTGTGGATTGAAGAGAGATACAGGGAGATATCATTTTCAGAGGGATACATTTCAGGAGTGTAAAGTTGCTCATAGAATTGAACAAATTCTTGTAGAATGTCAGCGTCTTTGAATTTAGAAGTGTTTGTGTCCGATATTATGGATTCAATAAGGGATTTATTTTGTTTGGTTTTTAAGTAATTGGCTAATAATTTACCAGATTTATTTTGTCCTCCTAAGAATTTAGCTCTGGTTTTTAAAAGAAACAAAGAGGCAGCATTGGTTGCGCCTTTATTATATTGGATTTTGGCATTAATGAGATCAGTTAAGCACTTCTTCGATTTGGAAGTGTAATATGTATGTTCCAATTTCTTTATCTTCGAGAGGAGTTAATTGTTTAAAGCCCGGGCATTTTTCCGTTTATTAGAGGTGTATCGAATATTAAAATCACGAGCAGAAGCCTTGAAAGAGTCTTAAATTATTTGAAAGGGCATAGTGTCATCAGTATTAAAGAGGAAATAACAGAGGAGCCGCCACTGGTGATTAAACTGATTTGTTAAAAGATCCTTTATAACTCATTCCTCTTCCCTTTGTCGTGTCCTGTGAAGGCTCAATCGGTCTTCACTGTGTAAGGAAAATTATCTAAATGAGAGCTCCTTACCCTCTCCCACTCTCCTCATCGACTGACAACAAAGGTCCATACGACCAATGATGGGGTTTACATGATGATTATAACTTGCTTCTGAGATTCAAGCATCCCTGCTCCAGCAAGACCGTTGCCCACACCCCACAAGTCTTTACTGAAGTTGTATTAACAGAAATATGTATTTTCTGCTTGTGGTGTAGCCAGCTATTTCACAGCTTCGGTGCTGAATTCACACTCTTCTGGAAAGGAGCATCTCTGACATCACGTTCAACTATGTCACTGAACGAAGCACTAGAAGAGCAGCTCTTGGAAGTGTGCTGACCATGATTGCAGGCTGATTCTGATGCACAAGTACTCACTATCAGAGACAGTAAAACAGTTTCTGTTTATTTGGCAGGGGTGAATATGCAAAGTTTTATAGTGAAAACTGAATTTTTCAGAGCAGGGGCTATGTATGAGGATGCGCTGACTTGTGTACAGAAATGTTGTTTCAGATTTTCACTGCCCATGGCGAGCACAGTTCAGCAGTGAATCCTGTCAGATGGCATCACCATTGAGGCATCACACCCGTGTAGACCCTAAAGCCATTTAAATAATATGATGGTAACTGGATGGAAAGATGTGAAGGGTAGATTATTGCTATAGGTTTTTCTTGAGAGGTAGGGGGTTATGGCAGGCAATGTAGGTTCTTTGTCACTTATCTGACAGGCCGTAGGAAGACATGTTAAAGGGAAAGCGAGACACATTGCTTGAGAAACATGTTAGAAAATATGAGCTGAATGTGAGGAACAAGACTAGAAAGGTAGGGAAAAGAGTTATTATTTGACAAAATAAAATGACCATGCAAATGATTCACATGTAGAAAAGTGAGGAACTGTTGTGATATTGATAGAAAGCAGTAGTGGATAGCACTTTAGCGAGTGTTAAGAAGGTACAAAACCATATAGGAGTCACTGCGATAGATGGTCACCCTAGAAGTTGGAGTCCAACTTGAATTTTGACCTCAAATGCAGTAAACTGCAGTGTTAATTTGGATGCTTCGATCAGGACACTGGTTAAAATATGATTTAAATATGTAGTTGAGGTTGCTTTAGTACCAGGTTTTTGTCTGCTCATGAGATGGGTCTCTTTAAGTGAAGCAACCAGGGGCGGCTCTAGGCTCAAGGCGGCCCTTGGCAGGGAGCGTAGATAGGGGGCCCCAGAAGAGGGGGTCTGGGCGGGGAGGAGCAGAGCGCGGAGGCAAGGGAAGAGGGAGGGTCAGGGTGTTTGGAAGTG
Source organism: Lissotriton helveticus (assembly GCF_964261635.1). Lineage (NCBI taxonomy): Eukaryota > Metazoa > Chordata > Amphibia > Caudata > Salamandridae > Lissotriton > Lissotriton helveticus. Next base: position 142,741,099 of record NC_136058.1, read on the forward strand.
GAACAGAGCCGGAGGCCACCATATCCTTGCCAGGGGCCGCCAAACAAATATGTATCCATCCTCAGAGGATTGTTATATTAAGGATATATATATGCGTGGTGGTCCCTTGGGTTTGGTGGCCCTGTGCAGGTGCACACCTTGCACATGCCTAAGGCTGCCCCTGAAGCAACATTCATCATCGGGGCTCGCAAAGTCCCTGTTTGAGGATGTCTACTGTTCATCGTCACATTGAAAAGGCTTCTTAGGTTGCAGATAGAAGTGTGCACATTTGCAAATGTGTTTTTAAAAGTATGATCTCCAAGTCGCAAAGCTTGCAAATTAAAACAAATAAATTAAAGGTTTCCACTTCAAAGTGCTCTTTCAGAGTTTATGACTACAATTTAAAGTGAAAACCACGATGTAAAATGTAGTAGTTGACCCAATTGTTTCATAATTTTCATTGGGTGGGTACCTCTGCCTTAGCTCTCTTGACAAAGGCATGCTCGTTCACTGCAATCCAGCTGTGACCACTGTCTGTGAAGGCAGTGTGCGGCACCAATTTAGGACGTGGGTAAAAGTCTGCTTTTCGTTTTTGAGAGCTGCACTTATTTAATTACAAATAAAGCACTGCAGCAAAAGCTTTGTGTGAGTTCCCATATAGGTAGTGAGTGCATCCTACCCCCAGTAGCAAGGAAAAAGGACCAAATCTTTTTTTTGGGAATATTGATGAGTTCAGGCACAGGTGACACAGTGCCGTGAGTTTGGCTCCCCAGCTTTCACTTTCATTTTATTTAAGACTGGTTCCTTGCATTTTGTAGTATGCAGTATGAAAGCAGAATCATTCTCTTCTTCTAGAATGGAATGGACCTCAGATGGAGATGTGCATGATAGAAGGAGAAGGGAAGAGACGTGGGGAAGACTGGGAGAGCGGGTTTACACTATGTGGGACACTGATTCTGATGTCATCATGAGGTATAGCCATCCAGGAACCTGTGGACTGGATTGGTGAATTACCATTCGAGATTATAATAAGAAGATGGAACAGACTGGAAAGTGATTATGATATGAGACTTATATTCTTCACCTGCATTGGATTAATTGGAACAATACACTGCTTGAAAAAAACGCCCTGGAGATGGTCGTTGGCTGAACGAAAACATGTTGGCTGAGGCTGTAACCATTTTAACTGACATGGAATTAAAACATTTGGAAGAAAACTGAAAAAGGCACAAGAATCTTTGAATTATTGGACTCTTTTCCTTTTTGGGTGCACCACTAAGTTAGTAACTTCATAAATAGCATATTGCCTTATTTTCTGCATAAAAGAATGTTGACTATCAAAGCTACGTTTTTTATTCTACTCTACATAAGCCTTTTACAACAATTGACTAATTCTTAGAAGTCGGTTTGAAACTATGATTTTGGAAAATACACTTTTGAAGAAGGCATCCTGTCCCAGGACATTGCTAGATTGAAATTAGTAACGTTTCGTAAAAAAGTACTACAGACGGCTCGCAAACTGGAAGCGATACTGACTCTAGCAAACTAGTGATTCAGCGAAAGTATTTTTCTTATTTTACTCACTCACTACTCTAACCGTACAGGGCACTCTACAGTTAATCAACTCCTCATTACTACCCTTTACCAAAGAGGTGATGGTCCTCTGATGGATCTTTCTCTGCCGATGGGAGGTGTGAGAATTAGGGTACCCAGATCAAGGTTTGCCACCCAGTGAGGACCATTAATTGGCGTCCAACTCACAAATTCATCATAAGGTTCAAAAACACCCCTCTTAGGACAATACAGTAAATATAAAGTATTCCAATAAGTAGACCTAACCTCCTTTAGAAGTTCAGTCTAATCAGAATTCCACTTTAAAAGTTCTGCAGTAGCAACACAGAATAGAAGAAGCGGACCTTGATGATCTGAAATTATTAATCCATGACTCTCTCTACTACGCATCTAGAACCAATTCTAAATAGCACAGTTTAGGTAAAGAACATCAGGAAACATCAATAGACTCAGGCAATTTTAGGAACTTTAAATATTGTATTAATGATCCAAAATCAATGCATACATGCAACATTATAAGTAGCTCAGTTAGAATACAAAATAGCACATAGTATAAAACTACACCTTTAATCAAAGAATTTCAAAGAGGATGGGTCATATCAGTGCTTAATTTGAGCCAGTGGTTTCCGGTGCTCAGCACAAGCACTTACTTGTCAACACCGCGGTTTGTATTTTAGTCTGCCACATAGTGGCCCTGTTAAAAATGACCATTGACTGCCGCCCAATACTTTCATATAACATTGGGAGCCTAGAGTATGTTGAATTGTCACACTCTTAAGAGTGTGACGATTAATAATTGATTTGGCACTGCCATTGTTAGCGCTGTCAGGAGCAATGTGTGGTGCAAGCTGCAGGGGCCTCCCAATGAGGACTCTGGCATTTCTTTTTTTACAAATTAAACACTGTTTCATATATTACTGATTCCTTCCACCATCAAAGTCAGAGGATGATTTCTTTACAGAATAAACTCACCACATACAGAAATTTCAGATACCTCCCACCATCAAAGGCAGAGGATGGTTTTATGATTCTTATCAAACTGAAGTTACAAGTTCCAACCACCATCTAGAGCAGAAGGATTGTTTACTCTCTTGACACTATTCAAAAGAGTTTAAACCAAAGGGCAAAAGGATCAAGTGTAAAGTGATCTATGGGCGAGTCCATAAGCATGAGCTAAAGGGAAAAGGCAAATCTGGTTGCTCACCAGATAGTCCAAGAAAGTTCAGCAGGCAAAGTCATTGGCAAAGGCAAAAACAGGGGACATAGAAAAATATGGCTTGTTTGGCAAAGAAGAATTTAAATGAATCTGTCAAAAACAGCAACATCAGCAAATTAATCCACAAGCATAGGTCTCCTTGCATAGGGGAAACATTAAGCATGTTGCTGTCAAAATTGTGCTGTTACACCGCTCCTTTGGAGTTGCTCCTTTTACAAAAATGATGATGCTTCATATGGTCAGTCATCACATCATAATGGTCATAATGGTCAGGTCGTCAAAGTCCTAAGGTACAAGATTTTGATACCCCAACATGATTTCCCATACATGTCATGAGAAACAATTCCTACTTCCGTCCTCACAGGTTAGTCAACAAAGAAAAGGTTACATCATTGCAGAACATGAGGTCTGTATAAAGTTCAGGTTCTCACCAGTTCACTATTCAGTGAGCTCTAGAAGAGTGTCCTTGGCTATACTAAATGTTGCATAAGTTGAACATATAAAGCAACATTTGAAGAAACGTGAAAAGAATGTCCAATCGAACTAAGTAATGAAGTTCAGCAAGAAATATGGCAGAAAGCATTTAAATTCAAATTTCACTGCAGTAAAATAAACTCTTTGTTAGAATCAAACATAATGAAATATATCAAGCAATTCATGTAAAGAAATAATAGTCAAATCGTCAGTGTATTATCACATGAAAATGACTAAGGTTAGCTTATTACTACAAACTTTCAACATTGATATATGTAAATTATTCCCAAAATTCATTTTACTAAAATTGTTCCAACATATTTATGATCCTAAATATATCTAGTCTCACTACTGAAAATATCAGCTATATAACTAGTTCTTACGTTTTGCACTGCATTCTTTTTATCACCCATTATAATGAAAGGCAATAGAAAAGCTAAGCCACATAATTAGAATTGCATTATTTTGTCAGTAAGCTTTATAGATCATTTCTTGTATAAGAAAACCTGTAATTACACCGTATTAGTAAACATTAAAATATTTTCGTGTTTGTCTTTTTCTACGTTTTTCAAGCATGCTTTAACGGTGCTGTTTCTCATTTCTCTGTCGTTTTGCTCAATGTGTGCATGGTACTTGCTATGATTTCAGTGTCCAATCTAGTGTGTATGTTGTTTAAAGAATAATCGATATCTAGGCTGTTAAACTAGCAAGGACATCATGAGCTGCAAGACATCAAGCTGATCTCATAAACAGCAAGTCGTGTCATGTTGTTGAAGAATCCATCAACAGTATTAAATGACTTTAAGTGACTTGACCCGACCCAGCATTAGTGAGCACCTGTCCTGGCTGCAGAAAGACTGGCACTTTTAGAATGGCTCCAGGAGCAAACTTCAATGCAGACATTTTTGCAGATAATCTACAATGATGAAACCCAAGAGGAAACTTGAGATCAATCACGGGCAAGCACCCAGATCCCAACAGCACATCTCAGAAATTAAAATCTAAGGTGGTTGATTTTCACAGCCAAGGTCATCTAATAGAAGTTAATGTGAGCCAACCAAAGTGTATTCTCAGGCAGAGGGAGTGTCCTTACAGACATGGACGAGGAACCATCTGAACTCATTCTTGAAACCAACATTTTAATGCGTGGGGTCCCATATCGTGTCAATACAGTAGCTACCATAAATGTCATAACAGACACTGTACTTGCCCAAATGAGCATAAAACCATCTCTGATGCCAGTGGGTGTGCAAACTGTTAGAAATGACCTTCTTTTGTGTTGTTTACCCCTAGAGTTTTCCCTTAACGGCCTTTGCTGCTTGTTGAACTCTGTACACTTTACCCATGCTAACCAGTGTTGACGTGCCTGCGCTTCCCCTGTAAACATGATGAAATTGGTATACCCCTAATTGGTACATTTAAATTACCTATGAGTCTCTAGTACATTATACAAAGTGTACTCAAAGCCTGTAAGTTAAATGGCATTAGAAGGCTGCAGCACACACTGGGTGACCCACTGCAGTGACAGTGCAATCATGACTGCAGACCTATATTTTGTAGCTTTTTTAAGCTGCAAATTCAACCTGTTAAAATGACCATTTTTGGCAGGCCAAAACCTTCTTTTTAAATATTAATACGTCACTCATACGGAGGCCTTATTGCTCATAAGGCAGAGTGCATGGTAGTTAAAGGTAAGACGTGGACATGTTTAATGTTAATGTTACACATGTACCTACAGTGAACAAGCCCCAACAGCTATGTTCACTATAGCAAAGCTATCTGTTCTTTAGGAAAAGCCATGGAATGAGGAATTACATTGACTAATGTTATTTCTGACCAGGACACAGCCACAAATGTCATTCTTACTCTTTAAGATTATATATATTTACAGTCCAATTCACTGGCTCACAAGCACTGAAGAGGAGAAGAAAGGTCCTGCCATCTTAGTTTTAGATACCGAGGGGCACTGTGGGGTTGTTTGGAGTAAGGCATACAGGTAATGCTGGAACAGTGGGTAGAGTTACCCCTGGGAACTCTTACTCCATTTATTAGGGAGTGGCAAGGAGTTTCTCCCACTCACAGACTGTTCCCAGGCATAAATGTGGCATCCCCAGTACCCTCCTCAGATCATTTTCTGGACCTGTGGAAAAGAAAACAAGGAATGGACCTGCTGTCTGTGACTTGAGGGAAGTTCAGGAGAGTGAATCTGTTCTCCCTCTTGTACTCAGACAATGAAGTGGATTTCAAGGATCATAAGGCTGACTTCCTGTTCAAGCTACAGGGACACAACAAGCTACAAGAGGCATTCTTCTGCCACTGCCCAGCTGACCAGTTTCAACTGGACCTGCTCTGCACCCTGCTGCTGACCTTTTCTGGAGTGAGTCTTGACCCCCTTGTGCTGCTACCATGGTCCTGAACCTTTGGCTGATGTCAAAGTGTATCCCTCCTTTCATATCCTGAAACCTGGAATGTATTAACCTTTTGGCTTCAAGACCCTCTGGAGGACCGTGACCAACCTACTAAGCTGATCTTATGAAAGTACGTTGGCACTGGGCCATATTTCAGGTTGCTCCCGCTTGGAGTTTTTCGGCAGCAGCAAATGCGATTCAGCAGGACTTTGCACAGAAGATATCTGGCTCAATGGAGCTGTGTTCGGCTACAGCCTGCACCTTTGCCGTGCTGGTGGAATCTGAGCTCCAAATAAGCAACAATGTCCGAAAGCAGAGATCTTCACAGGGCGAAAGGCAGCAAAAATATCTGGCCAGCGAGGGATCTTCGTTTGGCTCGAAATTCAAACTTCTCCCATTCTGAAGATTCCCACTAAAATGCAACAGCTTCACCTCGATCTTGTTCTGCTGCTTTCTGATGTAGCTGAGCCCTCTTTAGTCACAGCCTGCATCCTCACACTGCTGAGGATTTGTACTTCTTTTCAGAGGCTAAAAAAGGTAACACTTCTGACCCGTGCTCCATCTCAGTCAGTTGTAACTTGTGCCTAGCTACTGGTCAAGCACAACCAGGTGACTGTGGTTGGCTCTTAATGCTTTTGGTGCTATTTTTATATTTATACTTTAAACATTCATAACTCCCTAATTGTTTTTTGACTTTTGGTGTCAGTTAATTTCTTACCTATGCATATGGCTCAGAAACGCTGATTAAGTGCAAGAGTTGATTCTGTGCCTGGCTCGCGCATCATGATCAGGCTGCTGAATGTGACTTATGTGGTGGAGGGCGCTGCAGGCAAAGGATATCAAATTGGCTATTAGAATGGGCCTCATTCAGGTTCTGTTTCAAATAGTTACCAAGATGTGACTCAAATTATTCCAGACGTTTCCAGGGCATTGACAAACTTAAAAACAGATGTGTTCACCTTTACTTAGATGACACAGACCAGCCAGTGGCTTTGTACTTTAGAGACAGAATAATGTTTTCAATCGATTCTATGATGTTATGTTTCAACAAAACATCATAGAATCGATTGAAAACATTATTCTGTGGATTTCCCTTATTGTACCTTTTCTCAAACATCATGCTGGCTACAAGATTCGCATAGTGTGCATGCGACACCAGGTCATGGCAACACGTGAGAAGCTTGCAGCTCCTCGATTACGAGACATGATTCATTAGCTGAACGGAGCCCCGATTTTTACAAACCTGGACCGGAAGAAGGGTTATTACCAGCTGCAGCTTGCAGAGGAGTCCTGCTACATCACCATGTTTGCAACAACTCCAGATTCAGCATCTTGTCAGCTGCTGAAGTCTTCCAAGAGGAAGTTCATTGTGTAACACAGGGCATCCTAAACTGCTAGTCCTACAGTGACCACAGAAACGGCATGATACAAATTTTATGAAGTTCTGTCCAGCACTTTGAGCTACAAATTTGACATTCAACAAACACAGGTGTTTATTTGGACACTTATTTTTTGGGGGCAAATCTTCTCAAAACAAAACAAGGCATATACCCTGACTCCAAGGAGGCTGTCACACCGGCCCCCTCCTCCTAACCTGCACATTTCTTAGCTCTCGGGTCTTTTCTCGGCCTGGTAAGTTACTGTGCTCGTTACAAACCAGAGAACGCCCCCATCAGTGCTCCTTACATTTGATGTGATTTGCACAAAAATGTGCAAAACGTATCTTACTACAGCCCATCTCTTCAGGAGTTATTGTTGACCCCAGGCCTGGCAGTCTGGGTGCCTTCCTGGCTCAGAAAGATGTGGACAGAGAAGAGTTGGACCACATGCCAGCCACAAACTCAGCAATTTAGAACAGGCATGTTCCTGGGCAGAGGAAAGCCTAGCCATTATTTGAATGGGCAAACTTTTTCACTTTTTCGTGTACAGAAAGTCATTCACGATTGTCACAGACAAGAAAACCTTCTCTCCATCTTGGGAATTCCCAAAACTAAATTGACTCTAGCGCTAGAAAGACGGGATCTCTGTTTGCAGAAAATCATAAACAGGCCAGGTAAAGACAAAAACATGCAGACTTCATGCACAGATTTCCAATTCCTTGTAGTGAAACCAAACTAGTAAAACTAAACCACCTATGGCTAAAGAATACCTGAGGTATATCATCAAACAAACAACGCCTTGTGCCCCTGAGGAAGAGAAGGGTCATACAAGCGTCCACCATTCATCTCACATTGCAAGCAGTTTATGAACAAACTGACAATCAGAGATGGAGGGATCCGGAAAAGACTCACTAACAGCACAAACTGTGGGGCAAATCTACTATGTTTTGTTGCAGCACAGCAACCAAAGTTGATGTGCTGCATTGCATGAATGGAAGAGAGTAGGTCAGGGCCTTAGCTACAAAGAAATGCTGCTGCTCTCTTCCCAAGTGCTGGTGCACCATAATGAAATGGTGTCTGTGTCAATCTAGCATAGGCTTTGTACTGGAAGTACAGTACAAAATACTATGTTTAAGCTTACTTTTAAATCACATTTTGAACTACTTGCAGTCTGTTCAAGAGTGTGATATGTAGAACAAGATAAAGCAAATTAGTATAGTCTAATCTGGAGCCAGGTATCGCTGTCACTGCAACTTTTTTCCATCCTAGGTCAGATTGGGAATTAAGGGCCAGATGTTCGACCATCTTATTTTGCGAGTAGCAAATTGCGCTCAATTGCCAGTCGCAATTTGCGCCTCGCAAAATGACATCTAAAACAATTTCAGAGACACTATTTGCGATTCTCAATGGGGTCGCAAATTGCATGCCTCATCAAGATTCATGAGGCACTCACAATTTGCGACCCCATTGAGAATGGCTGGCCCTCCCAGGTATGGTTGCCTGCTGGGCTCAGCAGACCTCAATGTCTGGGACTGCTTTTAAATAAAGCAGTTTTTTTAAATGCAGCCTGTTTTCCTTAAAGGAAAACTGGATGCATTTAAAAAAAAAAAAAAATGAAACGCTTTCGTATCATTTTTTAAGGGCAGGTGGTTGTCCCTGGGACAACTGCCTGCCCCTAAAAAATATTTGCCGCTGCATTTGCAAAGGTAGAAGGGGTCCCCTGAGGACCCCTCCCCTTTTGCATTTGCATTACCATCCTCTTGAAGAGGGTGGTAAATTGCGAGTGTTTTGCGACTGCAATTGCGGTCGTAAAAAATTCGTACATGGCTTGTGGGATTGCTATTAGTAAGGGAACACCCTTCCTAATAGCGAGTCGCTAAACACTATTTCGCGAGTCTCAATTTATTTGCGTCTCGCAAAATAGTGTTAGAACATGGCCCACAGGATTTTTGCATGCACAAACGGGTCGCAAACCCGTTTGCGCATGCAAATTCCCTTCGTACATCTGGCCCTGATTTCCTTAAAATACTAATATGAAAGAAACATGAGGAAATACCTGAAGACACCAGGTTGAACAGAGATAGAGAACTGCAGATCATCATTCCAAAGCTCTACACTTCTGAGGAAGGTGTTGGTAAAGGGCCTATTCCAGATAGCCAGTTGGTCAAGCCAAACGTCTGAGTGAGATTCCATTAACAACTAGAGCAACCGTTTTCTCTGCATTTATTATTTTTTTATAAATATTTTTAATTTCATTTTTAACCAATGCAATAACAATAAGCATGTCACATTCAGTTGCAGTCGTGCATTGCCGATAATATGTGAACCACATCATAGAACACATATCCCCCCTCCCTCCCATGGGCCGAGCCCAGTCACAGTGTCCCAATCAGTGTCATTGCCAGCAAGGTTTGTCCCATATCCCTTGTCCACCCTGTGAGTCGGGCTCAAGGATCTCCTCATAGGAGGCACATTCTGGCCCAGCAGTGATAGTTGACTAGTCAGGTCCCAGTCCTCCATCCATTCCACATTTCCTCCATTTTCCCCATACTTTACGGAACTTCCGCGGGCCCCCTCTCGCCTTGTATGTAACTCTCTCTGCTGCCATGTACATATCCATCCCTCTCTTCCATTCTCCGAGTTCGGGAGATTGTGTCGCCCCCCCCCAGACGCGGACTACATCTTGTTTCACTACCACCAGTGCCAATTGTGCAAAGATAAGCAGAGGGCGGCCCAGATCAACATCCCTGTGTATCCCTAAAAGTACAAATTGGGGGTCTAAGGGCAACGTTTCACCCAGCACTTTACTCAGTTCTTTCAGGACATGTACCCAGTATGCGTGGATAACGGGGCAGTCCCAAATAGTATGATAAAAGTTCCCCTGTGGCTGTCTTTACCTTAAGCAATGGGGTTGACTGGCTCGACCCATACAATGTAGCCTGTCGTAATACACTCTGTGCAGTATCTCATATTGGATGAGTTGAAGGCGGGATTTAATTGCCACTTCTTCATGGTGCATCAGGGCCGCCTCCCAATCCACTGTCTCCAATGCCCCCAGGTTCTGTTCCATCGTGTCCCTCAACTTCCCCAATCTATCAGGCATGTTATTGTTGAGGGTCCTGTATGTGAGGGAGACTGCCTTATGGAGTATCTGCTCCTGCAATAGACAGCCCTCCAGCGGGGCGTATTCCGGCAGGGGGGTGGCAAGCGAGGCCTCGGCTGTCCAGGTATGTCCCAGCTGTGCATACTTAAAAATTTGAGTAGAGTGCAGGCCGAACTCCGCTGCTAGTGTCCTAAAGGTTTTGAGTTCTCCCTTAGCCACTATGTCACCTACATTAGAGATGCCACTGGTGTCCCATCCCCCAAAGCCCCTGAGTTTATGTAGTTCCTTCAACCAGGTGCAGTGCCATAGCGGTGTCTGTTTTGTTGGTCTGTGAGCCCAGCCCATTACTTTGGTCGCTCTGTCCCACACCTCCAGGGTTACTTGTGTGGCCGGGAGCAATCTCCCCCTTCCTCGTCCCCCGTACAGGAAATGTAGGTATGAATGCTGTGCCATGGTGTCCCTCTCCAGCCTATAGGTGGGGTGATCAGCCGGGGAGTGGAGCCACTCATTAACCGGTATCAGATGCTCCACCCAATATTAGGCCTCAATGTTCGACAAGGATATACCTCCATTGTATTGGTTTCGCTGGAGCGTGCAGAGGGCGATCCTTGCGTGTTTCCCGAGCCACATCAGACAGCGCAGTTCCCATCTGTAGCCTAGAACGTCTGCCTGGAGAGGGGGAAGTACTCATTTTGTAGGGCGTACAGGAAACGGGGCAGGATGATCATTTTGAACATTGTCGCCCGACCCAGTATCGTGAGGGGGAGCGCTTTCCACCTCTGCGCATCTGCTGCAAAGTTCGTTATGACCCGCTGGATGTTGTTTTGATAGGAAAGTTTTCTATCTGTGGTGAGATAAATCCTCAGATATGTAAAGCCCGTCCCTGAGGGTCTCTGTTGGGAAGGTAACTCCATTCTAGCGCCAGAATTTGAGATTCCAGAGAGGTTAGTTCCTCCTGTGCCCTCCACTTTTCCCATGCTCGTCTATTCTTGGCCCTGTCTCAGAGTACCGTCTTGTAGGCCTCCCATAATATAACGCCCGCCTGTACTGATCCCTTAATTTCTGTGAAATAAACTCTTGTGTCTGCCCAAAGTCCCTGCAAGACCTCCTTGTTCTACAGGTCCCAGGCCGATAGCCTACAATTTCCTTGTCCCACCCAGGGCCTCTCCCCTCCCTTGATCAGCAGGGGTGAGTGGTCGGAGATTCCACGGGCTAAATACTCTGCCTCATAAATGTTGCCGGAAACCCCCCGTGAGAGAAAGACGTAATCTAGTCAGGAGTGGACCCCATGCGCCCCAGAGTAGTACGAGTACAGTTGTGTATCCGGTAGCAGCCAACGCCATACATCCACTAAACCGAGGGTATTTACCAGTTTAGCTAGGTGAGTGGTGGGGGTGGGTCAGCGCAGGCCCTTAATCTGTCCTTGGTAATAGACATTATATCATTAAAATCACCTCCTATTATGTGTAGAGTATCCGGTGTCTCCAGTAGGATATCAGTCACCCCTTGAAAGGCCCTTGCCTGTAGTCTCGGGGGGGTCATTGACCAACACAATGGTAACCCTCTTTCTAGCACATGTGCCTGTCACTCCAACGTATGTTCCCTGAGGATATATCAATGTGCGTGTTACCTTGTAGGGGGGACTTTTTAATCAGAATGGCTACCCTCCGAGAGCTAGAGGTGTACCCCGCATGTGCTAGAACTGTGTATGCTCCCCTTGCCAGTAACCCACATCTAGTGCCCTTAAGGTGGGTCTCCTGTAGCAGGACCACATCTGGGCAAACCCGCTTCGGTCACCAGCCCCCACTTAATTTTATTTCCCACACCGTTCACGTTCCAGGTAAGTACTACGCAGGGATTAGTCTCCTGCCCGTTGCCCCTATCATCAACTTCTGGACCCATTAACATGCATGGTCACATGATGTCCCATGCGGGTGAGGTAGGCCATTGCGCATGCTGCTGTGTGTGTGTGACTACTATGCATAAAAACCCAACAACAAATTAAAACAAACATACAAAAAGAACTGTTGCAAACCCCCCATTCCCCATCCCCTCCCCACCTCTCTCCTCCTCGGTGTCGCACCTTCCGCCATCTGCACGAGGATGTGCCTCAGGGTAAGTGGAGGTCTGTCGCCCTCCCAAACCCAACTCAAGCCACCAGTTCTAACTCACGTGGTGTTCGCCAAGTCGTCTGAGGAGATTCTCTGCTAGCTGTGAGGGACCAGGGAGAAAAGTCCCTGTGTCAAGAGAGAAAAAAGAAAAACAAACAGCTAAAGGGAAAGGCCAAAAAAGAAAAGAATAGTAGAAAAGGAGGGCCACAGGGAGCCCAAGTCTGAGGCCACTCCAGGTCTCTCGCCTGTGTTACGGTGTAGTTCTTCGTACTCTCCGCAGGTTTCAACCAGATGAGAAGCAGGGAAAAATGGAGCGGGGCAAGCGTCTAACAAGGATACTCCGGGGTGTCAATCTGGTTTCACGGTCAACATCGCAGGCCCCTGTTCATGAATGCAAGTCCGGTGGTTCCCCCTGGGAGGTCATAGCGTCCGGTGCTGTGTCTTGATCCATTGCCACTATTTCAGCCACCAGTGGGTGAAGGAGAGTCCTTCATCGTCCTCCCCTCCCGAGGTGGTGTCTCTGTTTTCAGCCTCAGTGTCTGGATCGAGATGACCGGATAGCTGGGGAGTGCGGAAGTCCGCTGATAGGTGAGAATCCAGTGAGTAGCCGCTGCACCTCCGGGGTCTACCCGTGTTTCTTGGCACGTAAGGGGTTGCCTCCTGAAGTCAGTCTTTGTGGGCCTGTCATGGCCGTAGAGTTCTGTGTGGACCAGGGGATTGCCTGGCTTTCCCCACTGATGACTGATTGTGCCGTGATGACATTTCCAGCTGATCCAAAGCAGGGCGTTCCTCTAGCCAGTGCCACGCCTCCTCCTGTGTCTGGAAGAAGTGGGATTTGCCCATGAACATCACTTTCAGCTTTGCTGGCAATAGTAACATATATTGGATCTTGTGCTCACGAAGTTTTGCCTTCACTGAGTCGAAGATGCTGCGCTGTTTCTGTACCTCTCTACTGTAGTCAGGGAAGATCATTATGCAAGCGTTTTCATGTCGGATCTCCCCAAGCTTCCTAGCTTCCCTAAGGATCATGTCTCTATCCAGGAAGTTTAAAAAACGAGCAATGACAGGCTGCGACTGCGCTCCTACATGGGGCCCGGCCATTAGCGCCCTCTGAGCTCTTTCTATAACAAAGCATGTCGAAAATTTGTCATTCGGGAAGATGCGCAGGAGCCAGGAGTGGAGGAACTCTGGCATGTTCGTTCCCTCAATTCCTTCTCTAAAGCCCACAAAGCGGAGGTTATGCGACATGCCCTGTTTTCCGCATCATCCACAGGCCACTGTAGGTCTTTGTACGATGATTTCAAGTCCGCCATGTCCTTACGTAGACCTTGCACTGTGTTTTCTGCCTCCCCCACCCTGGTCTCCGTCTCTGTGACCCTGGCGGCCAAGTTTCGAAGGTCTTGAATCAGGAGTGTCACCTCTGGGCCCACAGCACTGATTTTGTCCTCCAGCGCTAACCTGGTGGAGTGGATTGCCTGGGGGAGAGTGTCTGTGTCCAAACGGGCAGGCGTCGCTCCTCCGGGGAAGGGGTGATAACCTTGGTGTAACAGTTCATCTTACCCTACTGCAGGGGTTTTGGATCCTTATCTTTGCCTATAGTCAGTGGTATCAAGTGGGTGGAGGGGGGCTTCTGGACTGGTTCTGTCAACAATATTTCTCCACCAGGATCCTCCGTCTATCCCTTTGTAATGTCAGCCTTTTGATGGGCCTCGTGGGGCCAGGCGATCCTGCGTCCAGTCTCTTGTTTAGTCCTTGCCCGAAAACAATGGCAATGGCCGCGGTGGGGCGCCATCCCCTAGCCAATGAGGGTCACTCGACATACACCCTCTGTCTCCCCCTGTGCTCCCAGCCTCACCGCCTCAGGATTACCGATACCTCAGGTGCCCCTCTGATCAGTCTCCTACACCAGTATCTATCGCCCCAGGGTCGCTGCGATGGGGGCACACTACATATGTTCAACCAGTCTCTGGGGTCTACTCATGGGCACTCCTGGCCCCAACTCCATTTCCTCTCCATCCACTCACTGTCCTCATCCCTCAACTTGGCCCACTTTCCCCCCTCGTGTCTCTCACCTGTGGCAGGAGCTACAAGTCAGATCAGAGCCACATCAGGGGCGTCACCAAAAGATGTCTGTACCTCCGCCTTGGTGTCCGCTTCAAGGGGTGGGGGGTGGGGAGAGCGCGGGAATCAACGCTCCTCTCAATAGAATCTCTGGTCCACAGCCGCTTCTAGGTCATCCTGTCTCGACCCCCACAGCCCCAGTGTCGGCGCACTCCAGCCAGACAGGGACGATCCCCCATCACAGCACTCTCTCCACACTCTCAATGTCAGCAGGTGGGGCCAGGGACCCGCAGGCGTCCAGGCTCGGCACCCCGCAGTCCGGGTCGTCAGCAATCCCCAGCACGTCCGGCGGCACCGCAAACCGCAGGGAAGCTTCTCTGGTGTCGTGTTCAGTGTGGGTCAAAATCAGGGCTGGAGGGGGGTTTGTGGGTGACACACTCGTCAATATCATACTCTGTGGAGCTCACCTTCCTCGGATGCAGCAGCGGGCCCCCGGGCAGTTCACCTCGTCACTCCGCAGCCTGGGCCCTCGAAAGTCTCCCGGCACTCACCCGGAGGGGCCCCTATCTCAACAGCACCGCAAGCCGCAGAGGGCTCCCGACCGGCAGCACTCAAGTCTTAAGGGGGAGACGGAGGGCAATACACCTCCCGACACCAGTCCCAGTGCAGCTGCAACTTTTCTCCTCTCTTCCGATCCACAGCAGCACTGACCAAGTCAGGGCGTCCACGACACCATCTTGTGCCGCCTTCTCGATCATCCGTTCACTCCGTCACTCTGGGGATATCGGTCAGTTGGAACCATCTGTGAGATATTTGGCTGCAGCGGAACATTCCTCGTCCCCCAGGGTGTAAAATGCTGGTATTCTCCGGGTCTATGGGTCACCGGATATGTGACGGATGGTGCTTAGTGCAGGAGCTCGGCAAAAGCACGTCTTACTCTGCCATGTTGCTGGCCACGCCCCCCTCTGCATTTAGTTTTAATCGATTATTTTGCATCCAATTCGAAATGAAAAGCATAAAACTTTGAAAAGTTTTGTGGGAGAAAGAGTGTTTTCTAGGAGCAACCGAATTTGTGAATCATCTGCGTACACATAGATTTTAAAACCCATATTATCAAAAGCCTTAGAAGGGGGGGGAGGGCACATATATTAAACAAGTGACGGGGAAGTTTAAATCCACCGTCAAATACAGTGGTCTTGCTAGCAGTGAAATTTCCCATATTCACTGTTTCAAATCACTCAGACGTGAAAGACTGCAGCCAAATAAATGTGCTGCTCTCACGATCTGCTGTAGCTAAATGTTTAATTAAGATTTTATGATCGACCATATCGAAAACACCAGAGAATCTCAAAGGATCAATGCATTGATATGGCCCTGATAGAGGTCTACTCAGATATAATCCAGAATTGATAAAAGAAAATGATTCTGTGCTGTGTGTTGACTAGAAAAGGGCTTAAAAACAATCTAAAAAATTAGTATTTTGACGAGGGTTAAAAAAGGTTGGGGGATGGATGGTATTCCATCCATCAGGCTGGTGGAGGATATTACCTCAGCCATCCTGCTGGAATAGAGGCTGACAAATTTACAAATGATCACAGGGCGAGCAGTCATATCTGTAAGTTGAATGGCTCACCTTTGCAGGTGCCGTCGGTTTTGATGACAGTTACTTTTTTTTGTTTTTCAAAAGCAAGCTTCCAAAGTGAGGGTTTGTTTTGGAAAAACAAAAAATAATGATCCCTACACCTTAGGACTTGTCTTCCATGGTCTGGTGGTCAATAATCTATAGTCTTGATGGGGAAAAGCAACACACAATAGCTTACTTAAAAGTTTTGGAGCTATGCCTTACACTATGGAGGAATTTATAGGTGCAAGGGGGGATCCGCGATACTGTCAGCCAGTTGTCTGAGAATCTTGCGGTGATAAAGGGCCAATGGTAAGCCAGACTTAAACAAGCCTATGGTGGAAAGTAAGACATCTCTTGACATTTGGTCTAGGAGTGACAGCTTAGTATGATTTAGTTCTTCATCTAGGATTTCTATGACAAAATATTGAAGAAAACAATATTATTTAAAAATATCAACTACAAAAAATATCCCACCCCTGCACCTAAACAAGAAATACAGAATTCAAAATTATCACTGTGAAAAATATCGAAACGACCTACATATAATTGAACAAAAATAAAGACATACAAAATATTCTTATCACATTACACATATGCAACGGAACTCAAAAATCGAAAAATAAATTGTGGACAATCGAAATACCATTAGTATTAAATTAAAAACAATACACCACTTTTATAGTTTAAAAACTTAAACTATAACCAAAACGTTATATATAATACCAATTATTTTAACAGTTGAATACAGTATAATAGTTTTCCATAGCGTATTGAAAATATGCAAAAATATAACTAAAATACGTACACACAAAAATATAGAATTAAAAAACTAATACAAAATAAAAACATTTATTTAAACATAGATAAGTATTTTAAATATCATATATTCATACACAGACACAAACATATGGGAGTATTTATATATATATTCTACTCTGGGCATTAGCTTGCCTAATCTTCACAACGGCCCCATCAACGCCGGGGATGCCTGGCTCCACCTTGGGGATTCCCAGTAGGGACCATCCCACAGGGAAAGCCAGGACGGGTTCCCCAGCGGTATACAGCGCCGGGACGCCCCTTTGCTGGGGCAGCTGTGCGCTTTACAAGTATACGACATTTAACATTTAATTTATATATATATTCACTGAAAGAAACATAGGTTTTAGGGGTGTTATAGTTAGCTGGACATTTCACTCATAAAAAACCATTGAAATTCCTCCGCTATAGTTAGTTGTACTAACTGTAACTCTCTCGCCCGCAAGCCACTGGTGATGATGTCACATAATACATCATTCATGACATGGTCAGTGACATCACTGATGACATCACTGATGACATCTCAAATGACATCACTGATGACATCATCCACATGACAATCAGATACACCTCATCATACACTACTATAATCTTTCATCACACACTGAAAAATACAGAGTGCCATATTTGAATCCATTGACACACCAATACAAGTATCTAAAAACCCACTCAGTCATTCCTAGATCTACACAAACATGTAATCAATTACATATAGATTCACTCATACATGCTGTCAATGATCAATAGAACACTATCAATTATACTAATACACTTATATTGACATTACACACCAGCACACATTCTATTTACTTATGTAGTCATCTACTCACTTATGCAAACAATGGATCATACTTATATTTACTCAGCTACACACTTATACAAACACCACTTCTTTTATTCATATAGATAGTAACTCATACTTAGTATGTTATAAAATCACTATTACAAGTATATAGATATCCATACAGTCACTCATGCAATCACTGAGTCTTATGTATACCTATTTATATAGAACAAATGTCACATACACTGCCTTTTATTATTCTACTTTGTTGGACATGTACCACTGAGCTATATATTTGCTCATTAGCACATCTATATACATATTCATTCACCCAAACAATTATTAATATTAATATTAATTATTAATATTAATTTCTAAGGTTTTTTAAATGCTAATTCCTAACTATAACCTGCCTGAAACCTATGGTTTTTTCAGTGAATTTCAAAGGTTTTTTAAATGCTAATTCCTAACTATAACCTGCCTGAAACCTATGGTTTTTTCAGTGAATTTTGAAGGTTTTTTAAATGACAATTCCTACTTATAATGTTGACCACTTCCCCATATTTTCAACAAGTAACCAAAACTGCAATGCTACCTAAAAATTCAGGCAATAGTTCAACTTACCACTAACAAATTAACATCAACATTTAAGTACTGTAAAAACGTTGAATATGTACTGCATGAATTACATTCAACTCACACCCATGTTTAAAGAGCAATATGTGATAGAGTTTCTAATTATACACTTCCCACGCCCAACAAAATCACAATACCCAGTGCCACGATCACAACAACCATCCCCACGGACCCCTGCCCCCTACTACCTCAGAAGCAGCGCAAAACAGTACAACGGACCTTTCCAAAATAATATATCTCCTCAACAGTATACTACCTTAATCTACAGAGAAGTGGCAACTAAGTATGTATAAGGGAAAGAACTCGAACATCAACAATAATGTACACAACGCTAAGACTAACTGTAAAATACTATACACAATTCACTATAGAAATCAAAAACTGTTCAGTGTGTACAACTGATAGAGCGCGCGAGGCCACCCGACCAACAATTTCGCCGGTTTCCGGCTTCGGGCCCATATACTTTCAAAAAAATCACCATACACATTGACCAGGTGACTTCACGAGCTCTACCAATTTGTGTGTGTTCCCTACTATTGTTTCAATGTACCCGACTTACCATCCACTAATACGGGTACCTAATGACCACAATGAATCAGGGAGCTAGCTGTAAAAGGAAAGGCAAACCAAATACAAACCCAACCAATAACATTCAAATATTGTTGAAAATGACCACGGACAACTGGAAGTTTTAAAATGTTTATCTAAAGTTCATTGTTTTCGTTCATCAAATACACAAGAATGAGACATTCAATGACTAGGATAATATAAATGATATAACTATAGAGAAATAAAGATAGGGTAATCATTAAAAATACTGATATAAAATGTAACGGGAAGATACTATGCAATTTCAGTAATATTTAAGCATGGGCAGACTATGCATGTATAACTACAGGAGGGCCTATAAAGAGTAACACGCTAAACTTAAAGTGAATGGACCTTTAAATAGTCTAGGTAAGGAGGTTCTAGACCATATCAGAAAATGACAAACTGCAATGCAAAATATAATTTCTAACAAGTGAGAAGACATAGGAACAAATTTATGAGAAAAATGCAAATGACTTTCAATAGTTGCGGAAAGACATGGAAAATTTACATATGCAGAGGTGTCACTTTATTGTAGCAAAAGGTAGAAATATAGAAAGGTGCAAGTTTTAAAGAACTTAGAGCAGTATTTACCTAGACTGGTGTGGAAACCAAACCCTGGCCACGGGTCAGTTAAGGACAGGAAACCCTCAAGGAAGGATACCCCTCAAAGGACAGCAGGTGCAGAATGGACACCCAGGACAGGACAGGATACCCTCGGATTAGGAATCAGGACAGGACCCTCAGGACAGGACAGCAAACCCTCAGGACAGGACCACACCCGCAGTTTAGAAGCAACGCCTGCGCTCCACCCTCTCTGCAGCTATCGATCAAGACCCCGATTGGGTCAGCGAACTCCCAGCAAAGTGTTTCGCCAGCACTTTAAGGTTCAGTAGAACCTTAGTCTATGGTCAAATTCGGACAGAGTGCTCCGCAGCTCTCTGTGTCTTCAGTCACCTATTGAGTACGATGGGTCAGTGACAGGTCAGCTAAACCAGACAAGTCGGACGACTTCCCTAGGTGAACCCAGGGCAGATATACTGTTTTGGGGCAGTGTACCACCCCCCAATGTTGCAAAGTGTCAGAATCCCTCAATTTGGATTGGTCCTAAGGTAGGATTTGGGTAACACACCAATCACAATACAACATTTCAAGCCTGTATTTGCATGTTTGGGTACCGCCTAGTAAGATTGGGGTTCCCATGAGAAACTACACGGCAAACAGTAGCACAATATTACAATGTAACATATAAGGAGCCACATTCGCTGTTCTCGCGGGGCAGAGGTGACTTTCTCAGGAACATCTTGCACATCACTGCCAACTGGCTGTGTTCCATCAGTCAAGGTCCACTGTGCCTCAGAGTTGCGCAGGCGCAGAAGGGACCTCCAATATGGCTCTCCTCTCTCTCAGACCCCCATTCCCCGCGGTACATGAAAAGTAAGCGAAAACATATTAATACATAATAATGTCATCATGAAAACACATCACATGGTTGGTACTTTAAACTTATCATCAAGAAATTTACTTATGCATTCTAAATGTTAGCTACATAAAAATAATGACACGAGCAAACTGCACGAGCAGTATAAGCTATGTATTACGCATGCGCAGGAATTTCCCTCCAATTCTGCAGACGCGTCAGGACACGTGAGTATGGCTGACGCATGCGCAGTAACTAAATACAAGCGGCGGCCATATTAAAGGACACGGATTAAATGCATTAGGAATACACATAGGCAAGCTTCATGAACTTTGCCCAAACAAAAATAAACGTTAGTAAAACATACACTTGTTACCTTGTTACACATAAACGAGGTTCATGACTTCAGCAAGTCCGCAAAATATGCGAAGCTTTGCTTCATCAATCCCCTCTTTGATGATATTTACTATCATCACAAAATAGATGGAACCAGATGCCAACTTTCTTTCACACTTTATACAGCTCTATCTCTTCCAGCAATCGTTCTAACTTTTCTCTTTCAGTTCTGGTAGGGTGAGAAGTCTTCACCTTTTTGTATATCTGATCATTCACTTCCTCTAATTCGATCTCATCCACACTTCGTTTCACTCCTCTTGCATTTACCTCGTGCTTTTTGGTGCGCTTGCGGTATTTACAACAAATAAAAATGAATAATATGATAAGACCTATAATTCCAATTGGCATCAGTACCTTAAACAATAAGCTTTTACCTAAGCTAGCGAGCCAATGACCTACGTTTGAGAGACCATCTACCAGTCTCTTCCAGGCACTATCAACCTCGAGTGGTTTGAGTTCCTTTGCCAAATTAGTAATGTTTTTCACATATCTTTTGATCTGTACACTTTTATCCGGAATATAGGTGCAACAATGTTGCGCCCTCAACATCCGGCAGACTCCGCCCTCTTTTGCTAATAAGGTATCAAGAGCAAGTCTGTTCTGCAAAACCATTGATCTAATCGCAACCATTTCGGTATTGACCAGCAGAAATCCATGAGCTGTCTCAGTAGACAATACATCCACTATAGTAGACAATTTGCAAATTCTGTGAGTGTTCAGAACCACTCCCACTCCAGGTATCAGTGCACTGAAAATACTACCCATAATTTCACCTATACTTTCTCTTTTACTACGCATTAAGCCATTAGTATTTTCATTGCTTCCAGCATTTCCATTCACATGGTATATTTTTGGGAAGACAATGCCAAAATAGCAGCTTCCATACCAGTGATCCGGCAATTTGAAATAAGCCTTGTCCCCACAAATATAATAAATTCCAGGAAACACAGGCTCTGACCCATTTTTGAAACCCCAACCTCCAATTACCTTGTAATTATGTTCGCATTCACTGGAACCAATGAAAATGTTATTATAGTAGCTAGTCTTCTCGCGGTGAAGACATAGCTTGCCTTTCTTCTCAAAATCCAGCAACAGAGCAGGACCCGCTCCACCAGATGAGGTGCCTTCCATGTTCTCTGCCCATCTTGGCCTTTTCTGACTTTCGTCATTAGCCTTCTTTTGAATTTTAATTCTCCTTTTCTCTGCCATGTTCAGGAACATCTTTTCCTGCTCACGCAAAGAACAAGTCAAGTTATCTCTGTGTGCATCAGCTATGTCAATGTTACCTATAGTCAGAAAGTAGTCTCCCATATATCTTATGGTGTCACTTTTGGTATGTACAGGATTCAAGTTCCCACGTATAGGAAGTTCAGAAAAGATCACGTCATTGTTAGAGTAATAGTACTGTAACGGTCCTCTTTTGTAAAATAAACTAGCTAAAATACTACAGGAGATTCCATATGTCAACGGCAAGTGATGGTATGTCACGCCTTCAGCTACAGAAGTAGGTAGCTTCATGCAGACATAGCAATCTTCAATTTCCATAGTCTCTACATAGTGTATTAACAAGTTTGCAAAAACATTTAAGTGTGTCTTGTTCTTAACTCCATGATAATGTAGTCCTCCCTCATCTGATGCTTCTAAGTCTTGTTTTGTTTGTCTCAGTGCTCTCTCATGTCTTGCTACACTCTGTGTTGTCAGCTCCTCACTGTCAGTATTTACAATTTCAGTAGGGACAATGTTAGTATCTTTACTTACAGCAAAGGGAATGAAAATTGTTAGTCCTATCCAGATGACTATCAGTACTACTATACTACATATACACACCTTGCAGCACGTCTTGAAACGACTGCAACTAGGTCTACCATTCACAGTTGAATCAGACATTTCGGCTCAGAAGAAGTTTCTCGACCCCTCTTTGTGTCTTTACAAAACTAGCTTACTTTGTGCAAATTCACGGTGGTTCGTCTTCTTCTTCAGCAGAGTACTCAGGGACGGGCTCTCCGTCGCTTACGTCAGTTATATCAAGATCTTCAAGTTCTTCCAAAACGAGTGTCCATTCAGGAGACTTGTACTTTTTATTTTGTCTTTTTATTCGCTCACTTCTTCTTTTGGAAGAGTTTCCCTCCTGTTCTGCTATTCGCGCACTTCTCCTTGCTTCTGCACGTTTTTCTTCCACTGTCTTTATCCTTAGCCTCAATTTCTTTATGTACCTAGGCTCAAGGTGTTTTATTTTCTTAAGTCTTTTCTCTGGCACTTGGATTTCGTTTCCTTCCCTTACCCTCTTGTTTTCTTTAATCTGCGGCAATTCTGCTTCATTCTCTTCTTCTTCTTCCCCTATCTGGCTAGTTCCAGGGCTAGCATCTATTTCTTCTGCCTGGTTACTAATCTGGCCTTGATCAGGAATATTTTGTTTTTGACTTTCGATTGTCTCTCTTTCTGTTTCAGTTTCAGTTTCTATTTCCTGAACCCGTTCTTCTATCCCTATCTGATCCTGTTCAAGCACTTCGATCTCTTGATTTTCTTCTGCTTGAACTATTATTCTATGTCTAAGCTGTCCCTTATCCACATCAGGAGTTAGTGGAGGTGTATCGAACACCTGTTCTGTCCCTGTCTGACCTTCTCCTTCCTCAGTTTTAATGTGAATCTCAAGAGGCTGAGGTTCTTCGCCTGTGCCTTGCTTTTCCTGACTAGTCCACTCTCTACCTTTACAAAGTCGCTCTCTTGTTCGGATGGGATCTTCGGTCAGATCAATCAATGGTATCCACTCTTCTGGCCATATGCTTGGCAGCTCGTCATCAGCTACTCCTGGCTCAGTTTCCTGGACCTCTTCAGCAGGCTGGATTCTTGGCAGTTCGTAGTCAACTACTCCTGGGCCAACGTCTGCTGTTCCTGCAGCTTGACTGGTGCTGGGCTGTTCGTTGTCAGCTGCTTCTGGTCTGGCTCCTGCAGAGTCCTCTGCTGGACGCCCTTCTACTTCAGGTTCCTGGTCTGGTAATACCTTCTGGGTGTGTCCGGCGTGGATCCACTGGGGAACACCTGCACACTTCACTGCGGTGGTTGTTACCAGGATTACTTGGCGTTTCTTTCCCCACCTTGGTGCCAGACAGCTTGACCGAGTGTGCTTCTTTATTTTGACCCAGTCTCCTGGAACCAAGTTGTGGAGAGGAGTCGTTGGATTGAGGATGCCGTCGTCTCCAATCTGGCGAGAGATAGAACGCACTTGGTCACCCAATCTTCTGCAGTATTCAAGCACCAAATCATCAGTAATACTCAACAGTTTGCTTCCTGGCACCCATGCTTGTCTCATCACTCTTCCCATAATGATTTCATGGGGACTTAGGCCTGTCTTGCGGTCAGGAACACTTCTCAGTCCCATCAGGACCAGGGGCAGGGCCTTCACCCAGTTCATGCCAGATGCATCGCACAGCTTTGCTAGTCTGTTTTTGATAGTTCCATTTATTTGCTCCACTACTCCAGAAGCCTCTGGATGATATGCACAGTGAAGTTTCTGCCTTATTCCAAAGGCCTTACAGAGTTCAGCCATTATTTCATTCTGAAAATGTCCACCCTTATCTGATTCAATAATGAATGGTACCCCGAATATAGGTATCAGTTCTTTTAGTAAACACTTGGCTACTGTCAGTGCATCACTTTGGGGAGTAGGGTAAGCTTCTACCCACTTTGAAAACAAGCAAACAATGACAAGGACATATCGCTTCCCTTCACAACGGGGCATGGTGATGAAGTCAATCTGCATCCTTACAAAAGGACCCCCTGATCTCCCAATTTTGCTCAGTTCTACCATTGTCCTCTTGCCTGGGTTCATCTGTTGACATGACAGGCACCTCTGGCAGAGGGACTCTGCTACCTTCCTGAACTTTTTACTGTACCAAGTCTGCTGAAATACCAGAATCATGGCATCCCTACCAATGTGTGACCCTTCGTGTATTAATCTTGCCATTGTGCCAAGCAAGTGTCGGGGTAATACAGGCATACCAGTTGGGCCCAAGATGACACCATCCACACGTCTCGGTCTACACCCATCCTCCTTCCATTTCTCCCTTTCTTGCCAAGGGGCCGACTCCTGCCACTCTCTCACTTCATCCCATGTAGGCACTTCTTCAAACACCTGAAGTTGGCAGCTGGTTCCTGGCCCCCCTCGTTTTGGATTTACGATATACCGATCTCTGGCGCACCATTGGGCCACTCGATCAGCATAATCGTTTCCCAGTGATACTTTGTCCATGCTCTTCTTATGAGCAACGCACTTTACCACTGCCAGTTCCTTCGGTAACTGGATGGCCTCTAAAAGGTCATGAACAACTTTTCCATTTCGAATGGGAGTACCTGAGGAAGTCAGGAATTCCCTCTGTAGCCACAATTGGCCAAAGTCATGCACAACACCATATCAGTACTGACTGTCAGTGTACACTGTTATGCGTATGTTTTTCCCAATTTTACAAGCCTTTATCATAGCAATCAATTCGGCTACTTGTGCAGACTTTATGTTATATAGATAACCTGCTTCTTCAATTTTGGTTAAGGAGACTACAGCATAGGCAGCACTCAGGCCTCCTAGTTCATGTCTTAGACAGGAACCATCCACAAATAATTCCATGTCATGCACAGGCAATGGAGTTTCTTTAATGTCTGGGCGTGGCTTGGTACTGAACTCTGTCAGATCGATGCAGTCATGTTCATCATCATCCCCATCTTCCATATCTATGGGGTCGGGGAGTAAAGTGGCAGGGTTCAGAATACCACACCTAACAATGCTTACATTTGCTGCACCCACAAGAATCCTCTCGTATTTAGTCAGCCGACTAGGGGTGAGATACTGAGTTTTTGTTCTGGTCAATAAAATTACCACTCCATGTGAAACATACACAGTCACAGGATGTCCCATGACAATGGACTCACTTTGTTCCAAACTTGCACAGGTAGCTGCTACTGCTTTCAGACAGCCTGGTAACCCAGCAGCTACTGGGTCCAAGGTGGCAGAGAAATAGGCCACAGGCCTTCTGGTCGTGCCATGTTCTTGAGTCAGGACTGACAATGCGCAATTATCGCGAGTGTCACAGAATAGGGCAAACTCTTTGGAATAATCTGGCATTCCCAACGCAGGGGCTGTACACAGACAATTTTTCAGTTTGGTGAAGGCCATTAGGCTTTCATCATCCCATTCTACTATATCTGGCATTCCTCTCTTGGTCATTTTTATCAAAGGTCTGGCTAGGACTGCAAATCCCAGAATCCACTGCCTGCAGTATCCTAGTACACCCAGGAACATTCTGATCTCTTTTTGGGTACGGGGCAACTGCATCTTTTGAATTATTCTCACTCTTTCGGATGTTACTTTTCTTACGCCCTTTTCTATCTGGTGTCCTAGATATTTCACTGATTTTGCACAAAACTGTAGTTTGTCAGGGGCCACTTTATGTCCTTTCTCACACAGGTGATTTAGTAGGGCAATGGTGTCAACCACACAGTCCCTATGACTCTTAGACGCCAGTAGAAGGTCGTCTATGTACTGCACTAGGACAGAGTTCCCAGGTAAGATCAAAGTTTCTAAACATTTTTTCAAGATCTGATTAAAGATAGAGGGGCTCTCTGTATACCCTTGAGGGACCCGATTCCAGCAATACACGTGACCTTCGAAGGCAAATGAGAAAAGAAATTTGCTGTCGGGGTGCAAGGGTATCGAAAAGAATGCATGACACAAATCAATCACAGTGAACCACTCAGCATCCCAGGGAATCTGGTACAGAATCACTGCAGGGTTCGGGACAATAGGGCAACAGGGAACTACAATTTTGTTTACCTTTCTCAGGTCCTGCACTACCCGGTACTTGCCACTAGGCTTCTTGATGCCCATAATCGGTGAGTTGCATGGGCTACTCATTACTTCCTGTATGATGTTTCCTTCTAGCAATTTTTGTATCTCCAGTGTCACACCGGCTTTTACTTCAGCATTCATTCGGTAGGGCTTGGTATTAGGGTATACTGCATTATCCTTGATGGCTATCTGTATGGGGTCTACATCCTTCATTAATCCCACATCTTTTCCAGTGAAGTCCCACACATCTGGCTTTACTGCTTCTTGGAGTTCTTTGGGCAAGTCCTGCAGGGTCAATCTTTTAATTTCCGAGTCAGGTCTGAGTAACAATAATTTATAAATGCCATCTTCATCCGGGGTCTGAATTTCCACCCCCTTTGGTGTGCAAAAGATAGTACAGTTCATTTTGCACAACAAATCGCGACCCAGTAGATTCACTGGACTGGTGTCACAGACGACAAATCTATGCATTTGTTTAAAATTTCCAATTGAAATCTCCATTGGTTCGGTAACAGGAGTACTAATCAATTGATTAGATACACCCACTACTTGGATATTTTCTCCCGAGAGGGGTAGGTTTGGAACGTCCACTGTTCTCACAGTAGAACGGGTAGCGCCAGTGTCCAACAGAAAAGTGACATCATTTCCGTCAACCTTTCCTTCAATGTATGGTCCGGACTGGTCTACCGGCAAGGAAGCGCCAAGTACGCACTCCTCGTCCTCCCCTCTCAGGCCCCGTCAGTACTGGTCATTACACAGGAAGGTATCATTCAACAGATACTGCGAAGTTGCTGCATTTCTGTTCTCACCGCTTTCCCAAACTTCTATCTCTTCACCCTCTGCCTGTTTTCCCCTGTATACCTGCTTTGGTGCCCGAGGCACCTGAACTGTTTTTACCTGTGGTTGAGTCTTTCTTGGTCTTTCTTTCTGCGTCTGTGGAGTTAAATCAGGTGTTTTGGCGTTATCATCTATCAAATAGGGACACTCGTTACGCCAGTGTCCAAATTCGCCGCACTGATGGCAGGGAAATTTCTTCATAGCCTCTTCCCTGCTAAATTTGGGCCGGGGCTTTCCTCCACCCCCTCCCCCAGGACCTTTGTTCTCAGCATTTTTAACCAGGTTACTCAACTGTTTTTCCTGCTGTTCTGCGAGCTTAACTTGAGCCCACATCACTTTCTCCTTAAGGGCCTTTTTCTTTTCTGCCATCTCGTCCTCGCAGTATTTTGCGTACCGCAGGACCTCATCCATCTTTTTGGTGTGCCAGCAGATTTTATTATCTTTTATCCACTGACAAATTTCGGGTCTTAAACCATTTACAAACCTGTAAATAAAATGCGTCATATCCTTCATCTCGATGTTGTCTATACCACTGTATGTTTTAAACACCTGCAACAGCCTTTCATAATAGGAGTGCACTGTCTCATCTCTTTCCTGTGTTGTTCTATCTATTTTGGTCCAATCTGTTTCCTTTGCTGGCACCTTTTCTTTCAAGTACTGAATTACCTGCTCATATTTTCTCATCACTTCTTTCGATGGTTCCCCGGTTTTCTCATCTCTCGGGTATTCCTCACTAGGCCAGGCTATGGCTATTTTACACTCGGTCCATAGATCAACCGGGACCACAATGTCGAAAAACCCATCCAGGTCTTTCCACAGGCATTTCTGCACCTTCACGAACCTTTCCACTTGCCGGTACCAGTCAACTGGTTTCTCGCGCAATTTTGGAAAATCGTTCGTAAAGGACACAATATCCTGTCTGGACCAGGGGACATGCACATATTTCCCTCCTGGTACTTCGCGCATGGGGCATAACTGCTCAGGTTTTTCTACCTCCCTTAAAGCAAACTCAGGAGTCGCTTGTCGGGAGCGAGCCTCTTCTTTCTTTCTCGCCCACCTGCTTCTCCATCTTTCCACATCTCCCCATTTTTGCAGTACCCCCAATAATTCTTTAATCTGCAACTTTTTTCCTGCCACATTCAGGTGTTCTATATCTTTGTCTGAGAAGTCTGCTCTGTACGGTTTCTGCAAGGGCTTGGATTTTGAAATATCTATCCCCATACTAGCTGCGGTGTCTGTCAGTTTTTCGTGGAGTACTCTGGTGTTTCTGGTAAGGCTTTTACACATAAACGACAATTCTTCTTCAGAGTAGGTATTCAATCGATCCAACCCCACATTTCCGGCCATTAATTCTTCTATTTCTACCCTCAGCTTGTAGAGGTCTAAAGGTTTCGTTTGCGGGGTCTGTTTTTCTAATTCGCGACTCCAATTCTCAATTTCTTCTGGCGTTACCAAAGAGACACTCCTAGTACCTGTTGCTGATTCCATTTTAATTTCCTTTGCATTAAAAGGGTTATGCCTCTGCTGCATTCCTTTTCCGGTCTGTTTGTTTGGTAAGTCCAAGAACGCTACTTCAGACTCACACTCACTAGACTGATCATCTATGATTATCGGTTCCTGTCTCGGGGGTGCCATGACTGGGGTCATTACTGGAGTAATTGGATTTCCCTGACTATTTCCGTATAACGGAACCACTGGTCCAATAGTTACTGGAATAGTCAACGCCTCTGGACTGGTGTTTAACTGTGAAATTTTCTGAATTATTTCTGTCCTTTGTCTAGCTAGAGCCTCTTGCTCCTTTTCCACTAGTATCCTTCTCAATGTCGTGTCATGCAATATCTGTGGGGTCAATGGAGGAGTAAAACTCAGGGCAGTAGGATGCGTTTCACTTGGTCCCCCACCATAATTTGGTTTCGGGAATAAAGTTCCGGTGTTAAAGGACCTGCGCTCTTCCTCATATGGAGGTTGAACAAAAGGCAGTCCTGAACTTGATTGTTTCTCTTCGTTTTCATACATAGGTCTGGGAAGGAACACTTTTGTACGTGAATATTTTTCTTCCTGGCTTGCGGGCACTTTGGGATATATATCCCTTGTTTCCGCCGGTTCGGGTTTCTCAAAATAGGGCAATACTTGACCACCCCCTCCCAGTCCTAATGATCTGTCCTCCTCCTTGAGGAAGTGGCGTCGGGGAGCATCTCCTACACTGGAAGGTCGGGTTCCCTCAATATAAGGTGGCGGACTTCTAGTACAGATTTCGTCTATTAATTCATCATCTGACTCCCCAGGGGCCCCCCAATGTTTACATTTTTCAGCGCCTTTCTCACCCGCTGCAGGTTTATGACATGCTGGCATCATGGGAAACAGACCCTCAACAATCATGCTCTGCCTCCATTGTTTCATCCTTTTGTCCCTGGACTCCTGTTTCAGCCTGGGGTACCACTTGGTCAAACCCTTGTCCATTCGGGGTCTTTCTCTTTCAAAAGCCTCAATCTCCCATTCCTCTAATGCCTCATACTGCGTTAGTCTCGGTCTGGGATGCAGTTCATTCATCCGAGTTCTTAAATTAAATAAGATCCTACCATTGAAAGTACCATCTAACGGAAAAGCCAATACTCCGTCATCTTTTGTGTATTTCACCCAATTCTCCAACCACACACAGGTATTGTACCCTCGGTCAAACATCATGAATGAGGCAGGAGTATTAGGTGGTGGGACAAGAACACCTTCTCTAGATTTAATTTGTTTGTCCGTTTTAAAATAATTTTTCACCCTACTTACAAGGGACAATTTTCTCTTAGTTCCATACATAATATCGTATCTATTAGTCTTCCACTGATCCCTTTCAAACCCTAGGTGCCTTGGATCAGGTCTAGTTCCTGTAGTCTGCGAGTGCCACATACGACTTCTACGCTTAACTTTGTTTACAAACTACCTCCAATCAGAATGCGCCTTGCGACGCCGTGCGACCAATGGGGTGCACGCGTTCAAATAGTTTCAACCAATGGGTGCGCGGCCCCTTCGTGAGACAGTTCTCACTCCTCGGCGCTTCACCCCTCCTTTACAATTCCAGCCCCGCTACCCGCCCGCTGCGTCTACCAATCCCAGCGCGGCACGGAGTGACGTCAGAGACGCTTCGCGGCTGACTCCCTCCCTTCACAAGGTAACGGAAACTTTCTTGCTTTCTAAAGTGCTCAGTGCTTGGTTATTTTACAACAAATACACATTCGCCACAGTGCTCAAGTGTCTAGACAGAAAGCTCTCTTTTACTGCAAGTAAACTACTTCCATTTACTTTTCACACGCTGCGAGCAGATCTCTTCCGCCTACCCTTCACTCTAGCATCGGTGAACCTGTTATTCCCCTAAACTCATCCACTTCTCCGAGATATATCTGAGTCTAAGGTTTCTCAGCGGACCCCTCTGCTTTCACCCAAGCTCCGAGAAACCCGCTACTCTTCCGATGTGACCCTTACTAGGTTACGCCACTATGGGAATTTTGCCAATGAACCTCGTTACTAACATTTATTCACGCATGTATTCAGAAAAAACCCTAGTTAGTGCTTCCCGGTTATCCTAACCTGCACCTAACTTTCCTCGAGCCTGTGACCTCTGGACAATGGATTCTATTCACCACTTGCCCTTTCAATTCCCCGGGGAGTTCGGACAACAAGAAACAATACGGTTTACGAACGCATGGATTAATACATATAACAATATCAGAACAAGAATAATAACAATACAAAAATTCATGAATTCAAAGGCAACACACTTCAAGAGACTGATCAGATCCCCTGGAATGGCCGCTCTTATAGCAGCATCAATGTACTAGCAGCTACCGACTTGACTAGACTAACTAGTCCTACCTAACCTTTAGCTAGTCCCTAACCATCCTCTGCTACCAGAAAAACTGATAGAGCGCGCGAGGCCACCCGACCAACAATTTCGCCGGTTTCCGGCTTCGGGCCCATATACTTTCAAAAAATCACCATACACATTGACCAGGTGACTTCACGAGCTCTACCAATTTGTGTGTGTTCCCTACTATTGTTTCAATGTACCCGACTTACCATCCACTAATACGGGTACCTAATGACCACAATGAATCAGGGAGCTAGCTGTAAAAGGAAAGGCAAACCAAATACAAACCCAACCAATAACATTCAAATATTGTTGAAAATGACCACGGACAACTGGAAGTTTTAAAATGTTTATCTAAAGTTCATTGTTTTCGTTCATCAAATACACAAGAATGAGACATTCAATGACTAGGATAATATAAATGATATAACTATAGAGAAATAAAGATAGGGTAATCATTAAAAATACTGATATAAAATGTAACGGGAAGATACTATGCAATTTCAGTAATATTTAAGCATGGGCAGACTAGGCATGTATAACTACAGGAGGGCCTATAAAGAGTAACACGCTAAACTTAAAGTGAATGGACCTTTAAATAGTCTAGGTAAGGAGGTTCTAGACCATATCAGAAAATGACAAACTGCAATGCAAAATATAATTTCTAACAAGTGAGAAGACATAGGAACAAATTTATGAGAAAAATGCAAATGACTTTCAATAGTTGCGGAAAGACATGGAAAATTTACATATGCAGAGGTGTCACTTTATTGTAGCAAAAGGTAGAAATATAGAAAGGTGCAAGTTTTAAAGAACTTAGAGCAGTATTTACCTAGACTGGTGTGGAAACCAAACCCTGGCCACGGGTCAGTTAAGGACAGGAAACCCTCAAGGAAGGATACCCCTCAAAGGACAGCAGGTGCAGAATGGACACCCAGGACAGGACAGGATACCCTCGGATTAGGAATCAGGACAGGACCCTCAGGACAGGACAGCAAACCCTCAGGACAGGACCACACCCGCAGTTTGGAAGCAACGCCTGCGCTCCACCCTCTCTGCAGCTATCGATCAAGACCCCGATTGGGTCAGCGAACTCCCAGCAAAGTGTTTCTCCAGCACTTTAAGGTTCAGTAGAACCTTAGTCTATGGTCAAATTCGGACAGAGTGCTCCGCAGCTCTCTGTGTCTTCAGTCACCTATTGAGTACGATGGGTCAGTGACAGGTCAGCTAAACCAGACAAGTCGGACGACTTCCCTAGGTGAACCCAGGGCAGATATACTGTTTTGGGGCAGTGTACCACCCCCCAATGTTGCAAAGTGTCAGAATCCCTCAATTTGGATTGGTCCTAAGGTAGGATTTGGGTAACACACCAATCACAATACAGCATTTCAAGCCTGTATTTGCATGTTTGGGTACCGCCTAGTAAGATTGGGGTTCCCATGAGAAACTACACGGCAAACAGTAGCACAATATTACAATGTAACATATAAGGAGCCACATTCGCTGTTCTCGCGGGGCAGAGGTGACTTTCTCAGGAACATCTTGCACATCACTGCCAACTGGCTGTGTTCCATCAGTCAAGGTCCACTGTGCCTCAGAGTTGCGCATGCGCAGAAGGGACCTCCAATATGGCTCTCCTCTCTCTCAGACCCCCATTCCCCGCGGTACATGAAAAGTAAGCGAAAACATATTAATACATAATAATGTCATCATGAAAACACATCACATGGTTGGTACTTTAAACTTATCATCATGAAATTTACTTATGCATTCTAAATGTTAGCTACATAAAAATAATGACACGAGCAAACTGCACGAGCAGTATAAGCTATGTATTACGCATGCGCAGGAATTTCCCTCCAATTCTGCAGACGCGTCAGGACACGTGAGTATGGCTGACGCATGCGCAGTAACTAAATACAAGCGGCGGCCATATTAAAGGACACGGATTAAATGCATTAGGAATACACATAGGCAAGCTTCATGAACTTTGCCCAAACAAAAATAAACGTTAGTAAAACATACACTTGTTACCTTGTTACACATAAACGAGGTTCATGACTTCAGCAAGTCCGCAAAATATGCGAAGCTTTGCTTCATCAATTATACCATTGATACGTGCAGTGTACTGAATAGTGGACGCAACCATATTATCTCAGACACTGGGGAATATTTCAGTCAGGTAGCTGTGTTCACCCCCCCCCTTGAAACAGAAGCGGGTGGGCTAGTCCAACGTAAGCAACGTCAACGTACGACTATAAATAATTAGGCTACGCATTGTACTTGGTTCACTTCTGCAAATACAAGAGACTCTGCCGCAGCGAAGGTCTCACGATGCCACGTGACTTCCGCCATGAGCACGTGCCTCCTCGATACAGGCCCATTCCTAACTCAACACCACAGCACCTCAGACTTATGTCTGTATTGACTTCTGCCTTCGATCTCCATTGCGGACAGCAGGGTTCCCAACTTGAATTCAGATTTGCATCTGTACTACGGACAGCGTTGAATCCAGCATTGCTTTATTTAAGGTGGAGACAATTGGATTCTATGTCTTCCGATTTTGTAAAAGGATGTGACAAAAAGCATTCATCTATAACTGTGCTGACTACAGCCTTCAATCTACAATGCAGACAGCAGGGTTCACATCTTGAATTCAGCTTTGCATCAACACTACGGACAGCATTGAATCCAGCCTTGTTTTATTTAAGGCAGAGACAATTGTACTGTGTCCTCAGATTCTGTTAACTGTGACAAAATACCATTCATCGATCTTTGTGTCGACTACTGCCTTCAATCTACACTGCGTACATTAGGGTTCACAACTTGAATTCAGATTTGGATCTACACTACGCACAGCATTGAAGTTATCCTTTATTTATGGCACAGACAATTTTCTTAAAGTATGAACAGTAGGAAATGCAGCCTTCATTTATTTAATGCAGAGACAATTCTACTATATATCTTCAGATTTTGTTTACATAAGTGACAAAAAGCATTAATCCATGTCTGTCTCAACAACTGACTTCAATCTACACTGCGTACAACAGGGTTCACAACTTGAATTCAGCTTTCCATCTACACTACAGACAGTATTCAAGTTAGCCTTGATTTATGTAAGGCAGAGACAATTTTGTTAATGGATGCCACAAAAAACATTTTTCAATATCTGTACAAAGTACTGCCTTCAAATGTACACTGCGATCAACAGAGTTCACTACTTGATACCAGAAGCGCAGAAGCACTAAAAACAACATTTAATTCAGTCTCGATTTATTTAAGGCAGAGACAATTGTACTGTGTCCTCAGATTCTGTTAACCGTGACAAAATAGCATTCATGTTTGTGTCGACTAATACCTTCAATCTACACTGCCTACAACAGGGTTCACAACATGAATTCAGCTTCCCATCGACAATACGGACAGCATTCAAGTTATCCTTGATTTATGTAAGGCAAAGACTATTTTGTTAAAGGATGCCACAAAAAACATTCCTCAATGACTGTACTGAGTTCTGTTTTCAAATATACACTGCGATCAAAAGAGTTTACCACTTGATACCAGTGGCGCATAAGCACTACAGAGAACATAAAATTCAGTGTTGATTTATTTAAGGAATAAAAATAGTACTGTGTCGTCATATTTTGTTAAAATATGTGACAAAAAAAAGTTCCTCGATGGCTGTGTCAACTACAGCCTTCGATGTACTTTACGGACAGCAGGGTTC
This sequence comes from Lissotriton helveticus, assembly GCF_964261635.1. Taxonomy (NCBI): domain Eukaryota; kingdom Metazoa; phylum Chordata; class Amphibia; order Caudata; family Salamandridae; genus Lissotriton; species Lissotriton helveticus. Next base: position 142,775,925 of record NC_136058.1, read on the forward strand.
ACAACTCGAAGTCACCTTTGCAAGTATACAACGGACAGTAAGGAATTCAACCTTGATTAATTTAATGCAGAGACAATTGTACTGTATGTGTTCAGATTTTTTCAGATAGAATGACGATTGTACATGACGCATTCCAATAGACAAGCGACATTTTACCAGTGCGACCCCCCGAGCCATGAATCATCACAGGGTACGCACACGCTGAATTCTATTGGTACCACTAACTCACTGCACCATAAGTCATTCCCCCGTAGCCTTATTAAATTCACTAGGCAAAAAACATTGCTCCCAGTACAGCCCCCCTGCATTACGCATTATCGCAGGGTACGTACAACCTCAGCGCCAAAGATACTACTAAATCAGTGCACCATAAATCATCGGAAAGAAGAGTGAACAGTTTTATGTCAGCAATGAGGCATACTATCACTTTTAAGTGGAATTCATGCAGACCCAATCGACAAAAGACATTACTCCAATTACTGTGCCCTCCACCCTCCCAGACCATGCATCAACGCTGAATATGTGCACGCTAAACACCAAAGGTACTTGTAACTCGGTGCACCAAAAATGATTATCACGTGGCCTTACTAAGGCACCATTCACAACACAAAAAACATTACTATCAGTACAGCCTGCCCGGACCACGCATCATCGCAGGCTCCACAGAACCTTCTTGTTTTAGATACCACTAACTCAGTGTAAACCAAACTAAGTATAACACCTATCAAAACCTACACAATATCCCTTTACTATGCTTCCTTGATAAATTTATTTTATATGACTTATAGATTTAGTTTAATAATAATATACACGCTGCATACATGTTCTATCTTCCACTTCAATCATAATTGAAGCTGCCCTTCATGTGCCAAAAACTACAACTTAAACCTTTCACAGCCCTGTATTACTACAGCTACAACACTCCACTGAATGTACAATAAACATTCATAATCGCAGAAATACGTCATGTCTACCATTTTTTATGTATGCAACTATGAACGAATATAGAGTCAGTGATACCCCGTACCTTCCATGTTGGCCAAGTTGTGGAACTTTACAGATATAATGACACATTTGCTTTGAAGACCCGGGTGGTGGCAACACTACAAAACGGACACCCAAATAACTTAATTTCTCATATAACTCAAGACGGGACTATGCCCATAGCTCCGGGATCATGCTTCAGAGCCTCGTGCAGCACTAGCATACATCAGGCTAGCCCACTCCACTTACGCTACCAGGAAAACACAAAAACGAAACATGGCCGAGATTTCCATTGTAGTGATTTCTTAGTTCCAGGTCTAGTTGTGAGAACACACACACTCCCTCATGGCTGGTATACACCCACACCACTCCAATCCAACGCATCCGTCACTACACACATGACCGTACCTATAAAAAAGACGGGGCGCACGTGCTGTACGCCATTTTAGAGTTGCTCCCATCGCAAGCGCTGTGATGGCCCGTCCTGGTGGTTCGGACGCCGCATGTAGGCTCGAACCACCGAACAGTGGGCCCACCACCACGTGCGTGGCCTCTTTGGTTACTGAGTTAGTGGTACCGGAAGGATTGAGCGGGTGAAGAACCTGCGATGATGATGATGGGAGCATGATTATGTCGTTAGCCATAGAGATATGAAGACTTAGCACCATATGTGAGACTTCTTAGTGTCAGATCGGGAAAAGGTGAGTAGTGAGCCCTGGGTGCGCATCGGAGAGAGTCGAAGGGCTGTAGCAGACTGGATACAAAAAAGCGACACAGCGATTTAGACGAAGGCAGTCCTATATAGTGTATCAAATTGCATATATATGTATTTTGTTTCCAATAGCAGGAACGTTTTTATAATCGGTCAAATGTCTGGAATATAAACTATACAAATAGTTGCTTTTAAATGCGAGAGGGAACGTGTGTGAAAGGGAGATGTTATTCAATTCCAAATTACGATAGTAACAATTACCAATCATAACATCTTTCTTTTACTATCTTTTAGATGTAGAGCTTCAGGGTGCATTATGTCCCGGCACGTAGTGAAAAACACACTGGTGACAGAAAGGTGAGCTGCGAATATTCTTTGCAGTCACTCTCTCTCACTTCCTCTCTCCTTTGATAAAAAATTACACACAATGTTAACTTCCTTTTTATCTTACAGGTTGTGTTTCACAAATTGGCGTCCCCCCAACACCTCTAAAACTCAACGTTCGAGGATTCTGCGTTGAAGCGTGGCCATTGTAACAACTTCTGAGAAAGCTGCTTCAAAACGTAGTGCACCCTCTTTGAATCAGGCCAATGGTACAAGGTGAGCAAAGGAGCTTGTTTCTGAAACAACGACAAGTCATCAGTGAAAGGAGAAAGTGGGTAGTGTGCAGCAGCTTCTCTGCGTAGGAATGTACAATTACCTCCGGCCAGTGAGAATAGATAGGTTACAACAGTTTGAAGGGCAGATGTACGAGCCCCTTGCGCCACTTTTGTGTCACTTTTAACATGGGAAAAGTGGCGCAAGGAGCTTCTAAATCTGCCTCTAACTTCACAAGAAAAACACTCACCTCCGGACTCTGCAAGTCAATGGGGTGCAACAGTCTGGATACCTAATATTGAGAACTCACTGCTATGCAGTGGGAATGCATGGGATATAGTACTTTGAAAACAGCGCACAGACACCTCCTTACAGTGGAACTTGTTGTAATATACAGCTAGATGCATCAAGCGAAATACCGTTCACAAAGGGGCAGATTCTCAGAATCTGCCCCTCTGCGACCGATATTTCTGCATTTGAAATGCATCATCCCAAATGCAGAAATCGCTATTTGCGATTGCATTCCTTAAATGCAATGCATGAATGTAAAATAGCTAGCGATTTCGCTGATAGGGGTTGTAGCAGAGTTGGGTCTGCTTCCTACTTGGTCACCCCCACTGTTTGCTCTGATTCACTGGTTTTTCGACTATAGTGTGGCTGTGGGCCTGCTAATCAGATCCACAGCCCAGCTGTTCTCTCTCTAAATTCATACCATGTACTTTAGGTACATATCCAATTGGGTATTGGGTCACCTTTGTGAGCCCCTGTATAGTGTACCATAGGTACCCAGGGCATAGGTGCATCCAAGGCCTACCACGGGCTGCAGCATGTATTATGCCACCCGTGGCTGGACATCCATGTTTTCATAACATGGAAGTATCTTGTTGTGCTTGAATCACATTTGTTTTTATTTTACATTACACTTAATTTTGAGTTCTATGTCAGACAGTGTTCTTTGGATAGCGCACTTAGACTCACAGTTACTTTTTGTTCTTTACATGTGTATTTTGGGGAATGTAACTGTGCATGGTCATTAAAACTTTCCCTTGGACCCTCCTTCTAACTGTTTTCTAATCGCCATCCAAACTGACACAACAGGCTGATCACTCAGCTTGGGCAAGGTTGTGTAATCACCCCTTGCTTAGATATATTATAACTATATCTACCCTTATATATAGACACATATATACCTGTAAGTCACTCCTATGGCAGGACTTAACAATCCTGGAGCCAGAGTGCTTGGTTTTATGTGAGATGGTGCTCTAGCATGAGCTGAGCCTGTCTGCAGCTTTCGAAACCATGTCCTTATAGCTGTTCTATGATATAGCCATACCATATACTCTTAAGTGTATTATAATCCTCGCGGCTATTGCTAACTTTGGTTTGGCTTTATAGAAACATGTCGTGTAAGGTGTCATACGCTTTGGAATACTACCCCCCCGCCAGTTCTGGCGCGGGGGTAGCATTCCACCCTTCTAAAGGGAGAAGACATGTAGTTACTGCTTTACCCTGTTAAAGTTAAACAGAGCCTCAGCATCACAAAATGGATGCTGCTGCCACAGACACGAGTCTGACCTCCTGCTGCTGGACAAAACTCCGGCAGGGGAGGCCTGGACAATAGGATTCCTGCCTTGGGAGGTGCTAGCACCTCCCCAGACAGACTTTAGTGTATTGGGGCAGGGTGGGTTGAAAGAAATGAGACACAGCCTGGGGCACACAAGGTGCCCCATGCATAGCCCGGTTCAAACCAGTTGCTGGGGCACTCCAGCCCCAGCTCTGGCACGAAACTGGACAAAGGGAAAGGGGTGTAACCACCCCTTCCCAGGTTCCACCCACAGGAGGGACCTAGCAGGTAATCCAGCCCCTTAGTTTGGTATAAAGATAGGAGCTGAGTCTAGAGACTTTAGATTTATCCTAAAAAGAAACACTGACACGAACTCTTGGACCTTCGACGTTCCATATCGACTGGAAGACTGAAGACATCTCCCTTGTGGTCAAGGAGTGACAACCCTGTGCAAACAGGCACCAACAGTAACTTGCCGGTTTGCTTTGTTGGCGCTCCCGCCGGAATCCGAAGACTTAGCAACGTAAAATCTGGACTTCCAGACTTCTCTGACTCCGACCCACATCCACAGCAAAGCTGAGACCCGTGGCGGACACGAGAGACGTGAGACCGGACATCCTGCAGTACCTGCTTTTGCTACCGGTGCAGCTTCTGAGGCGTCCTCGAAGTTGTGCATTGGGGTTTGAGAAGCCGCAGCCCCGAGCAGTAAGTGCACCGAAGCTCAGCCCTCCACACTCCACGAGTACCGCGTGGGGCCTGCGCCTGTATTTCTCCTCAACGCATCTTCGCGGTTGCTAGCCCATTGGCTAGTGGCCCCTCTGAAGACATCCTTTTGAAACAACAATGCTTGCCAGGTTGCTCCAGTCTTGCTCCAGCTTCCCTGTGAAAGAAAAGCGCCCCAGACCTTGCTGGTCTGAACAGAAGCCCATCTTTACTTTCTGCGTGGGTTGCGGTTACCATGGCTTGTTGGGTCCAATCTGGACACCTACACCGCAGTCACCGAGAGCCTTTGTGGGACAGCTTGTATCCAACGCCTGGTTGTCATCGAGGCCTCCTGGTCCACGTGGCTGCAGAGACAAGCTTCAACTCTTCACCTGATTGCATCTCGACATCGCCTGGTTACTTCCTGGTTCCTTACTGGTCACTTGCTAGTGACCCAGACTCTGTCCCCTCTGCTTTCAGGTTCTTCTCAACTCCGATCCACCCTTGGATCCATTCGGACACTTTCCTCCTGGTCGCCTGCAGCACTTTCTTGCAGCTCTCCATAGGATTCAGCGACGAAACCCGACACGAAAGAACACCTATGCACCCGGCTTCCCTGGGTGAGGTAACTCGAGTACTCCGGTGCTCCCATGGGTAACAACTATTCAAGTGTCCTAGTTTAGCAGGGTTTTCCCATAGTCCACCCAGAAGTGTCTGAAATCAACTACTTTGTAACTTTTACGTTCCCATTGATTCTCAATGGTAACTCGCGTGTGTGTTTAGACACTGCACACGCATCCTGTGGGTCTCCTCCTTCCAATGCTTTGGTCGATGAGCGTAGCCCCAGCGATTTTCTAGGCCCTAGGTCTACTCACCTTTCCTGAAGTGGTTCTTATACCACTTCTTTAGTATATGGTTCGTGAGGCCCTAGGGCAGAATTGTATTTGTGCAACTTATAGTATGCTTATTGAGTAACTTGTGCTGTATCTTGAACTCTGACCTCATAAAGAGTGCAGAGGGGTTGTGTTAGTAATAAATATATATATATATATTTGATATATACCTTGAGTGGTGTCCTTTCATTTGGTATTCAAGGGACTATAATTGGTAAAACAATTGGCTTCACATGCTCTCTGAAGTATTAGCCTAAGACTGCTTTGTCCATGCTACCACTAGGATAGCTGGTCTATAAGGTTCACTTTACAACCACCACCATAAGGATTGTTTGGACTGGTGCAAGGTGCTCACTAGAATAGTGAACATCATATACCAGGCCACCTTCTCACATAGGTGTGCAGTGGTTGGGATAAGAGCTTGCTGATTGGTTTACCATATTCTTAAGATATCATTTGAAAGATCATATTAAGGTACCCAGAGGTACATATAACTCAAGTCTTAAATTCTTAAGTTCTACTGAACTTAGTTGTTGTAGAGCAAAGGGCCTAGCACACCCTGACTACAACTCCTAGAGGGGTTTAGTAGGTAACCCTTAGTGTAGGTAGGTGCACACACCACACCTCACTAGATCATGTCTCTCAGAGCAGAACCTAGTGGATCTCTCCCAGTAGAAGTTGACCCCCTGAGGGCACCTTCTAGGTATGATACTTTTACCTTCCATGAGTTAAGGCACTTGTGCACAACTAGGAAGTTAAAACAACTGATAGAGATCATATAGGAGTTTGATGTTAAGAAAGCAGCTAACCCAGGTCCTTCAGACAGTGCAGAAGAGGGCCAGCCCTCAGCAGAAGATTCCCCTGACCACAATCTAGATGATAATAGTGAAGTGGATGAGGATGCTGAAGAGGATGATGACACTGATCAGGTCCAAGTTTTAGAACTTAACCAGGTCAACCTAAGCTTGCATGGGGCTGTAGAGGGCATAGCCCCTTTCAGACCTCCAAATAGGCTTAACTCTGGGCCCAGAGGGAGGAGATCCCTCTCCAGGGAATCTCACCTTTCTAATGGCTCAGTAGGCTCTGATGCCTCTGCTCAGAGGAGAATGACTTCCCCTCAGAGGAGAGAACACCAGGCCAGAATGAAGGAAATCAATCTGAGGATTGAGAGGCAAGAACTTGCCCGAGCGAAAGAGAGACTTGCTCTTGCAAGAGAGCAAAAGTTAAGTGGGTTAGAACCCACTGGTGTCAGCATTATCCCTTAGGATAGAGAGAGGTCTTATGAGCATGAAAACCTAAATAAGAGTGTACCTCCCTACAAGAGTGGGGATGACATCCACAAGTGGATAACTACTTTGGAGAGGGCTTTCAAAGTACAGCAGGTACCCCAAAGTCAGTGGGCAGCAATCTTATGGCTCTCCTTTTCAGAAAAAGGAAGAGACAAGCTCCTCACAGTTAGTGATGAGGATGCTGACAACTACACTGTCCTGAAGAGTGCTCTGATTGATGGGTTTGGCTTAACCACTGAGCAGTATAGGTTGCTGTTCAGAGACACCCAGAAGACACAGACTCAGGACTGGACTGACTTTGTAGATTGTGCCACTAAGGCTCTGGAAGGCTGGTTACTGGGCAGTAAAGTTAAGGACTATACAGGATTGTATAATTTGATCATAACAGAACAAATACTTAATAATTGTCAGAACCAGTTGTTGCATCAGCACCTGATTGACTCTGATCTGACCTCTCACCAAGAATTGGGAAAGAAGGCGGACAAATGGGTCAGAACCAGGGTGAGGCAGAAACCCCAGAACCAAGGTGGTGATCAGAAGAAGCAAGACCAAAAGGGTGGGGATCAGAAAGCAAAAGACCAGAAGTCTTCACCAGGTCCCCAAAAAGCTTCTAATGAGGGGGGTTCCAAGACATCCAAGAAGAAAGAAGGTCCAAAGAAACTCTGGTGCAATTTTTGTAAAAGTAATACTTACTGGTTCAGTGATTGCACCAAAAAGGAGGCGGCTCCAGCCACCATTGCCCCTAAGGCAACTGTTCCCCCTAGTACAGCTAATAGTGGTGGTTCTCAACAGAAGGGTGTACTAGGGTTACCCCTGGGAACTGAGATTGACTCTGGCCTAGTCAGAGTACCAACTCAAGCTGTCCTTGTCTGTGATGTGGACATGGCTATGTCCTCTACTGTGAGCCCCAGTAACTTGGGTAAGTACAGACAGATACCTTTAATCAATAACAAAGTGGCTCAGGCCTACAGGGACACATGTGCCAGTGTCACCATGGTGACGCCTAACTTTGTGGACCCTGGACAGATCATACTGGGTGATAATTACCTAGTGACCAATGCTAGCAATGTCACTACCACCCATAGTATGGCAATTGTTAATTTCTCCTGGGGAGTGGTAACTGGCATCAAGAAGGTTGTTGTAAGTTCAGACCTCCCTGTAGAATGTTTGTTGGGCAATGATCTAGAAGTTTCAGCCTGGTCTGAAGTGGAGTATAGGACTCATGCAGAGATGCTGGGCATATCAGCACATGTCCTTGCTGTGACCAGGTCACAAGCCAAAAAGTGCCAAACTGAACAGGCACTGGATCCTTAAACTATGGACCAGTTGCCTACTGTCACGCCTGCCAGTTTTCAGATCGGTTCGCGCAGGTAAAACAAAGATGGACGCCTGGTAACGCGCATGTGCAAGGGGGTCAGGCAGGAGTTAAAAGCCTGACTTCCCCCTCGCACCAGTGCTTCGCGTTCTAGTGCACCGTGATCCTTGCGTCGCGTCACTTCCGTTTTGGCCATTTACCCCGGTGTTTGTCCTGGGTTCCGTTTGCTACCTTTCCTGCTGCCGGCGTCGGTGCCTTGGGAGAAGGAGGTGCTGGAACCTCGTTCTATTCCACAGAGGCACTTCTGTTTTCTGAGCGAGCATCAAGCTCACGTTAGAGAGGCTTTTTGTCCCTCCCACTTCGTCTCCGTACTGAGTATTGAAGCCGACTCGGAGTTTCCAGCTGAACCATCCTGGTGCCGGTTCTCTTCTACCTCTTATTCCTCGGGAGACCAACCTGCTACTCCCGGTTCCGCCCGCCGGCCGGACTTGTTGTTCCGTCGGCCGGCCGGACCAGGGCAGAGCTAGTGTTTGAGTCGTCCTGGGGCATTGTGGTAGTTGTAGTCCGCCCAGTGACCCTTTTTTATGCCATTCCTTATTTTACCCCTTACATATTTTTGGACATCCACTGATTTTGGAGACTGGCATTCGTCACGGTCGGGGAAGGAGAAGATTACGGTAACGTGCTTTTGCGCACTTTTACTTACTATCTCTTACAGTTAGTCAGATAGAGACTTAGAGTTCTTATGTAGGTATTCTTATTTTTGCAGATGCTATAATCTGGAGAACTCAGCTCATAGACTAACTTACTTCCTTTAAAGTCCCTAGAACCTGATAGGGTAAGACCTGACTTCTCATGTACATATACATATTGCTTGTAACTTAGACAAGAGGTGACATACATGTATCTTCATTACACAGGCACATCAATAGAAACATCCCGAAGAAGAAGCCAACCAATTCCTATACATACCTTGTTGACATTGATATAGTTCGGGGCTTCCAGAAGCTCAAATCGGTAACCACACATATAGAAAGGCCAAGATATTATTGTATGTGATTCCTGCTGTACATTGACCCTTTTCTTTCTTTTAGTTCCTGTTTCCAACCATTTGGGAGAACTGTCTGTGGAGTCCTTTCTTCCCTTTTGCTTTCCTTGTTTTGTTCCCTCCTTTTCCTCCATATCACCGTTGCGTTCTAGGGTTTGCTAGACGCAAGAGGTGTAGGGGGGAAGGGTTGGGCTTGTCAACGGTTCCTGGCACTCCTGCAGAAACAGCTCGTGGATCCTTACAGAACGCGAAGCCCTCGTTGTTTTTTCTGCCCGAGTGCCATGGAGCTGAGTCAAGTAACCATGGAAGATTTAGCTAATATGTTGGGGAATTTACAGTTAGAGACCCAAGCATTGGCTACTAGAGTTGATGCTTTGCAGAGAGGTGTTCGGTCCGAACCTGAGGCAGGGCCCAGTACAGCAGCCCCTGTCTTTCATGTATCCACTCCCCAGTCCGTCCCGTTAGCCCCGCCTGAACGTTTTTTGGGAGACACAGCCAAGTTTGCAGCCTTTATTAGTCAATGCCAGTTGCATTTTATGTGTAAGACTAGTTGTTTTCCCACCGACCAGGCAAAAGTGGCCTTTGTTATATCATATCTGGGTGGGTCAGCAGCTAATTGGGCTATACCCCTAATAGAAAGGAATGATCCTTTGCTACAGGACTACTCAGCTTTTAGGAGGGAACTCAAAAAACTCTTCGACAAACATACCTTTACTCATTCTGCTGATACAGAATTGCTGTCCTTAAGACAGGGATCCAAAGAACTGTCGGCTTACATCACCACTTTTCATTGATTAGTGGCAGAGGCAGGATGGCCCGAAGAGAAACGTAGTGCCTTGTTTTATAAGGGGTCACGGGACGATTTGAAAGACGCATTATCTCAGGTAGTTGACCCACCTGACAGCTGTCCTGATCTCATAGATCTGGTTGTAAAACTGGATCATAGGATACAAGAAAGAAAGAGAGAGAGAGGACGGTCTGACACCAAGACTTATGTTTTTTGGGAGAAAAAGATAGAGGCCGACAAAACCTTAGATGAAGTTGAACCTATGCAGATCGGGACCATACGTGTTCCTTTGAGTTCTGAAGAGAGGCAAAGGAGAAGAGATATGAAGCTTTGCCTCTATTGTGGTAAAGCCGGTCATTTTCTAAGAAACTGTCCCACTAAACCCCCACAATCTAAGAAGTCGGAAAACTAAAGAGCCTGAAACCTTGTGAGATTTCAGGTAATTACGGTTTGATAGTCTCTTCCATAGAGATGAAGACAGAATTTCCTAGTCACTTCTATGTGCCTTCTAGTTTGAGATGGGTTATGTAGCTCTTGAAGAAAAGGTAGAACCACCTCCTATAATAACCCCTGATCGATTCATTGGAGGGGTTTGTTCTGAAGAAGAGTTCTTATCTCAGGTGAAGACTGAGCAAGAGTCAGATATGATGGAATAGATCACACAAAATCATGAAGTTGTGACCATAGGAGACCAAAAGTATGTCAACTGTGGCTTGGTTCTCCCGACCAGAGTTACAGCGTCAGGCTCTTGAATGGTGTCATGCCCATCAACTAGCATGTCATACTGGATATAAGAAAACTATTGAAACCCTAAAGAGGTATTTCTGGTGGCCAGGGATGGGAAAAGACACCAAACAATACATCCAGACCTGTTACATTTGTGCCCAAAGTAAGACCACACACCAGAACCCTGGAGGGCTTTTGCATCTGTTACCTACACCCCAAACCCTTGGCATACGGTTTCCCTGGCCTTCATTGTGGAATTACCCCTCGCAGTCAAAGGACATAACACCCTATTGGTAGTGGTAGACAAGTTCACCAAGATGGCCCATTTTATACCATTGACGGGTCTTCCCACTGCAAGCAAATTGGTAACAGTGTTCCTCCAACAGGTGGTTAGACTCCATGGTCTCCCTTCTGTATTAATCACCGACAGGGGATCCCAATTTATATCCAAGTTTTGGCGAGGACTGTGTGCACTTATGTCAGTTGATGTTAGGCTCTCATCTAGTCACCACCCACAGACAGATGGGCAGACAGAGAGGGTCAACCAATGTTTTGAAAATACATCCGATGTCAAGCTCTACAATCTCAGACTGAGTGGGATGAGTTGGTCTGGATAGCTGAGATAGCGTACAACAGTCATCATTCTTCCACTGACTTTACTCCCTTTTTTAGATCCTATGGGTACCATCTTAGAATTCTCCTGAGTCCCATTTCTACTTCTTTCTCTCTGTGCTAACCCAGCTGCAACAGACATGATACAAGACATACAACGTATACATAAGTTGACACAAGACAACTTAGAACAGGCTAAGACACGATATAAGAAGGGTGCTGATCTCCATAGACGACAGGAGACACCTTACACACAGGGGAGGAAGTCTGGCTTTCATCTAAATATATCAGCTTGAAATGGTCTTGTAAGTTCAAACCTAAGTTTATAGGCCCTTTCAAGATACTGAAGGTTGTAAATCCTGTGGCCATGAAACTAGACCTTCCCTCCTCCCTTCGAATACATCCTGTATTTCATGTCTCACTGTTAAAACCGGTTGAGCCAGGTAGCATTCTGCCAGAGTCACCTTCTCCGTTAGATTTGGATGGGGACCAGGAGTTTGAAGTGGAAGCAATTGTAGATTCCCGAAGAGTCAAACGCAAACTACAATACCTGATTCATTGGAAGGGATATGGGATTGAGGAGCGTACCTGGGAATCGGCTAGTCAGGTACACGCACCCAGATTAGTGAAGAAGTTCCACAGACAACACCCTAACAAACCCAAGCCGGTGGGGGGCTCTGTAGGGGGGGTGTACTGACACGCCTGCCAGTTTTCAGATCGGTTTGCGCAGGTAAAACAAAAATGGACGCTTGGTAACGCGCATGTGCAAGGGGGTCAGGCAGGAGTTAAAAGCCTGACTTCCCCCTCGCACCAGTGCTTCGCGTTCTAGTGCACCGTGATCCTTGTGTCGCGTCACTTCCGTTTTGGCCATTTACCCCGGTTTTTGTACTGGGTTCCATTTGCTACCTTTCCTGCTGCCGGCGTCGGTGCCTTGGGAGAACGAGGTGCTAGAACCTCGTTTTATTCCACAGAGGCACTTCTGTTTTCTGAGCGAGCATCAAGCTCGCGTTAGAGAGGCTTTTTGCCCCTCCCACTTCGTCTCCGTACTGAGTATTGAAGCGGACTCGGAGTTTCCAGCTGAACCATCCTGGTGCCGGTTCTCTTCTACCTCTTATTCCTCGGGAGACCAACCTGCTACTCCCGGTTCCGCCCGCCGGCCGGACTTGTTGTTCCGTCGGCCGGCCGGACCAGGGCAGAGCTAGTGTTTGATTCATCCTGGGGCATTGTGGTAGTCGTAGTCCACCCAGTGACCCTTTTTTTATGCCATTCCTTATTTTACCCCTTACATATTTTTGGACATCCACTGATTTTGGAGACTGGCATTCGTCACGGTCGGGGAAGGAGAAGATTACGGTAACGCGCTTTTGCGCACTTTTACTTACTATCTCTTACAGTTAGTCAGATAGAGACTTAGAGTTCTTATGTAGGTATTCTTATTTTTGCAGATGCTATAATCTGGAGAACTCAGCTCATAGACTAACTTACTTCCTTTCAAGTCCCTAGAACATGATAGGGTAAGACCTGACTTCTCATGTACATATACATATTGCTTGTAACTTAGACAAGAGGTGACATACATGTATCTTCATTACACAGGTGCATCAATAGAAACATCCCGAAGAAGAAACCAACCAATTCCTGTACATACCTTGTTGACATTGATATAGTTCAGGGCTTCCAGAAGCTCAAATCGGTAACCACACATATAGAAAGGCCAAGATATTAATGTATGTGATTCCTGCTGTACATTGACCCTTTTCTTTCTTTTAGTTCCTGTTTCTAACCATTTGGGAGAACTGTCCGTGGAGTCCTTTCTTCCCTTTTGCTTTCCTTGTTTTGTTCCCTCCTTTCCCTCCATATCACCGTTGCGTTCTAGGGTTTGATAGACGCAAGAGGTGTAGGGGGAAGGGTTGGGCTTGTCAACGGTTCCTGGCACTCCTGCAGAAACAGCTCGTGGATCCTTACACCTACCAAGAGAAAGAGCAGTAGGGTTAAGGCAGTGCCTTCCCCCTGCCTCAGAGTGAAGATCAGCCTTCTGAGGAAGCTGATAGTGAGACCCAAGAAGGAACTGTCCTAGAAGAGCTTGAGCCTGATCAGGTTGAGTTTCTTGGGACAGGGGGACATTCAAGGGCAGACCTGAGGCTGGCGCAACTGGAATGCCCCACTCTTGAACCCCTCAGACAGCAAGCTGCTGCTGAGGCTGCTGGGAATGCTACAGGTACCCAGGGAGTGTATGGGATGAAGGGCTCCTTTATTCAGAGGCTAGAGACCCCAAGCCTGGTGCTTCCAGGAGGTTGGTCATACCTTTGACATTTAGGGGCTTCCTTCTTACCTTAGCCCATGATATTCCCCTAGCAGGACATCTTGGCCAGAACAAGACTTGGGACAGGCTTGTCCCTCACTTTCACTTGCCACACATGTCAGAAGATACCAAGGAGTTTCGTCGCTCCTGTGTCACCTGCCAAGCCAGTGGCAAATCAGGTGGCACCACAAAGGCCCCCCTAATACCACTACCTGTGGTAGGGGTTCCCTTTGAGAGAGTTGGGATAGACATTGTTGGACCAATGGATCCCCAAACAGCCTCTGGGTACAGGTTTATTCTGGTGGTAGTAGATCATGCCACCAGATACCCAGAAGCTATTCCCTTAAGGACCACATCAGCCCCTGTGTGGCAAGAGCCCTCCTGGGAGTTTTCTCAGACAGAGGTGCAAACTTTATGTCTGGATATTTGACTGCTATGTGGAAGGAGTGTGGAGTCAACTATAAGTTCACCACACCCTATCACCCACAATGCAATGGTCTTGTCGAGAGATTCAACAAGACCCTAAAGGGCATAATCAAGGGTTTACCTGAAAAGCTTAGGGGAAGATGGGACATCCTTCTGCCCTACCTTTTGTTCGCTTATAGAGAGGTCCCACAAAAGGGGGTTGGCTACAGCCCTTTTGTACTTTTGTTTGGGCACCCTGTAAGAGGACCCCTGTGTCTTGTGAAGGAAGGATGGGAGTTACCTCTCAAAAAGCCTAAGCATGACATAGTGGACTATGTACTTGGTCTCCGCTCCTGGATGGCCGAATACATGAAAAAGTCTTCTAAAAACCTTGAGGCTAGCCAGGAACTCCAAAAAGCCTGGCATGACCAAAGGGCTGTGCTGACTGTGTACCAGCCAGGACAGAAAGTGTGGGTGCTGGAGCCAGTGGCCCCTGCAGCACTCCAAGACAAATGGTCTGGACCCCACACAATTGTTGAGCAAAAGGGAGAGGTAACCTACTTGGTTGACTTTGGAACTCCCAGAAGCCCCCCTTCATGTCAACAGACTGAAGGCATATGTTGACAGGGCAGATATGGGCTTGCTCATGGCTACAGATGAGGGACAGGAGGAGGAGAGTGACCCTCTCCCAGACCTGCTTTCTCAGAACCCTGATGATGGTTCAGTTGATGGAGTCGCCTTGGCAGGCAGCCTCACTGATCAGCAGCAACAGGACTGCAGACAAGTTCTACAGGCCTATAGACATATGTTTTCATTGGCTCCAAGCCAGACAAACTGGTGAACCCATGAGGTGGACACTGGTGACAGTCTGCCCATGAAGAGTAACATCTACAGGGTACCTGACCATGTCAGGGACTGTATCAGGACAGAGGTCCAAAAATTTTGGGAGTTTGGAGTTATTGAGCCCTTAGAGAGCCCCTGGGCCAGTCCAGTAGTCCTTGTGCCTAAACCTCACACCCAAGATGGTAAGAGAGAGATGAGGCTTTGTGTGGACTACAGAGGTCTCAATGCTGTCACAAGGACAGATGCCCACCCAATACCAAGGACAGATGAGCTCATTGACAGATTAGCTTCTGCCAAGTTTTTGAGCACATTTGACCTGACAGCAGTCTACTAGTAGATCAGACTAGCTGATGATGCAAAAGCCAAAACAGCATTTTCGACCCCAGGAGGTTATTACCAATTTGTGGTGATGCCCTTTGGCTTGGAGAATGCACCTGCCACTTTCCAAAGGTTGGTGAACCAAGTCCTCTCAAGTCTGGATGACTTTTGTGCAGCTTATCTAGATGATATTGCTGTCTTTAGCTCCACCTGGGAAGATCAACTGATCCACCTGAAGAAGGTTTTGGAGGCCCTGCAGAAGGCAGGCCTAACTATCAAGGCTACTAAGTGCCAGATAGGGCAGAGTAAGGTTGTGTACCTGGGCCACCTGGTAGGTGGAGGTCAGGTTCAACTACTGGAGAGCAAGATCCAGACCATAAAGGACTGGACTCCTCCAACCACCCAGACACAGGTCAGAGCTTTCTTGGGCCAGTCTGGTTATTACAGAAAGTTTGTTAAGAATTATGGGTCCATTGTGACACCACTTAGGGCCATATGTATCAAGCCTTTTGTGATTCGCAAAGGCAGAAATTCTCAGAATTTCAGCCTTAGCAAATCGCAAACGGCCTTTTTGCATGTTTTGGGATGTATGAAACATTCCCAAAATAAGGAATTGCAAACTTGTGCGATTCCTTATTTTTCCATAGCATTTAGGGAATCGCAATTTTGCGATTCCTTAAATGCTATGTATGTAGCATTTTTTGCTTGCGAATTTTGGTTAGGAATTCGCAAATTACCACCAACTTGTAGTTGATGGTTACTTGCGAATTCTTCTAAAAATGCACAATTTGGCATTTTTAAAGGTGGCATGTGATGCACACACATGCCCATAGGGCATGTATGTGCGCCATATGCACACATGTTCTTTTCAGGGGTGCAGCTGGGTGTCTTTGAGACACCCCTGCACCCTTGCAATAATTCGCAAATTGCGATAAGCAAATTGCGAATTCGCAATTTGAGAATCATTTTGCATTCATTCCTATAGGTCTCGTGGCCCATAGGAATGCATTGGAAATTATTCGTTAATTGCGAATTCGCAAAATGCGATTTCGCAAATAAGGAAGCTTAAGGAATCGCAAATAAAAAGCGTTTTTTTCATACATACCATTTTGCAATTCCTAAATAGTGATTCCTTAAAATTCGCTATTTAGGAAATGCAAAATAGTTTGATGATACATATGGCCCTAAATTACTTAACCTCAAAGAAAATGCCAAAGAAAGTTCAGTGGATAGTCAGCTGTCAAAAGGCATTTGATTACCTGAAGCAGGCCATGTGCTCTGCACCTATTCTGAAAAGTCCAGATTACTCCAAAGAATTTATTGTCCAAACAGATGCTTCTGAGTTGGGTGTGGGAGCTGTTCTTTCACAATTGAATATAGATGGTCAAGAAAGACCAGCCCATTGCTTTTATTAGCAGAATGCTGACCCCTAGAGAGAAACGTTGGTCAGCTATTGAGAGGGAGGCCTTTGCTGTGGTTTGGGCCCTGAAGAAGCTGAGGCCATACGTGTTTGGTACTCGCTTCAAGATTCAGACAGACCATAAGCCCCTCTTGTGGCTAAATCAGATGAAGGGTGAAAATCCCAAACTACTCAGGTGGTCTATTTCCCTACAGGGTATGGACTTTACAGTGGAACATAGACCTGGAACTGACCATGGCAATGCAGATGGACTCTCCAGATATTTCCACTTAGAACATGAAGACTCAACTGGTCAAGGTTAGTTTAATGTCCCTGCATTTGGGGGGGGGGGGGTTGTGTAGGAGAGAAGGGTCTGCTTCCTATGGTCACCCCCACCTTTTGCTCTGATTCACTGGTTTTTCGACTCTAGTGTGGCTGTGGGCCTGCTAATCAGACCCACAGCCCAGCTGTTCTCTCTCTAAATTCATACCATGTACTTTAGGTACATATCCAATCGGGTATTGGGTCACCTTTGTGAGCCCCTGTATAGTGCACCATAGGTACCCAGGGCATAGGTGCATCCAAGGCCTACCAGGGGCTGCAGCATGTATTATGCCACCCGTGGCTGGCCATCCAAACTGTCACCACAGGCTGATCACTTAGCTTGGGCAAGGTCGTGTAATCACCCCTTGCTTAGATATAGTATACCTATATCTACCCTTATATATAGACACATATATACCTGTAAGTCACTCCTATGGCAGGCCTTAACAATCCTGGAGGCAGAGTGCTTCGTTTTATGTGAGATGGTGCTCTAGCATGAGCTGAGCCTGTCTGCAGCTTTCGGAACCATGTCCTTATAGCTGTTTTATGATATAGCCATACCATGTACTCTTAAGTGCATTATAATCCTTGCAGTTATTGCTAACTTTGGTTTGGCTTTATCGAAACATGTCGTGTAAGGTGTCATACGCTTTGGAACACTACCCCCCAACAGTTCTGGTGGCGGGGGTAGCATTCCACCCTTCTAGAGGGAGAAAACATGTAGTTACTGCTTTACCCGGTTAAAGATAAACAGAGCCTCAGCATCACAAAATGGATGCTGCTGCCACAGACACTAGTCTGACCTCCTGCTGCTGGACGAAACTCTGGCAGGGGAGGCCTGGACAATAGGAGGTTTCCTGCCTTGGTAGATGCTAGCACCTCCCCAGACAGACTTTAGTGTATTGGGGCAGGATGGGTTGAAAGAAATGAGACACTGCCTGGGTCACACAAGGTGCCCCATGCATAGCCCGGTTTAAACCAGTTGCTGGGGCACTCCAGCCCCAGCTCTGGCGCGAAACTGGACAAAGGGAAAGGGGTGTAACCACCCCCTTCCCAGGTTCCACCCACAGGAGGGACCTAGCAGGTAATCCAGCCCCTTAGTATAGTATAAAGATAGGAGCTGAGTCTAGAGACTTTAGATTTATCCTGGAAAGAAACTCTGACATAAACTCTTGGACCTTCGACGTTCCATATCAACTGGAAGACTGAAGGCATCTCCCTTGTGGTCAAGGAGTGACCACCCTGTGCAAACAGGCACCAACAGTAACTTGCCGGTTTGCTTTGTCGACGCTCCCGCCGGAACCCAAAGACTTAGCGATGCAGAATCTAGACTTCCAGACTTCTCTGACTCCGACCCACTGAGACCCATGGCGGACACGAGAGACGTGGGACCGGACATACTGCACTACCTGCTTTTTGCTACCTGTGCAGCTTCTGAGGCGTCCTCAAAGTTGTGCATTGGGGTTTGAGAAGCCCAAGCCCCAAACAGTAAGTGCACGAAGCTCAGCCCTCCACACTCCACGAGTGCCGCGTGGGGCCTGCGCTTGCATTTCTCCTCGACACGTCTTTGCGGTTGCTAGCCCGTTGGCTAGTGGCCTCTGAAGACATCCTTTTGAAACCACAAAAATTGCCTGATTGCTCCAGTCTTGCTCCAGCTTCCCTGTGAAAGAGAAGCCCCCCAGACCTTGCTGGTCTGAACAGAAGCCCATCTTCACTTTCTGCGTGGGTTGCGGTTACCAAGGCTTGTTGGGTCCAATCTGGATACTGGCACCGCAGTCACCGAGAGCCTTCGTGGGACAGCTCGTATCCAGCGCCTGGTTGTCGTCGACGCCTCCTGGCCCACGTGGCTGCAGAGACAAGCTTCAACTCTTCACCTGATTGCATCTCGACATCGCCTGGTTCCTTACTGGTTCCTTCCTGGTTCCTTCCTGGTCACTGGCTAGTGACCCAGACTGTGTCCCCTCTGCTTTCAGGTTCTTCTCAACTCCGATCCACCCTTGGATCCATCCGGACACTTTCCTCCTGGTCGCCTGCAGCACTTTCTTGCAGCTCTCCATAGGATTCAGCGACGAAACCCGACATGAAAGAACACCTATGCACCCGGCTTCCCTAGGTGAGGTAACTTGAGTACTCCGGTGCTCCGGTGGGTAACAACTATTCAAGTGTCCTAGTTTAACAGGGTGTTCCCGTAGTCCACCCGGAAGTGTCTGAAATCAACTACTTTGGAACTTTTACGTTCCCATTGATTCTCGATGGTAACTCGCGTGTGTGTTTAGACACTGAACATGCATCCTGTGGGTCTCCTACTTCCAATCCTTTCGTCGATAAGCGTAGCCCCAGCGATTTCCTAGGCCCTAGGCCTACTCACCTTTCCTGAAGTGGTTCTTATACCACTTCTTTAGTATATGGTTCGTGAGGCCCCTAGGGGAGAATTGTATTTGTGCAACTTATAGTATGCTTATTGAGTAACTTGTGCTGTATCTCGAACTCTGACCTCATAAAGAGTGCAGAAGGGTTGTGTTAGTAATAAATACATATATATTTGATATATACCTTGTGTGGTGTCCTTTCATTTGGTATTCAAGGGATTATAATTTGTAAAACAATTGGCTTCACATGCTCTCTGAAGTATTAGCCTAAGACTGCTTTGTACTAGACACTTGACACTAGGATAGCTGGTCTATAAGGTTGACTTTATAACCATCACCATAAGGGTTGTTTGGACTGGTGCAAGGTGCTCACTAGAATAGTGAACATCATATACCAGGCCAACTTCTCACAGGGGTCGCTATTTACCGTGAAATGAAACTTCATGGTTAATAGCGAAAACTGTGAAAAATGCACTAAAGTGCATCTTTCAAAGTTTAATGTTACACACACACACATGTCCTTGGGACATGTGTGTGCGCAATACCAGTGTCCAGGTCAATTTAAGGGGTGCAACAGGGTGTCCTTTGGACACCCGTCTCCCTTGAAATCGCATTCTCAAATTGTGATTAGCTAATTGCTAATCGCAAATTGAGAATTCCTCCCCATTCATTCCTATGGTTCAGGTTTCAGGTTTCAAGTCTTTATTTCGATTTTTAACAAATCATAAAAGACACGTTATAATACATAAAAGACAGTATGTTAAAAAACTCTTAGCAAAAAAGAAAAAGTACAAAACATTAGTGAGCAAAGGCTATATACATGTGAAACAAACCATATAAACCATGAAATAATAACCTAAGATAAATTGATTTTAAAGGAGTTTAAGAAAAAGTATTAAACATCTAGGGGGAGAAAACCTGATTAAGGACATAGAGGTTTAATAATACATATCAAGTCATATCACTAAATGGGAAACCAATGCATGATAAAAATGCAACAATGCAGATAGTAAAAACTAAGTGTTTAGGCATAAACAGAATATATCAATTTACAAAACACTATTTGCGGGCTCTAGCAACTTTGTCATAAGTTTTAACCTTATGAGCCAGGCCCACCCCAAATATTTAGCTAGGCTCACTACAAAGACCTCAGAGGTGTTAGTCTTTAGCGCCCAAATAGCATCGGCAGATTTTCTAAATGGTAGGCGCTGAAACAGTGGTTTTAACCATTTCTTTCGCGGCACCAGGTAGCGGGGGCAAGCAAAAAGAAAATGGCCCTCTGATTCTTTCTGGCCCGGGCAGCCTTTACAGAAATTTGACACCCCCGTAGACCATTTGTTAACAAAGGTATTCAAGGGTAAAGCACCCACTCTGAACTGATGATACAGTTTCTTGTCCAATGGTTTAGTTATTATATCCCAATAAGGGTCTAGCTTGAATGTAAGGAACCTGCCCGTGAGACTGATATTGCTGGAAAGTGAAACTCGATTTTGACGAACAGAGGCCCAATACAAGGCTTTAAACTCCTGTTTAGAAGGAAAAGCATTGGATGAAGGAGATATCCAGAGCTGTACTAAACCCATATCAATGAGGATGTTTTTTACAGCTTGAAGCCATGGGATTTTTCCAGATCCACTGATTGACCTGACTTCTGCTAGTTCTTTCGCAAATAGAGACAGGTCAGGGGAGGTCCATATTCGCCTCCAGAGGGCCACCAGCCTGAATCTAGCCATCTCGTTAATCGGTAGGCACCCCAAGTCCAAACAGAGCGGGATTTATGGTGTCGACTGTGGTAGGCCTACCAAGTTCCGTAAGAACTTGCATTGGGTTTTAAAGAGATTAAGGAGATCCATATGGCCCCAGAGATCTGCGCCATACAAGATAGCAGTAGTGATTTTGGCGTCGTAGATCTTGAGAGCTGGGAGAACCCGCTTGGTGATGGATCTCTTTTGCTCTTTTATAAGACAGCCCGTTAACCGTGCAAGCTTGAGATGTTGAGTGTTAATTTGATCTTTCCATCTCAAGCGGCTGTCCAGAGTAACCCCCAGGTAGGTCATAGTCTCGACTTGCTTGAGATTAACCCCATTCAAGCTCACAGAGCTCCGGACAGAATGATTTCTAGAAAAAACCATGAACTTTGTTTTACCCACGTTCACCGCAAGATTGTTAATGGCACAAAACTCCTCAAAGCGGTCCAAGGCCCGCTGCAGTCCGCTGCGTGTTCTAGAGAGGAGTAGGGTGTCATCGGCGAAGATGAGCAATGGGAATCTCATTCCAGCCAGCATTGGTGCATCAGTGGGGGTGTCCATAAAAAATTTCACCACTTGGTCGATGAATAAAAGGAAGAGTGTTGGTGCCAGGACGCACCCCTGACGGACACCTCTAGTTACGGGAAATGTTTCTGTCACTTGGCCCTGGCCTCCCCACCTCACCCTCGCATAGTTATCCTCATGGAATTTAATTATGAGGTCAAGTAGTTCTGGTGGGCAACCTAGATTTTCCATCACTCCCCACAGTTTATCCCTTGGCACTAGATCGAAGGCGGACTTAAGGTCGATGAATGCAGCAAAGATGGTACCGCCGCCAAGCAAGACCACTTTCCAATAGATCAGGCAAAATCTAAACACCTGATCTATGGTGCTTATGCCTGATCTAAAGCCCGCCTGCATAGGAGATAATATGTCCTCAGATTCAATCCAGCCCTGCACCCGTCCCAAGACCATACGTGCTATGATTTTTTGCATGGAGTCTATGAGACTAATAGGGCGGTAATTCCCTGGGTTGGACCTGTCACCTTTTTGGGTTTCGCCTGCCGAAGGCTGCGCTCTGCGCAGCTTTTCGGCGCAGGTGAAATCCTTTGTTGACAATAAGGACTTCGGGAACGTCCCCCGGCTCTCATTGGCTAGCTCCATAAATGGAGGCTAGCCATTGAGTGCCGGATCTGTCCGTCAAGGCCGGACCAGATACGGGGGCGTTCCCGAGATTTTTTCCCAGGGCGAGGTTACGTTTTTTCCCGTTCCCTCCCCTTTCACTGAAAGTCTGTCCATTCCCGCCCCCTCCGTGTGCCTTTCCGCCCCCCCCTCGCTGTCCTGTGCACGTTTCCCGCCGTCCGTGTCCTCTCCCGCCCCCTCCCGCCGTCCGTGTCCTCTCCCGCCCCCTCCCGCCGTCCGTGTCCTCTCCCGCCCCCTGTGTCCTCGTAGGTGCTTGTTTTTTATTTAGGCATGAATGGCCCCGCAGTCCGTACGCCGTTCCCGCCCGCCCCCCCCCCTCCTGTGCCCGTTCCCACCCCCCTCCCCCCTGTGCTCGTGGTGCTTTATTTATTAAGGAGCATTTTGTTTATACGTATTTTGTCCGCCCCCTCCCGCTGTCCGTGCGCCGTTCCCGCCCCCCCTCCCGCTGTAAACACGCCCCCGAATCTAAGAAATTCAAGGAGTTGCCGGCCGCCATTTTTTTTGGGTCCCACGACGGAAGATTAGTCACCCGGCTCACGGCAGACAATGGAGCTGCTTGGCCTGCCCTGCTCCCTCCACCCCGCCTCCCTCTCCTCACACTGGCTCTCCTAACCCCGGCTGCTGCAGGCACAGTCACCCGGCTCACGGCAGAGCTCTGGTGAGGAATTTGAGGACCATACGTGATCTTAAGAGGCCATGTGGGGTCGCGGACCACTGCTCTGACATTGTATTTGGCAGCGGCCCACCAGTCTTACCTGCCATACCTCTCGGAGCGATGGATCTGCACTGTACCAACGGTGAGTGTATAAGGGGTCGGTGAGGCCTCTGCGGTCTTCAAAGAGGTAGACGCTGCTCCTGGTCTGGGAGGATTTGCAGCCATAAAGGACTTGTGCAGTGCCCGAGTGATGAGCTTGTGGTGCACATTGGTGGTGTGTAGCTCCCATCCCAGGCTGTGGCTGCCAGACATGCTGGACCCTGAGGGATGAGTCTGACCTTTGGAGGGGCATACACCTCCTAGAACATGAGAGGAGCGGCGATTGTCGTGCAGAGTTGCGTTTCTGGACCTCAGCCTCAAGCTCCCCTCCGTACCCTATGACTGCTTAGTGCACGCTAATCGCCGTATTGCGTGCACTCTCATTACCTGCCTGTTTACGATATTGAGGACCTGCTCATGCCCCCTGGTGGTGGGGTATGGGGGGGCTGGACTGGCAGGGCGTTGCGAGCCCTCGGCGGCCGTGGGATTGTGGTCCACCCGACCATCTCCATCAAGACACCACTCCAAATGAGGACGGGATTGCTCTCCATTGCTTCACTTGAGTTATTCGCCGGCCTGCTCCTGCCCTCTGTGGTAGCCCAGGGAGTGGCAGGGGCCGAAGACAGCCTTGGAATTACCGGACTTGCTGCTGTACAAGGGAAACGGTTAGGCGGCCGCCCGAACCCCAGTGGGAGCCACAAGGTGAATTCTGATCGCTCTACATTACTAACCACTGCACTGCAGCAATCCCGGGCCTCGCCACCGACTCTAGTACTGTGCGTGCTGAACTGTACTCCAGTGTCTGGTCGATCTCCTCCGCACCCTGTTCGACCTACCTGAGAGAATGAGGAAAGGCGATATCAAACAATCTAAACTCTCATTCAACAAGCAACGACAGACACAAGCCATTGAGATGCCCCTTGGAGACGTGCAGGGGCATCGTGGGGGGTCGGGGTTGGGGCCATGCCCCCAGGTCTCGATATACGCACCATGTTTCTGGACTCATAGCCAGGCATTCTCTATTCCAGCACCCTGCCTCTCTTATGCACACCCAACTTTCACTTTCGAATCTCCACCACCTTTAGGCCCAACTCCAGCATGTCTCACCTGCTCATGTGCTGCCCCGAATGTTCCATGCCACCTCCCTGCTGACATACACCCTTTGTGCCCTGTAAGTCCCAGCTTGCTTGGCGACTGCTTAGTTGAGACCAGCATTGTCAGCTTATGGGGGGGGATCAATTGTGCCAGTGAAATGGTGACATCGAGCATATTAGAATGTATATGCAGAGGACCCTCAAGTGGATGGTTTCCTGACTATAAGCGGGAGAGGGAACGTGCTAATGCTATGCTAAGGATGCTTTCCTCCCTCCTCATCCCCTGGCTGGGCTCTGATCGGCTGTAACGCTCCTGCACAAAGTGCGCATAAATGAGGTAAGGGACATCTTTAGCTGTCATTTCCCGCATGTAATGCCCCCTGTTCCCTCGTTGTGCTTGCTGCCCCCTGTTCTGTTGTGCTTGCTTTCCTGCCCCCCCGTTGTGGTTGCATTCCTGCCCCCTGTTCCATTGTGCTTGCATTCCTGCCCCCTGTTCCATTGTGCTTGCATTCCTGCACCCTGCTTTGTGGTGGGGTGCCAGTAGAGACTACCTCTTCCCCCTGTTTGTGCTAGCTTTTTCTTGCCTCTGCCCCCTGTTTGTGCCTGTTCCCTCGATGTGCTTGCTTTCCTGCCCCCTCGTTGTGCTTGCTGCTCCCTGTTCCATTGTGCTGGCTTTCCTGCCCCCTGTTCCGTTGTGCTTGATGCCCCCTGTTCCGTTATGCCAGCTGTAATGAGGCTGTTTTGATGTCATAACCCATTATGAAACCAGTCTAAAATAGAAATTTCCAGCATTGATGTAATCTGTCAGTTTTAAGGGGACAGATTTTTCTGGAGCCTTGCTTAGCCAAGAGAGGCTGCATAAAGGGCATTAGATTGTTGACAACTTCGGGTTGAGGTTAGATTTTTTTTTTAGGATAGGAGCGATTTGGGTGTGCCTTAGGAAGTCTGGAGATGTTCTCTGGCTTAGGGATGGGTTGACGATTTTGCATTATATTAGCAAAGTAGGAACAATTTTAATTGATGATCTTGGTTGGTATAACGTCTCTGAAGAAGGCAGCTGTTTTTTTTTTGTAGCAATGATGAGGTCTGCCTGGTAGACTAGTTTGAAGAGATACCATGCATTTGTTGTCTTGGGCGTCACCTATATAAGACTATTCTTGGGAGTAGACACATGAATGGAAAGGATTTTGCTGATGAAGTAGTCCAGCAATATTTTGCATTTATTGGGTGAGAGATTTTAGATTCCTTTGGGAGCAGGGGAGATGCTGGCATGAATGGACTGGAATAGTGATCTGGCTGGGTTAGCAGACTGCTGAAATAGGGACAGTAGAACTATATTTTGCAGCTGAGATGTTCGGCTTGAAAATATTTTTCATACCCTGGAGTTTCATGCAGAGTATGGGATTTGTAGAGTCTCTGTTCACTTTTTTGAGACATTATTGTCCTCTCATGTTTAGATTAGGGAAAAATAGTAGTTTGGAGGGTATTGGACAATGTGGTTTCAATTTCAGGGATGCAACTGTGACCACAGCATAGAAGTTGGCTTTACTGTACATGTCAAGCATGGTCTCATAATTGTATTTTGGAAGAGACCCTGCCCCCTGTTTGTGCCTGTTCCTTAGATGTGCTTGCTTTCCTGCCCCTTGTTCCCTCGTTGTGCTTGCTGCCCCCTGTTCCGTTTGCTTTCCTGCCCCCTGTTCCCTTGTGCTTGCTTTCCTGCACCCTGTTCCGTTGTGCTTGATGCCCCCTGTTCCGTTGAGCCAGCTGCAGGCCGTGGGCGCATGGAGGGATCTGACGACCAGCTGCAGGCCGCCACCATGCTGCTCTACACCGTGGAGGAAGGGGCCTTTGTGCTGGCGGAAATAGTCCAGAAGAACACCGACAACCACCGTGAGTACCACTTCCGTCCCCTTTTAGAGTCACACAGCACGACTGAGGGCACAAGCACACTCCTGCCCAGCAAAACTTAAACTGCACATTTTCTTACGAACTGAAAACTAGCAGCTTTGTCTTTTTTGTGCAAAATCTATATTGTGTAGGTAGCAATAGCGTTTATTGGTCCCACAAATGAAGCAAAAAGTTTCTTTTGAAGGTCTAAAGAACGTTATCCAACCTCTGTCAAGTAGAATTCATCCCTAAAGCACTACATGCTGAATGAGTTGATTAAGTGAAACCCTCAACACATTCTTTGACTCACTTATGCAGTGATCAGCGAGCACATACACACTGCATTTATGTTGTCATCAGGCCCTGCTGGGACAGCACACAACACTTAGGCTGTCTGACTAGCACATGGAAAGTCATGCCGTGATCACTAGATCTCTTGAAGTTTGACCAACAGAGTCCACCTGCTCAGTTGATTGCCTGGACAAAAACATTTCATGTGCTCGTGATTTGCGCAACCATCCCAATGTATGTCCAAAAAGGTTGTGTTGTAATCATGATTTCTACAGGTGATGTTTGGGGGAAATGCATAAGAAGGTGGTCTACCTGGCCACACTGCCTTAAAGTGCTGGAGACTTGTGCCACCAATTAAATCTTTTGTTTTTGAATGGTGCTATCATTACCACTGCACTAAACGGAGGTTTCAATGTGTACACAAAGTCTATATTGTTGAACTGCTGCTCCCTAATTTATTTTGCCTCCAATAATTTAGCAAGTAGAGGGCAGTTTGATTCTTGTGATGTCACCTAGTGTTACCCCTTCTTAGTTCTCCTTTCTAAGGCATTCTTTCTCATCTGACTATTCATTTCTGTCCCTCCTTCCTGATTTTTTTCCCTTCTGATAATCACCACTTCTAAAATGTCTTGCCTTTCTTCTCTCTGTCCATTCAAACCGTGGCCACTCATTCTTTTCTCTGATTATTTATTTAATTTTTAAATTGCAGGAAGAGTACTTCGGAGGACAGTGTATTCTTTTAACAGCTCTCCCACCATTGTATGTGTTTCAGGAACTTGGCCACTGTATGGCTCTGTGTGTGTATGTGGCTCTGTGTGTGTGGCTCTCTGTGTGTGTGTGGCTCTGTGTGTGTGTGTGGCTCTGTGTGTGTGTGTGGCTCTGTGTGTGTGTGTGGCTCTGTGTGTGTGTGTGTGGCTCTGTGTGTGTGTGTGTGTGTGGCTCTGTGTGTGTGTGTGTGTGTGTGCGTGGCTCTGTATGTGTGTGTGGCTCTGGGTGTGTGTGTGTGTGGCTCTGAGTGTGTGTGTGTGCCTCTGAGTGTGTGTGTGTGGCTCTGGGTGTGTGTGTGTGTGGCTCTGGGTGTGTGTGTGTGGCTCTGGGTGTGTGTGTGTGGCTCTGGGTGTGTGTGTGTGGCTCTGGGTGTGTGTGTGTGGCTCTGGGTGTGTGTGTGTGGCTCTGGGTGTGTGTGTGTGTGGCTCTGGGTGTGTGTGTGTGTGTGTGTGTGGCTCTGGGTGTGTGTGTGTGTGGCTCTGGGGGGTGTGTGTGTGTGGCTGGCTCTGGGTGTGTGTGTGTGTGTGTGGCTGGCTCTGGGTGTGTGTGTGTGTGGCTGGCTCTGGGTGTGTGTGTGTGTGTGGGGCTGGCTCTGGGTGTGTGTGTGTGTGTGGCTGGCTCTGGTGTGTGTGGTAGTAATTGCTGTCTGCTGAGCTCGTCCGTAGGGTACAATAGGTCTCACATTTGCGAGAGATTAAGCTAATGGCAATGTAAATGACAATGCCATTTATTTATCTGTTTCAAAACCAACACATAAATACAAATTTTGTCATTTACAATGCCAATAGCTCAAACTTTTCCAAAGGCGAAACCATTGCATTGTAAATGCTTGTTTAAATATTGGGATTATCTCAGCTCCCTTCCATGATTTAGGGATTGTGGCTCCTTGACTAAGGAGTTAGCGATCATGGTAATGTAAGGGAGCCACAAGGCTGGGTTTGATTTAAACAGGTCCGCTGGGATGAGATCCATGCCCGGAGCTTTCCCTCGCAGGGTCAGGCCCAATGCCAGCTCGGTCTCTGATACTAAGAAAATGAGCTTCTCCCCTTGGATGTTTAGTGGGAGTGAATGAGCTTCTCCCCTTGGATGTTTAGTGGGAGTCTTGGCCCATAGGAATCAATGAGATGTCATTCCTTATATGCGAATCGCACTCTGCAAGTGGCAGATAAGGAATATTTAGGAATTTCTAATATTTTAGCAAACCCTATATGCATCTGATGTTGCGAGTCCCTAGATGCGCATCCTTAAACTTCGCAATTAAGGACTCGCAAAATCGAATGTTGATGCATCTAGCAGATAATATCTTGAGTGTACAAAAAAATAAACCAAAAATATACGTGTGCATTTGTATGTACTATGCTATTACTAACTCTATATACTATCTTTCAGATCACTAAACTGGAGAGTACACTATGAAGCAGCACGTCCTTGGACACACAACGTAGGCAAAAGGTGAGCTACGAGTATTTTCTCCAGTATTAACTGCTCCATCGATAACTTTCTCTCTTTCATGCTTTTAATGGGTTTTTTTCTCTTTCTCTCACTCACTTTCTCTCACATTGTTTCTCTTTCTCTTTTAAAGTTATGGATACCGCTGTCCACTCTGACGTGTAGAACCAAAGCTGAGTTCAAGTTGTGAACTCTGTTGGTCACATTGTTTACACAAGGTAAGTAGAACTGCCTAGATATACAATCCCATGGATTAAATGCATTAGAATTAAAAGACCTTATTTACAAGCTCCTGCGCCACTTTTGCGTCACTTTCAACATGAGAAAAGTAACACAAAAGTGGCTCAAGATTCTTGTAAATAACCCCTAAAGAATATTATCCTGCATAATGACTTGATTTCTCACCTAATTCTGTCTCATCTCTGAATCATTTTAAAGACCTGTTGATCTGTCATGTAAATCAGACGCAGTAGGCACTTCCATACAGACACCGCTTGAACGCGGGTCTAAAAGACAAGTGAAATGTATCAGGCACACTGCAGACATAAAAAAAAGAAAATATCACCAAGTGTTACCTTATACGTGTCATTTGTATGTACTATGCTATTACTAACTCTATATACTATCTTTCAGATCACTAAACTGGAGGATGCACTATAAACCAGCACCTGCTTGGATACACAACGGGGCAAAAGGTGAGCTATGAGTATTTACTCCACTATTAACTGCTTCATCTATAACTTTCTCTCTCTCACACATTTAATGTTGTTTTTTCTCTCTTTCTCTCGCTCACTCTCTCTCACATCGTTTCTCTTTCTCTTTTAAAGTTATGGATGCTGCTGTCCCCTCTGACGTGTAGAACCAAAGCTGAGTTCAAGTTGTGAACTCTGTTGGTCACAGTGTTTACACAAGGTAAGCAAAGCGGACTAGATATACAATCCCTCTGATTAAATGCATTATAATTAAAAGACCTTATTTACAAGCCTATTGCGCCACTTTTGCGTGACTTTCAACATGAGAAAAGTAACACAAAAGTGGCGCAAGAGTCTTGTAAATAAGCCCTAAAGAATATTTTCCTGCATAATGACTTGATCTCTCACCTAATTCTGTCTCATCTCTGAATCATTTTAAAGACCTGTTGATCTGTAATGTAAATCTGACGCAGTAGGCACTTCCATACAGACACCGCTTGAACGCGGGCCTATAAGGCAAGTGAAATGTATCAGGCACACTGCACACGTAAAAATAATGAAATATGGTCAAGTGTTACCTTGACTTGTAATGGTTGACCTCATTTAGTCACATCGATCTAATTTAAAACACTAATTTTCTTTTTTGTTTTGCAGATTACTTTATTATATTGTTTTGTTAAAGTTATGTTTCTAGTTATTTATTGTATTGTTATCTTTAAGTTACGTTTCCAGTTATTTATTGTTGTTTTAATAAAAGTTAATAAAAAACAAGTATATACGTCTTTTTTTTGGGGGGGTGGTAGTCCCCAATAGAAAGTATATTTATATATTATAATTTGAAGTATAATTCTGAGGCTAACTCTTTACCAGATCTTTACCAGAGTCTAGAGCTACGACTAACGGTTCCTATGGAAAAGTTTTAAAAACTCCAGCACAGTAACTTTTTCCATTAGCAACATAGTGTGGTGAACTTCTAACCTCTGTGCTCACGTAAGTGTTCCATGAACTGTTACTATGGTAACCGGCAGAAAGCCGTTTGGGGGTAGGGTTGAAAGGTACTGGCTGTACAAAAACAGTTATATTTACCCTGGATCCTCTACATGACAGAAAGGAAAGCAAAGTAAAACAAAACACTGTGTACCAGATTTACAACCCCCTTGCACCACTTTCGCGTCCAAGGTCCCCCTACAAAATTAGAAGTGTGTGGGCCTCAACGATGCCCCTCAAGCCCCGGGAACCACCACCCCCGGGGATTTGTGTATTGTGGGAGGCAGGCTGCGTGGCCCTCCGCCTGGAGCCCTCGAGGGCCCTGGGGACCACCACGCCCAGGGCCGGTTCCTACAGTGTCCCGGGGTGCCTACCCCCGGGACACTGCTGTTCGCTATGAGAGGGCGAGAGTCTTGCGCCTTCCGCCCTCCCACAGCAAACTTAGTTTGCATTTTGAAAAACAGAGCAGTGAAATCTGTTCTCACTTTCAAATTCCAAAGCAGATTGCATTTCCACATGCAAGTTAGCATCTCCCCTTGCGGAAAAGCAATGCCGGCTCCCAAAGAACGAGGAAAGCCGGCGGGACCGTGGGGGCATTGTGGCTCCCCTCACGGTCCCCAACATTTTTTATAAGACCCGGGGGATACGATCCCCGGAAATATTAGAAAGTACTGATGGGCGTTTTTTTAACGGAAAAAGTAAACGTTGCGCACCCAGCGCAGTGCTCATTGCGGCCCCCTGGTGTGCACAACTCATAATCTGTAGGGTGTGCGACTCCAGCGCCAACTTCTACGCGTTTGGGAGCCAGCTTTTACTTTTCGACATCAGGAGCTACTAACATGCAGCTCCCCATGTGCAAAAGCAATCTGATTTAGATCTTGAAAGAAAGAACAAATTTCCTTTCTATGGGAGGGCGGGATGGGCACCCCGGGACACTTCAAGAGCCGGCCCTCCCACAATACATAAAGCCCCGGGGAGTGGTGGTCCCTGGGGCTTTGGAGACCTTATAGCCTCCCCCTCCCCAGCCATGATTTTTTTTGTAGCCCCGGTGGGTAACAGGTCCTCAAGTGCTCCAGGAGGGGGGCCACGCAGTCCCACTCCCACAATACATGAAGGCCCGGGGGGTGATGGTCCCAGCGGCTTTGACCCCTCCCCCCACCATTTTTTTCTGTTTAACCCCAGGGGGTGACGATCCCCGAGGCTGGAGGGCCCCACTGGGCCCCACATAAAATTTAATAATTTTGCGCCCGATATCTAACCCCCCGTGGAGGAATTATTTAAAAAAACTCTGTTTTATTTTATTTATTTTACGGCACAGTCCACGCAC
This sequence comes from Lissotriton helveticus, assembly GCF_964261635.1. Classification (NCBI taxonomy): domain Eukaryota; kingdom Metazoa; phylum Chordata; class Amphibia; order Caudata; family Salamandridae; genus Lissotriton; species Lissotriton helveticus. The sequence continues at coordinate 142,807,314 of NC_136058.1, forward strand.
CCTACATGCACCTGTCGGGTTTTAAAGAAAAAAATGTGGGCCATGGGGGTTCCCCTAAGCATGTCTAGAGGGTAAAATTATTTCTACCCTGCCCCCTTTCTCCGTTTTGCACACATATTCCACTGACTTCCTTAGCCTTGCTTCTACCAACGCACAAAATGGCTGCCAACAGTTCCTGGTTTTGAATGTTTACAACCACTTGACAGCCAATCAACATTCAGCGCGTGATCAGGATGGTGCACTTATGGTTCGATGACAATCCTCGCATCCTCCGCGGATCCACCGCGCCCGCAGATATATAAATGACTTTAACTGTAATTTTGTCAGGAACTACTGAACAGATTAACACCATATAAGCAAAAGGCACAAGTCGGAACTGAGGACTACCTCTTTGCCAAATTTGTCGTAATTCCGTTCAGCCGTTTGGGCTGTAGCTGTGGCTGAAGGTCCTATGGAAAATTGCATGGGGAAAAACAGATTTTGGGACACCCCTTTTTCCTCGGCCCCCACTTGACCAATCACCCCGAAACCTTCAGGATAGGAGCAGACCAGAGCTGGCCAAAAGTTTGGAAAATTTCGCAAAGATTCATCAATCGGCGCCAAAGTTATTGGGAATAGAATGTTGCGGATTTCCTATGCATTATAGGTCCTAACTATACCTACCTACTGGCGACGGACAGTAGGTTATATATATATATATATATATATATATATATATATATATATATATATATATATATATATATATAACCTCCAATGCTCACCCTCCGCCACCACCACCCCACATATATTCACTGACAAAACCATAGGTTTTAGGCACGTTGTAGTTAGGAATTGAAAACCTTGCAAATTCACTGAAAAAACATAGGTTTCAGCCACGTTATAGTTAGGAATTAGCATTTAAAAAACCTTAGAAATTCACTGAAAAAATCATTGGTTTCACACATGTTATAGTTAGTTTGGACATTTGACTCATACAAAACCATTGAAATTCTCCCGTTGTAGTTAGTTCAGCTAACTATAACTCGCGCGCCCGCAATCCACTGCTGATGACGTCACATATTACATCACTCATGACATGGTCAGTGACATCACTCATGACATCACTGATGACATCTCAAATGACATCACTGATGACATCAGCCTTGTGAAAGAGTGGCGGAGCTATGTGTTTTCAGTGGATATTTTTTGGTTTTGTAAATGCCAATTTTTAAATGTATTAATTGCTTTATTTATTTTTTGATAACAATTGACTACATTTTTTATAATTATTATTTTTAGATATTTTATTTTTTAAATTACATTACATATTTTTAAATAATAAAAAAATTCAATTTTTTTTTCTCAATATATGAAAATTAATTTCTATATTTTTTTAGCATGTGGTAAACGTAGGGTACGCGTACCGTCCTCTCACACTGCTGCGCAACTGTAATCGTACTGTACGCGTACCAATGCATACGTCACAGATACTTTAAAGCACTCCATTCCCTAAAGCCTCACTAAAACAGTGGAAATGAGAACACCTGTCAACTGAAAAACGCGACTTAAACGTGGGAGGAGCAATAAATTGATCCCATAGATTGTTAAGTAACCAAAAAGTATATAAACCACAACCGTGGGATAATTAGTTTAGTTTCAGAGAATCAATATGGGCGAAGAAACTACGAGCAAGGTAATGATTCGGGACTGCAGAAGCATCTAGACAATATCTTTCATTTCCTCAGAGGGAACATATTGTTAATGTATATTTAAAAATACGTAAAACATTATATCCCCTTCAGAGGAGTTGGATGAATTTCGGCGGAGGAAGGAAAGAATATCGAAGAGAGGTAAATTATCTTAATGCGTATATGTTTTATATTTTTGAGAAAGAAAGCAAAAATATTTAAATGATTATAGAATGTGATATGATTAGGTTGAAATAGAATATAATAATGAGTTCAGTAAAAAACCATAACAAGAAATATAGGTTGTTTAAGGAATTACCACGTGCAAAGTAATGATTAGAAGCGATGTCATAATCTTCAATTTATCTTTCATTTACACAGAGGGATCATATTGTTAATGTCATTTTAATTTATATTAAACTTTATGATCCTTCAACTGGAGTTGGATGACTTACAACCGAGAATTTTCTTTTTTTAGTATGCAAGTATTTCTTAATGATTGAAAAATTTAGTATGAATAAGGTTTTTAAGAAAATACTTAGCAATAAAGGAGAATACTCTTTGACTTCTGGAGTGAAAATGGGCTAAAAGTATTTATATTGAGTAGTGCTTTTAGTAATTTTCACTCGTGAAGAGCAAGAGGATTATCTTCGCAAGCACTTTTTTCAACAAAATAATATAATTGTATTTTCAAATGTTAATGTGAATATTAATTCTTTCAATTTTTAAAAAGGATTGTAAAATGTAATAATGACATTAAATGTACATAAAAAAGATGAAGTAGTGAGGGAGTGTTTGTCGTAGCACTTCTATTCTACTTTATCTGAAAATAAAAAAGCACAAACATTTAAAAAAAGATGATGGGGCAACACTTATATAATGTAAACTTAAGAAATGAGTGCTTATGATAAAATAAAAGAAATGTGGTCCAACGCGTGATGGCAATGAATATAAATTGTTTTTGCATTTCACCCATATGATGAATATAAAAGACTCAATAAAAATATTTTGAAAACTTGTGCATATTTTTGAATACCTTTACAGTCAACAAACTCGTAAACAGAGTACACAGTTTACGTTAAAAACACCCTACCACAACTAGTTTTTGAAACGCATTGTAAAATAAAGTGCGTCACAAGATGGGCTAAATACATGGTGAGTGTATCGTAACGTCACATAGAAAAAAAAGCCAATCAAAATTAGGATCAGGAAGGTAGACGTAACCACACAACAACCAATCAAATGTTTTTCAAAATCTGCGCAAGGAAAGGGATTGGTCGCTAATATGTCTTCTTACAATGCTTCACAACCAATCAAAAAGAGGTGTTGAAAGTTTCTGTTTTAACATACGAGCAAATCAGATAACCTTGCATGTACACGCAGCGAGAGGCAATTATTAAAGATAACTTGCTTTCGCAAGACCCTGAAAGACTTCTTCCAGAATAAGTACGCACTTCACTGCCAGACCCCATTTAATGATTATCCAGGCTCTCAAGCCTAAACATGTCACAAATCATCTCTCATCACTTTCTCTTCTTTTTTAGTGTATTGTGTGAGGCAGACTGCGTGACCCTACGCCTAGAGCCCTGGAAGGCCCTGGACACTGCCACGCCCCAGGGCCAGCTCCTGCAGTGTCCCGGAGCCGCGCGGCCCCCTCCCAACATTTAAAAGCCCCGGGGGGTGGTGGTAAATGAATCGAGGCTGAATACATTAGAACAGCCCACTCCGCTTACGCTACCACAAAAACACAACAACACTACCTGGCCCAGATTTCCATTGTACTGATTTTTTACTTCCAAGTCTAGTTGTCAGATCGGCATACACAGTCCCTCATGGCTTATATACACCCACACCACACCCATCCATCGCATCCGTCACTACACACGTGACCCTACATATAAAAAAGACGGGGCGCAGGTGCTGTACACCATTTTAGAGTTGCTCCCATCGCAAGCGCTGTGATGGCCCATCCTGGTGGTTCGCACGCTTCATGTAAGCCCAAATTACCAAACAAGGGGGCCCACTACCACATGCATGGCCTCTTTGGTCACTGAGTTAGTGGTACCCGAAGCACTGAGCGGGTGAAGAACCTGCGATGATGATGATGAGAGCACGAGTATGTTGTTAACCATAGAGATATCAAGACTCGGCACCATATATGAGACTTCTTTGTGGTAGATCGAGACTACATGATGCAGAAGGTATCCTGTCCACGAAAAGGTGAGCAATGAGGCCTGGGTACGCATCGGAGGGAGTCGAAGGGCTGTAGCAGACTGGATACAAAAAAGCGACGCAGCGATTTAGAAAAACGCAGTCCTATATAGTGTATCAAATTACATGTATATATTTTTTTTCCAATAGCAGGAAAGTTTTTATAATCGCACAAACGTCCAGAATATAAACTATACAAATAGTTATTTTAAATGTGAGAAGGAACGTGTGTGAAAGGGCGGTGTTATTCAACTCCACATTAAGATAGTAACAATTACCAATTATAACATCTTTGTTTTACTATCTTTTAGATATAGAGCTTCAGGGTGCAATATGTCCCGACACGTAGTGAAAAACACACTGGTGACAGAAAGTTGCAGTCATTCTCTCTCTTCCTCTCTCCTTTAATAAAAAAATAACATACAATGTTAACTTTCTTTTTATCTTACAGGTATTGTTTCACAAATTGGCGTCCCCACAACACCTCTAAAACTCAATGTTCGAGGATTCTGCGATGATGCGTGGCCATCATAACAACTTCCGAGAAAGCTGCTTCGACACATAGAGCACCCTCTTTGAATCAGGCCAATGGCACAAGGTGAGCAAAGAAGCTTGTTCCCGAAACAACGACAAGTCATAAGTGAAAGGAGAAAGTGGGACTATACTATTACTAACTCTTTATACTATCTTTCAGATCACTAAACTGGAGGGTGTACTATGAACCAGCACATGCTTGGACACACAACGGAGGCAAAAAGTGAGCTACGAGTATTTCCTCTAGTATTAACTGCACCATCTATAACTTTCTCTCTCCCGCGTTTTAATGTTGTTTTTTCTCTCTTTCTCTTTCTCACTCTCTCTCACATCGTTTCTCTTTCTCTTTTAAAATAATGGACGCTGCTGTCCACTCTGCCGTGTAGAACCAAAGCTGAATTCAAGTGGTGAATTCTGCTGGTCCACAGTGTTTACACAAGGTAAGCAGCGCGGCCTAGATGTATGATGCCTCCAATTAAATGCATTAGAAATAAGAGCTTATTTACAAACCCCTTGTGCCACTTTTGCGTCACTTTCAACATGGGAAAAGTAACACAAAACTGTTGCAAGAGTCTTTTAAATAAGCCCCAAAGAATATTGTCCTGCATAATGACTTAATCTCTCACCTAATTCTGTATTATCTCTGAATCATTTTAAAGACCTGTTGATCTGTAAAGTAAACCTGACGCAGTAGGCACTTCCATACAGACACCGCTTGAATGCGAGCCTATACCACAAGTGAAATGTACCAGGCACACTGCACACGTAAAAAGAAGGAAATATCATCAAGTGTTACCTTAACTTGTAATGTTTGACCTCATTTAGTCAAATCGATCTAATTTTAAACACTAATTTTCTTTTTTGTTTTGCAGATTACCTACCGTACGTCTATTGGAGTCCACATCACATTTTGTTTATTATATTGTTTTATTAAAGTTATGTTTCTTTATTGTATTATCTTTAAATTACGTTTCCAGTTATTTATTGTTGTTTTAATAAAAGTTAATTTTTTAAAAAGTATATACGTCTTTTTTTGGGGGGGGTAGCGATCCCCAATAGAAATGATATTTATAATTCTGAGGCTAACTCTTTACCAGATCTTTACCAGAGTCTATAGCTACAACCAATTAGGGAAGTTTTAAAACTTCACAACAGTAACTTTTTTCAATTACCAACAGTGTGGTGAACTTCTAACCTCTGTGCTCATGTAAGTGTTCCATAAACTGTTACTATGGTAACAGACAGAAAGCTGATGGGGGTAAAGTTGAAAGGTACTAGCTGTACAAAAAACTTTATATTTACCCTGGATTCTCTACAAGACAGAAAGGAAATCAAAGTAAAACAAAACACTGTGTACCAGATATACAACCCCGTTGCACCACTTTCGCGTCCAAGCCCCCCTACAAAATTAAAAGTGAGTGGGCCTCAATGCCGCACCTCAAACCCCGGGAACAACCGATCCCCAGGAATATTAGAAAGTTCTGATAGGGGCTATTTTTTTACGGAAAAAGTAGGTGTTGCTCACCCAGCTCAGAGCGGCCCCCTGTTGTGCACGCCCTGGATGCACGACTTATAATCGGTAGGGTGCACAACTGCGGCACCTTTGGTGCACAACTTCTACGTGTTTGGGAGCCGCCATTACTTTGCCACAGCAGGAACTACTAACATGCAGCTCCCATTCTGCAAAAGCAATCTGATTTAAATTTTGAAAGAGAAAACATATTTCCTTGCTATGGGACGGCGGGATAGGCACCCTGGGACACTGCAAAATCCGGCCCTCCCACAATACATAAAGCCCCGGGCAGTGGTGGTCCCCGGGGCTTTGGAGAGCGTACCATTTTTCCATTTAAAAAAAAAATAGCCCCAATCACTAATTTTTATTATCCCCAGAGACCCCATCCCCCGGGGCTTACATAAAACGTTGGGGACCGTAGGGGGAGCCCCAATGCCCCAACGGCCCCACCCGGCTCCCCGCGTCCTTCGGGAGCCGGCATTGCTTTTCCTCAGGGAGAGAAGCTAATCTGCTTTCCTATTTGGAAGAGAGAGCAGTTTAACCTGCTCTCTCTTCCTAATAGGAAAGCAGTTTGCATTGACAGGGTGGGAGCTGCGAGGGTTCCACCCTGTCATTGCAAATGGCAGTGTCCCGGGGGTAGGCACCCTGGTACACTGCAGGAACCGGCCCTTGGGGGTGGCGATCCCCAGAGCCATCTTGGGCTCCAGGAGGGGGGCCACCGTGGCCCCCCTCCAACACTTTCAAGAAGCTCCCGGGGGGTGGCGGCCCCCGGGACTGGGTGGCCTCAGAGCCCCCCCTCAATTATTTTTTAAAGCTCCGGGGGGTGGTGGTTCCCGGGGCTGGAGGGGCCTTAGAGCCCCCCCTCAATTAATATTTTAAAGCCCCGGGGGGGTGGTGGTCCACATATATTTAAAAAAAAGCCCCCGGACGCTAATTAGCACTAAAGTGGGCTTTGTTTTTTTTTTCACACGATACGCGTATCCCACGCCCATCCCGCGATTTGAATGTTTTTAATTTTTTTTTATTTCACCTTAGTGGTCCTTGTGGGACCCCCTGAGCAGGCCTAGGGGGTCAGGGTGTACCTACCCTGCCCCCTTTGCGTCTTTTGCGCACTTGTTTTTCAGTTTTCTTGAGCCTCGGTTTCACCGAGACACAAGATGGCTGCCAACACTTCCTGGTTTGGAGTGTTGACAGACAGTTGACAGCCAATTAGCATGCAGCTCGTGCTCGTAAGGGCATGCGTATAATTCTCGGACGGTACTTTGTCCATAGGTATATCTATGATTTTACTTTTGATTTTTTTCAGGAACTACTGCACGGATTTACACCATTTAACAAAAAGCGTCATCTGCAAACCAAACTCTACCTTTTTGCCAAATTTGGTGTAATTCCGTTCAGCAGTTCGGGTTGTAGCCCGTCTTAAAGGGCCCTATGGAAAATTGTATGAGGAAAACACGTTTTGGGACCCCCTTTTTTCTCTGCCCCCGCTTCACGAATCACCCCCAAACTTTCAGGGAAGGGCCGGAGTGGAGCAGGCCCTATTGTTGGAGAATTTCGCTAAGATTCATCGACTGACGCCAAAGTTATTCCAAATAGAATGTTGTGGATTTCCAATGGAAACTAGATCCTAACTATAACTACCTAATGGCAACCACCAGTAGGTAATATATATATATATATATATATATATATATATATATATATATATATATATATATATATATATATATATATATATATAAAAAACGAATGTTACAGGGACAGTATAGTTAGGCTCAGATTTCCCTCATACAAGACCAGTGAAATTCAGTAGTTATTTACAGTTACCTGAGCTAACTATAACTTACCCCCCACAATGCTCTGCATATGACATCACATATTACATCATTCATGACATGAATGAATTTGTACTTGTAAAGCACACTGCTGCCCCAGCAACGGGGCGTCCTGGCGCTGTACTCATACCGCTGTGGAACCGATCCTGGCTTTCCCTGTGAAATGTCCCCTCCTGGGCACCCCCAAGGTGAAGCCAGGCATCCCAGCGCTGTTGGGGCCGTTGTGGAGATTAAGCAAGCTATTGCCCAGAGTTGCAGAGTGGGACCCATGATTAGACTAGGCACGAGGCGAGAATTATCAGGTCCGGGGAAATTGAGCCTAAGACCCGCCGAGGCGGGAATTGAACCCTGGTCCCGGGCCAGACCTCTGCATCAGGGTCTGCCATCTAACCATTGAGTCATACCTCTCCACATGGTCAGTAGCATCATTAATGACCTCACTGATGAAATCTCAAATTACATCACTGATGACATTATCCAGTGAGTGTATTTTCTAAGAGTGTGTGAGTGTCTGTATTGATGTCTAAGTGGGCGTGTGAGTAGCTGTGTGGGTGAGTGAGATGCTGTGTGGGTGGCTGTATTGGTGAGTGAGTGGGCCTGTCAGTGGCTGTAAGGGTGAGTGAGCAGCTATTTGAGTGGGTATATTCTCAAGTGAGTTGGTGAGTGAGTGGTTGTATTGGAGAGTAAGTGTCTGTGTGAATGGCTATATGGGTGAGTGGGCTGGATGTGTGAGTGCTTGTATGGCTGTATGAATGTGTATGTAAGTGGATGCATTGGTGTATGAGTGTTTGTGTGGGTGGGTTAGTGGCTGTGTTGAAAGGCTGTATGGGTGAGTGAGTGGGTGTGTGAATGACTGTGCAGGTAAAAAAGTGGGTGTTTGAGTAGCTATATGGGTGAGTGTGTGGATATGTGAGTGGCTGTATGGGAGAGTAACTAGTTGTAAAATTGGCTGTATGGGTGACTGAATGGTTGTCTGAGTGGCTATACAAGTGAATGAGTGGGTGTGAGAATGCCTCTGTGAAGGAGTGAGTGGGTATGTGAGTACTGGTATGGGCCTGTGAATGAGTATGTGAGTGGTTGTATGGGTGTCTAATTGAGCATACAGTAGGTTCTATGAGGGTGTGAGTGGTTGTGTGGGTGGTTCTGTTTGATATCATCAGTGATGTCATTTGAGATGTCCTCAGTGATGTCATTAATGACGTCACTGACCATGTCATGAGTGATGTAATATGTGAGGTCCTAAGCAGTGCATTACAAAGATGTAAGTTATAGTTAGCTCACTGGTTTTGTATGACGGAAATCTGAGCCTAACTATAACGTCCCTGTAACCTTTGTTTTTTCAGTGAATTTTTAAAGTTTTTTTTATTTGATTTCCTAACTATAACGTCCATGTAACCATTGTTGTTTTCAGTGAATTTCTGAGGTGTTTTACATGCTAATTCCTAACTATAAAGTCCCTCTAGTCCCTTTAGTTTTTGTAAGTGAATTTCAATGTTTTCTTTAACTAGTAGTCATGTTCGTAGAGTGGTGGAGAAAGGGGAGGGGGCTTCTGACCAGCTCTCAGAAATCCCACTGTAAGGGACTTACTGAAGGTAACAGGAAGGCTTCTTGGCCTCCAAGGTCCTGTGTCCTCTGAAGTCCTCACACCAATTCTGCTTTGTGGAACGTACTGGAGGTAGCATGAGGGGTAGTTGGCCCCCAAGGGCCCTCTGGAGCCAAGGGGATTTCATGTGCCAGGAGGTGCACTTGCAGAGTAGTGGAGAAAGGAGATTCGGCCTCCGAAGTCCTCTCAGCAATCCTACTGTGTCGGAATTACAGGAGGTAACAGGAGGACTTGTGAGCCCCCAAGAACAGTCTGGACCTAAGGGGACTTAATACACCAACCAGCAGTGCACCAGAAGGCGCGTTTGCAAAGTGGTGAAGAAAGTGGGAGCCTACGGCCTCTTGCCAGTCTTTTTTAAAACCAATATTTGTAATTTTTTCTGGGAGGGAGGCCACGTGGCCTCACATCCCTGGGCCAATTTTGACCCTGGGAACCCCAACGCCATGGGCATGGCTTTTCTATTATTTTTTTTAAATAGTGGGAGGGGGCCATCTCCTGGGCCGATAAAGGCCTGAGGACCGCATCCCCTGGGGCCCAGCTTCTATTGTGGGTGCCCTAGTCCCAATCCAGAACACCCTCTTCCACTGATGCGACCACAGGAGGAGCCTGAATGCTCCAGTGGTCCCTGCCGGCTCCCTGCCTCCAGCGGGAGCCACTATTGCTTTTAAACATAAAGAGATGCTTACATGCAGCTGCCTGCGTGTAAAATAAATTGTACTCTTGCATCCTCAAAGCAGAGCACTGTTTGGTATGGCTTGGCGGGTGTGATAAAGCTCCTGCCAAGTCACAGCAAACAGCTATGACTCGGGATGGACACCCCGGGACACAGCAGGAGTTGGCCCTGAGGGGTGGCGGTCTTCAGGGCCTTCTTTGACTCCAGGTGGGGGGCCAGGCGGCCCCCTCCTTTGTTTCATTTTTCTCCAGGGAGGTTGTGGGCCCCGCATAGTTATTATTGTTTGCACCAGGGGGGTGGAATCCCTGGGGCTGCAGGGGGTCTGCACTAGCCCGCACTCATTTCTATTAAATCCCCTGGGCGGTGTGGGTTCCTGGGGTTGCGTGAGACCGAGTCGCCCCCGTATAGTTATTATTGTTTGCCCCCGGGGACGTGGCTGTCCCTGGGGCTGCGGGGTCGAGCGGGCCCCCACATACTTATTATTGTTTGCCCCAGGGAGGTGGCTGTCCCCAGGGCTGCAGAGGGTCTGCACTGCTCCCACACTCATTTCTATTAAAGCCCCAGGTAAGTGGTGGTCCCTGATAATACTATTAGCCCTAGGAGGGGGCCCCATGCCCCCTACTCCTTTCCCAGGACCTGGCCCACCCAGGGGCCAAATTAAGTAAAATTGCTGGAGAAAGCTTTTGAAAACAAAACAAAACTCGGAGACACTCACGGATCCACCTGCAGATTTTTACCAGATTTGTTTTTTCTTTTTTAAAAAAAAAAGCTTTTTAGCCATGTGGGGGTCTCTTGAAGACCCCTGCACCACGGCCAGGGGCTCAAGGTGTCCCTCACCCAGCCCCTTTTCTTTTAAAATCTTTTTTTGTGAGACTCAGCTTCAAGCCGAGTCCTAAGATGGTGCCAACACTTCCTGGTTGAAGTGTTGCCAGCAAATCAAATGTTAGTAGGATCTCCGTCGTCCACTGCAAGGAACCGTGTCCCCGGATAGCTATATTTTTTCAACTTAAATATCTGTGGAACTACTGAACGGATTTATACCAAAAAGCATGCTTTCGGGACAAACATCTGGCTTTCTGGCAAATTAGGTGTAATTACGTTCAGCGGTTCAGGCCTTGTTAAAAAAAATCAAAAGTCCCCATAGACATAACATGGGGAAAACGTGTTTTGGGACCCCTTTTTTCTCGGCCCCCGCTCAATGGATCACCCTGAAATTTTCAACGCAGCAGCTGAACCAAAAAGGTGATGCTTTTTGAAACTTTCATGAGGATTCATTAAGCGGCACCAATGTTATTGCTAAAACAAAAAAACAAAATATGCTTTTCCTATGAAAACTTGGGTCCTAACTATAACTAACTAATGGCGATCTAAAATGGTAAAAATCATTGCTGAATTTAATTGGATGTTTAGTTGTTGAGTCCTCTAATTAGTGTATATGAGGGTGGTAACGGTATATATGTTATGTTATGGTATATGAATGTTCTTTTAATTGCTGGGTCGTGGGAGGCCCAATGCATTAAAGAGAAATGAACGCTATAGTCTTCATGTGCATGCTCTTTGTAGAAATATGGGAGGTGTTTTTGTATATATATATATATATATATATATATATATATATATATATATATATATATATGTATATATATATATATTCACTGAAAAAAACATAGGTTTCAGGGACGTTATAGTTAGTTGGACATTTGACTCACATAAAACCAGAGAAATTCGCCAGTTATAGTTCAAGTTCAAGTTCAAGTTCAGTAATTTGTATAGCGCACTACTCACCCAGAGGGTCTCAAGGCGCTTGAGTGAGGGTGGGTGCATTATTTTTCGAATAGCCAGGTTTTTAGCTGCTTCCTGAAGAAGAGGTGGTTCTGTGTGAGGCGAAGGTGAGTGGGGAGAGAGTTCCAGGTTTTGGCCGCTAAGTAGGAGAAAGATCTTCCTCCCATGGTGGAGCTATTGATGCGCGGGATTGTGGGATAGTTAGTTTAGCTAACTATAACTTGCGCGCCCGCAATGCACTGCTGATGACGTTACATATTACATCACTCATGACATGGTCAGTGACATCACTGATGACATCTCAAATGACATCACTGATTACATCACTGATAACATCATCCATGTGATAAATTGATGCATCTTCTCACACCCTAAAATAACCTTTGATACACCCACTCTAAATTACAGACTGCCATTCTCAAAACCATAGACACTCCACAACCAATAACTACATACCCACTCACTGATTCTTACTTATGGTCACTCAGTACAGGACTATCATATGCACTCATACACCTATATAGAGACTCACAGACTGTCACTCATCCATAGAGGTAGTCACACACCTAGTCAGTCATGCAAATAATTCATCACACTGCCATTTGCTCACCTATACAGTTATACACACACCAGCTCAATTACTCATACAAATACTAGCCCATTCTTATGCTCTTATACAATCACTGATACAAGCACACACTCATCCATACAGCCACTCTCACAATCACACACTCTCACTTATAGCCATTTATGTACTCCAACACACATATATACTGCCTTTCACATATGTAGTTACTCACACATGTACCACTGAAATATACATTCACTCACTAACACACCCATACACACACTCACCCACCCATACATTCCATCACAGACGCACTCTTGAAACTATGCACCCAGTGAATCACCCACTCACACATCTATGCACAGAGCCACACGCACCCCACCCACACAAACACCCAGGCACCCATACAGATACTCAGACAATCAATCAATAACCCATATAGACACTCATGTAGCTATTCGCAAACCCATGCAGCCGCTTACACACCAACAGACAGACGGATTCAGTCATTCACACAGTTTAGTCACTAACCCATGCATTCAGTAAGATACTTTAATCAGTCACTTATAGAGTCAATCACGCACCTACTAAATCATCCATTCAGACACTTATACACCCACTAATTCTTCAATACACCTTTCCCTATATACATTAAACATATTTTAACTTTACAGAAACACACAGTCACTGGATGATGTCATCAGTGATGTCATTTTAGATATCATCAGTGATGTCATCAGTGATGTCACTGACCATGTCATGAGTGATGCAATATGTGAGGTCATCAGCAGTGCATTGCTCTTCTCTGGTTTTGTACGAGTGAAATGTCCAACTAACTATGACTTTCCCTGAAAACCTATGTTTTTTCAGTGAATATATATATTGTTACCACCCTCATAAACACTCTTTAGAAGACTAAACATAGAATAAAATTCAGCAATGATTTTGACCATTTTAGAAATGTACCCACGCTCAGCTATAAAGGGGTGGTTACTACCATTTTAACCAAAGTATATGGAGACACCTGCAAAAACATGAAGAGTTGTATACTCAACAAACAGTACATTTGCCCATGAAGTAAAAATTAAATTGCTCTACTGCATGTCCCAGGAACTGAAGAAAGAAAACTATACAAATTACTAATAGAATACTACCAAAGACACAGAGGCAAATTAAGTCTGGACTATTTTGAAGATACATGAGTTGGCAGACTGCACTGTTCTGGTCCCAGACCCCAATTCAAGTATCTTATACCATAATGAAACGTATATGACGGCATCATTATCATAATAAGCAAAAACAAACAACACAGTGGAAGGGTGGTACAATTCCCTCAAAGAGAAATTAGGGCAAAATCACCCTGCACTATACCAATTCCCACAAATGCTGAAAAATGACCAAAGCTAGCAGCAACTCAGAATAAAACCATCTATAACCCAACTAATACCTAAAATATCAAAACAAACCAAAGAAATGCATGAACCATTACAATGCAAAGTCCAACTATTTGCCTGCCATAATTTATTTAAAATAAGAAATTAAATATGCACTATATTTGTGAACAGCAAAGACATATTTAAAAAATGTATTGATTTATAAACGTTACTAAGCAATTTTTATTAATCTGTAACAAACGTATACTTAACTTTAAATAAAATCTTGTCAAACTGAAAAGTAAAAATTGCTTAAATAAATGTTGATTAGTAAATAAACAGTAAACCACACATATATAAACTTTTAAAATCACAACACCTGATGCAAAGTGAAAAAAATGAATATGATACATAACATATTATAAAACGATATAGTCACACAAAGAACTTTAAAACAGATAATCATTTCCCATCCACGAAAAATAAAATATAACTTACATGTTTGTAGCTGGAGTCCATGCATTCCTAATAATCCACAAAATAAATATCCACAAAAATAGATGAAAACAAATCTCAAAAAGACGCAAAAATACAAATAACAAAATAAAAATATATAATGCAAAAAAGAATTCCATGGGAATAATTCAAAAATCCGAAAAAAAATAATTTAAAAAACACTCCAGGAAAACCAAAAAATAAAGGACATTAAAAATAATATTTTTATTATTTAACCAAGTATATTTCCTCAAAAAAGTATCCATAAAGCTGGAAAAACCCAGTACACAAATGACGCGCTTGTAAAAAGGCACAAATCACCATCCACACCACACAAATAATCCCATAAGCTTCACAAATTAAATAACAACTACTCTAATAAAATAGATATAATACATTTCAAAGAAATATTACCTTGAAACATACACAATACAATAAGTAATAACACACTAGACTATTACAATCAAAACACCAACTTAACATTTTACTTCTAAACAACCACAAAACACTACCCTATACTCACTAAACTAACCAGAAACGTATCCTCCAAATTACTAAACCCCCAAAAAGTAACTTAAAATTTGTATGACCTGAGCCGGAGAGCAGGAATGGGAAACCGCAACCATACAGAAGCTCTAAATGAGGTAGAAAGACTAAAAAATAAAGAATGGTATTAAAAATGGTTGCTAAATGAACTTTCAGAAAATGACTAATGCTCCATAGTGATTGTTTATATTTACTTTTGTACCAACTGAAAAAAGTGCAAAAGTATAGAATTGTATTTTATATTATTTAAAATATGCCATTTAAACGAGTCAAAATAGGGGGTGTTACTTAGCGCGCTTAGATGGCAGGCGTATTTTAAGCAGACTCCTGGCAGACGTCCTATAATCCACCAACATCCTACCCACATGCTTATATGTGGTGCTTCTAACACTCGTCCTGGCACTGCGGAAACAACCTGGAGCAGTTTGTTGCATATGGCAGCTTCGGGGGACAATGAGAGCCGCGGAGTGTGGGCGGTGCTGAGGAAGGAGGTGGCCTCCAGAGTGTCCCTACATCTGAGGCCTCGGCAGCCTCGCTGGATCTGGGCGGCGGTGGTGCGGCACGAAAGGATGATCCGACCTGGGACTAGGAAGTAGGTTGCTGCGGCGTTGCAGCTGCTGGGGCCCGACACAGCTTTAGAGGATGTGTCTAGAGCGGGGCAGGAGTGACTGGGGCCCCTGCTGGGAGGGCTCCTTTCTGGCCATGGTGCTGCTGGATGGTATCTGGGTGTCCCTTGGTGTGGTGCTGGCTCTATGTGAATCGCCCTTCCTGCGTCTTCCTGCAGTCACTGCCTCTGGAGGTTGAGGCCTACACAACCCCTTTTAGTGACCATGTGTGTCCTGTGGCCCTACTGTTTGGGGTCCCTTGAAATTGAGTGCGTTGTCTCTGTGGGGGAGGGCCAGGGGAAAACTCTCTCATGCAGGGCGGGTGACCTGGCCTGTCACTATAAGCCTATGATATACTTTATGGTGCACTCGATTGGACCTAGGAGCCACTGATAATTGCTTTGACTGCCTCATTCAATGCTTGGACTAGTCTTGTGGGCCACAACATGTCTCTGTCCAGGCTCTCATCCATTCTGTGTGCCCCTGCCTACTGCTAGACTTAGACGTCCTGCTCCTCAGGGCAGCGCTCCGTTAGGGGGCAGTGCTGCAGCTAGTTCCCTAGTTGCAGAAGCGGCCAGGCTAGGCCCTAGTGCAGTTTGCAGCTGGTTGGGATTGGAGCGGCTGGTGCTGGGGGCTTTCACTTAGAGTCTCTGGCTGTCCCTACTATCTACGAGTGATACCGGAGTGGGGCCACTCCCTGCCGACTGTGCGTGCCACCCCTAGGATCCATGTATGGTTTTTGTGGGTCGTACCCATCGCAGTTGTTTATGTGACGCGTCTGATGCACAGTGGAATACTGACTTGACTATGTCGAAGGACAAACATCTGCGGGTAGCTGCCAAACAGACTACTTTAGACCAATTCACCAACATTAGCACCAGGAGTGTCAACCTGATGGGGACTCCTGTGCCGGGCCCTGACAATGCAGCGCTGCTCGTGGCTATTACACTGTCTCGGGACGCACTAGATGCTAAAATTGGAGCGGTTAGCTCTGATGTCACATTACTACGCCAAGGTCTCCGGAAGGCGGTGGATCATATCACAGAGGAGTAGACCAGGGTCTCAGATGTAAGGGACTCGGTGATGGCCCTCCAGCAAAAGGTCACCACCCTAATGGCGATGACAGAGGTGCTCGCGGCGCAGGTGGAAGACACTGAGGGCTGCACCTGCCGCAACAACTTGGGATGTGTGGGTTTACAGGAGGGCTGCGAGGGCTCCTCTATGGATAGGTTTCTGACACAGGCCTCAGATCAATGGTACTAGTGGAGAGACTCTCGTCCTGGTTTGTGCTGGAAAGAGCCCGTAGGGCCTTGGTGGAAAAGCACCCCCGGGGGCTAGGCCAGAACCAGGTTTTGCAAGTATACTCAACTATCTGGATGGGCTGCAATACTCAAGCACTCCCGGAGTCAGGACCATGTCATGTTTGAATCGACACCCATCATGATATTCCGAAACTATACAAAGATGGCTCCACAGCAGCGCAATACTTCCTGGTAGCCAAACAAAAATTGTGGGATCTCAAGAATCAATATATGTTACAATACCCCACTAAGCCCAAGAGTTGTTCACAATTTTCACACATTCTTCTTTGATACCCCTGAAGAAGTGTTCCAATGGACAGATGAGACCTTTCCCCTCAAGCCTCTCACCCCACCACAAATTGACTCAAATTCCTCCTCAAGAGAAAAAACGCAATCTTTCTAGGAAGTCCACAACCAAGCATCGGAATAGGTCTCGTTTATCCTGGAGGAACCCATGCCATGACGCGGAATATTGAAACTTGAATCATGGTTCAATTGATTATCTATATGCTGTGGGGTATTGCTATCAAATTGTTATTTCTTGTTGCATTTATTCGCCTTTTTCTCTACAGGCTCCTGCGCACTGGAACTTTAATGTTGATTTAACTGACATTGCAAATACTTGGGCATGTTACAACAGTTTTACTACTTCATGTTGCACTTAACTAGATATTACCGTATAGGCTCTGGTAATGTGGGCACCAAGGTACCGACTGCACCTCTGGAGAGACGTGGTTAGGAGTCTCCCTAGAGACCATATTTTGGGGTCGATTAGGATCGCGGACGGACTTGAGTCCGTCCGCGACCCCTGAGGAGGAGGGAACGTCCGCATGGGCTGCGGCGTTCCCTCCGATCAAATTAGGATGTGACCGCCAGTGTGGCGGTCACATCCTCCATCTCTAACATTGCGGCGGGTGCAGCTTCAAGCTGCATCCGCCGCAATGTAAAAAATCCATGCACAGCATTTGCGTGCACAAAGCGGCAGGCACCGCGCGGTGCCTGCTGCATTGTGCACGCAAATGCAGGGGGGTACCATAGGTACCCCCCATGTGCACCCCCCACCCCACCTTCACCCAGGGGGCCCGCAACGGGCCCCCGAAGTGAAGGTCCGTATGCTTTTCCACGGCGGTAAAGTCGCCGCGGAAAAGCATATATTTTCAGACATCCTAATATGCCTGGCGGTGTCTGATAGACACCGCCAGACATGTTAGTGCTTTTCCGCCGCGGTCGCCTTCCGACCGCGGCGGAAAAGCGGCGGACAGATTATCAGACCCACCAGCCATCCTAATTTGGCGGTGGGTCTTTGGAGTCTCCGCCGCGGTTTTTCCGCATCCTCCAGGCCGGCGGACACTTCCGCCGGCCCGGAGGATGCGGAAAAACCGCCATCCTAATCGACCCCATAATGTTGTAAGGGGACATGGGATCCCTTGGTGGCATCTTTCTCTGTACCCCTGTTGGGGGTCAGAGGATGACCTCTTCCACAACAGGTAATTCTTGTTTACTGAAGTATGGGGGAGGGAGAGAACAGTTGTTACAATGTTTTCTTCTTTTATGTTTTGGTGCAGCCCTATCACTCACACCCTATAAGATTCAAGCCGAGAGACATGGTCCACAGATCATAAACACCTATAATTGATTCAATTTCTGAGGGCCGGGCAGGGCATATCCGAGTTCTTACCTGGAATGTCTCTCCAGACTGTCACATCCTGGGCTAATAATCTGGTCCCTAGACTACCCCGTATAAAGAAGAGATTAAAAATTAATCCCCGCTGCCACTGTCTCTGCTGGGCTGCTCGATGATTTTTAGAATGGTTTCGCTGCCCTGCAACTTATATCAACTACAGAACTACCCCTACACTATCCACCCTATCTGTGTTAGACAAGTAAATACAGTATTGACCAAGTTTCGATGAGGACGGGGGTGGCGCGCATCACACTTCAGGCATGTTTTCAATCCACATATAGTGGCGACACTGCTGCACCGGATGTGTACTCATATTAAGCTGTGTCCAACTTATTAATCATAAATGATTGGTGGAATATCGCACAGGACAACCCAGCACAACGACCCTGCGTACAGGACAGAACGCTGGGCTATGGGCGACACTCCGGTGCTGCGCCTCCTTCATGGCAGGAAGATGAGAAATTCCCTTCCCCCTGTGACCCAAGTAGTTATTCTTACATGCAAGCGTTGTATTCAGCAGATGGGTTGGTGGGAGAGGTTGACTAAAAACAACACCTTTGTGGGAGGGAGGCTTCCTTCGCCAGGAGTCCAAGTTGCAGGGATTCCGGCAGTGGGATCCCATAGGGATTTCCACTCTGGGAGACAGTATGCAAGGCATGGTCCTGAAATCGTTTCAAGAGCTGCAGACTGTTTCCAATTACATCAATACTTACTTACGGGTACTCCATGCTCTATTTCCATACATTCAAGATCTCCAGGAGCTACCAGAGTTCAATACATTAGAGAGCAAACTAATAATGGGAGATTTAGGCACTCATAAGATAAAGCAAATGTACCAATCCCTGATAACACATAGTGCCACTACACTGCCCGGCCAGAAGACGGCAATGCAAGGCGACTTATCCACACTGGATGAAGATGATTGGACAGAGCCTAACAGCTATCTCATCCTCACTCTGCTTAATTCCACTCAAATACCTGCACAGACTATATTTTACAAGATTTCGATTATGGCGCATGGGTGCCATCGCTCATCCGTCTGCCTTTGATGTAGCATGGAGGAGGGCATCTTCCTTCACACAGTTTTGGACTATGTGGCCCTAACAGGCTTCAGGCGGGGAGTGGTGTCCTGCCTCCAAGAGGTTCTTTCTTGGACGGTCCCATTGGATCCAAAGCTGCTTTTGCACCACAATACTGAGGGGATAGGAGCTAACCATTACAAATGGCATTTATTATTCCTTGGCCTCACACTGTTGAAGAGGGATATTGCTGGAGTATGGAAAGACACAGCATCACCCCCAGCCTTAAAGAGGGAAATTGACCACTGTATGGGGAATCAAGTTGCGGTGTTTTGGGTGGGAGGGTGCCCACAAAAACACTCAAAGATTTAGCAGTGGTGGACAGACTACAGGGGTCTTGTACTGGCCCAGGTCTCCACTATTGATGCGAAAGTACCACAATATGTTGCCCGGTCTTGAGATTTGCTCTGGGTGGATCTGGGCTGTACGACATGATGTTGCCATTGTCGAATGGTGAGGTGTGGGGGTGAGAATGAGGATGGACTGCGCATTTTGTAATGGTTTCATTGGGTATAGGGATTTGTTTAATGATGCCTTATTTCTATCTGTAGGCCGATTTGGCCTCGATGTTTAAAAAAACTCAGTAAAGTTTGTTGTGAAAAAAAAGAGTCCAAATATATTTAAAAAGTACTTAACAATTTAAATGTATTAATTCATACTACATACTAGTATATAAAAATTAAACATATGATTGAATAAATCATAAAAAATATTTGCTTTTTAAAAATATACCTTCTGTTTTTCAAAAAAGCTGTATTGCATTAAAATATTACTTCCCCTCTGCATGGGAAAAGACATGAAGGCAGTAGATTCAAACTGTTACCCGACACAGACATGAGCTAGCCTACGTTGAAGGCAACAAGGGCCGATATTGCTTTAAGGTCGCTTGCGACTTTGCAGTCTCTGAGACCAGAGGCGTAGCTAGAGCTTGTGGCTCCTAGGGCTATCCCTCAGGTTGCCGCCCTTGGGGGGGGGGGGGGGGGGGGGGGGGGGAGGGAGGGGTGCTGGGGAAAAAGAACGGCGAGAGCTTGAAAGAGGTCAGAGAGACACATAGTATTGCTGCTAATATTACCTCGATCAATCATGCAAGTTACATGCACATACATGACACGGTACAAGGCTACACAGTTGAATACACTGGTGACAGGCAGTACAAAGGAGAACACACAGACTGCATAATCTATCTCGGGACTCAGAAAAACCACATGTGACATCCATCAGAGAGCTGCGTGAACGATTACCTGGTAATCCCCTCCGCACAATGCAAACATGCACATACATGACACTGTTCAGGGATCCATCATCTACAGCTGACATTAAATGACCAAACATCATGGTCACCTCATTAAAGCAGTGGGCACAAACGTGATGTGCTCTGACTTGAGGTATAATAATACAATGACGAACTCAGAACAGCATGAACTACTGAGGGGAGGTGGGGGCGGGGTGGTACACATATAGCCTGGCCTTAGAACAGAGTCACACCAGTCTCAACAGTCAGACCCACACCATTGCAGCCAGAGAGTTTCTGCCAAACTCCTAGTGCCTACTGCTTGGTGCCGATCTAAGTTGGAGTGTGTGCATCAGCTAAGTTCAATTCAAGTCAAGGGAGATTTCTAAGATCTGACTATCACCAACCTAGCACCAGCCTGCATTAACTGAGAGTCGCACTGGTGGCAACCCCACAGCAGAAAGCCACTATAGCAACAACAAAGTACGACCCTGCAGGGAAACAGCATCACCATCCACCAAAGCATCCAGGCCTATCAACAGTGCCAGCTTCTTAACTGATGTGTTCTCATTCCTTGAGAATCCCAGGCCCCACCAACTTGCCTTACCAGCACCCCCTTGTTGCTACAGGACTTCAGCAGTATGGCCTTCCACAGAAGGGCCTTATCGGTGTTGAGGTACGCATGATCTTCCTCCACTAATGCCTTCTCAATGCTTTTGGATTCCAGGAAGTATTAGCTTTCCCCAACAATGCATTATCAATGCCACAATAAATGCTTTGCTACTAAAATCTCCACACTGTTGCTTTCCCAACATTTTCAGATTTTACACTCATGACAGTGACATGTCTTATAAATAAAAGGATGTTTGTGGGATTACGGATCCATATCATGGTAAATCTCGAAAATACCTTAATGGTAAAGAAAACTAGAAAATAGCATACTGGGACCCATGTTCATGGATGCTTGTATCCTTTCAGGCGCCAACTATCACGTGTGGTATTGAGGGGCAAAACTACCATTTGCATAATTTTAAACACACTTGCCAGGTGGATTTACCTAGTCTGCTCCTCTCCTTTCTTTCCTGTCTTCAGACGTTCCAAGCAAACAACTGTGGAGATACCTGTGATGCACTGTAGAAGTTCCTATTGGATTGGCTCTGGTCCTCTACTGGACCTTGGAACAGACCCACAAGCAACCACAACAAACGCGGTACGTCAGGGCGATCACAGAGAAATTCAAAGACTGCTGTACCAATACAGACCCTTGTACGCCTCCGTTCGATTGCCTGCACCTTACGAAGGGGAGGGCTCGTTGGCTGGATCTCTGAGCCGAGAAAGCTCATTAGCTGATTGGAGTCTTTCCCCTCTGACCTCGGTCAGGTTGCGCACTACACCACCACCACTACGCTCGGTGGTGAGGCGTGCGCTGCCGGAAGCAGTTGCAAACAGGGGCGCTTGCACTTCAAACCGGGCCATGTGCGCGGCACTGGTGGTCCGTTGCGGCAGCCTATATAATTAATTTGGAGACACTGACACTACTGTAATGACTGACAGTAGTGTCAGTGAGTATCCCCAAATAAATTATAAAGACCGCCACAACGGGCCACCAGTGCCACACGGCCACTGCCCCCAAAATAGTGCCGCCTGGGGCGGACCGCACCCCCCCTCCCCTCCAGCTACGCCAGTGGTAGCATCAGCACAAGCTTTTCCCATCACAGAACAGTATAAATAAAGCAACTGCAGGGAAAGGATGGCAGTTGCAAAGCAAGCTTCCCTCTTTCACAGAAGGCAGAAAGTGCAGTCTTCCAGTCCTGCAGAACAGATCCAGCAGGGCAGAGTTGTACAAACTTTCATCGCCCACAGAACATGTACACTTAAGGTGTGAGTGGGATGTAGCTTAAAGACAGATTTCTAGAACGAGTGCCATACCTGCCTGCTCACACGGTGCCACAGTTTGACACACGATATTGGCTAGCATCACACTGTCTCCAGGTGAGGAGCCGATATCACACGTTGGCTGAGAAAACTAGCTGAAACCCACTGTAAATAGTGGTTTTCAGCTAATTTTTGGAGGCTTTGAACTGCCAACATCAATTAAGGAGTGTGAAAACACCCCAAACCATCAGCACCAATGTCAACAACCTTTTTTTTGGGGGGGAGGGGGCGTGGGTGCAGGGTGGGTTAAAAATTACCTTGTAGGTATTTCTCGGCAGGAGTCCCCTTCAAGGCCCTGCCCCCTATTCACACAGTGAGATTGGTCTACAAGTTGCCAATTATGGAGTGCTTAACTCACTCAGAGGAGTATAGGAGGATGAGTTTAGGTGCTCCACGTCAGCATTCTGAAAATCCTGCTGCCATCACTCAGAGACCCAGTGTTTGATTTAATTCCTTTGTTTTCCATGTATTGAGAAATTGCAGTAACCTGGCAGGGCAGTGTTATTTGCAGCAGCCTCACCACGACACAGCCTAAGTATGACGGACACTCAGGTGTCAACCTCTT
Organism: Lissotriton helveticus; assembly: GCF_964261635.1. NCBI lineage: Eukaryota > Metazoa > Chordata > Amphibia > Caudata > Salamandridae > Lissotriton > Lissotriton helveticus. The sequence goes on from NC_136058.1 coordinate 142,830,517, forward strand.
CAAAAAGGTTTTGAATTGTGCACATAAGGCTCTGTGTAGTCCCATCCTCGGCGCTGCACCTGTACAAAGTGTTGAGGCCGGCTAGTGGTCGCATGTGTAATAATGACGTATGCCTCTTGTTGTCGCTGTGCCAAGGATGCTGCCCAGAGTGCCTCAGGAGGTGGGAGTGGGGAGTGCAGGATTTCCCTTGAGAAAGAAAGGGCTGAATCAGCCTTGTAGTCAGTGTGTCATGGGGCCTGGGGCAAGAAAGGGAATGACCCCCTTCCCAAGGTGTTCGAATGAAAAAATACAGGAATAACCATGATGCAGAGGCCTCCTCAGGTCTCTGGGCCCCAGGCACTACCTGAAGCTACGTCCCTCTGCTCAATGAGCACGAAGACAGCTACTCTGGCACGATGAATTTAGAGGTGTCCAAAATGTGTCCAGGACAGTTAGATCCTTGCCCGTTTTTCTCGAAGTTCCCATAAGATAAGTTTAGCCACAAGTAATCTAAAAAAAATATTTGCATAGCCAGTGGTCATCTGACATGCATCCTGCTCTCCTGGGTCTATGTTGGACACCCTGATAGAGTAAGAAGGGACAAAACGTGGGAGGACCTGCAACATGATGTGTAATGGGCGCCCAAATGAGGCCCACTTCAAAAACTTCGGCCAGCATTGTGTGCATGAGGTGCAGTGCCCTAACCCACCCCTCCATCAGGATGCAGAGCTGCAGCGGAAAGGCACCTGAAATCAAACATAGAAATAGAAAATAAAGCGGTGTATGCCAAATAAGAACATCCCCCCATGTTTCCATGACACGATGTGGGCAGAGCAAATCTCCCTTAACACCCTTGACACAAATCCATGCCGTTGCCGTGTCAGCAGGAGAGCACATCTCCCCGCCCTTCACTTTAGACACATCCGTCTTGCTCTCCCTACATCCCAGGGCATGCAGCAGTACAGAACACATCCACCTTGTCCCACCTAAGCCGCATTGCCTAGCGTGTCCACCTCAGCCTACTGTACGGCAGTGACACAACACTCCCCACTACATTTCCCTTCACTCTAAAGTCTGCAGTTCCAATCCACACATCCTTCCTTGCTCCCCCTTGACGCCAAATCACGCAGTGCCAAATATATCCGATCCCCTCTACGACAGCGCGTGCAGTGCCAGGACATGCCGCTGCCTTTCTGCCTTCGCCCCCAAGACACGACGTAACAGAGAAAACACAGTAACTTTATCTGCATCCCCCGACGCCTGCATTGCCGAACAGCTCTTGTTCTCACTTCCCACAGTGCAAACAGAGCATGATCTCACCTTTTTGTACCCCTCTACTGCGGTGGAAGCAGTGCAAGATCACAGGCCCCCTGCTTTCCCTTCGGCTGATATATCCAGTTCTCTGTCTCCTCCATTGATCGCCTTCACTCTGAGTCTGGTACAGTGTGAGGTGGGGGCCTATCACCCTTAACGGCCACAGGAGTAACAAGCATTGGAAATGCAATAGGTCTCGCATTAGAAAAGTTGGAGCTATTGGTCTTGTAAATGATTTTTTTTTATTTATGTGTTGTTTTTGAAAATAGCTAAATAAATGGCTTTGTCATTTACAATGCCAATAGTTATAACTTTTGCAAATGTGACACCTATAGCATTTGTAATGCAACATGTTTTGTATTTACGTGACTTAGATGTATTGATATTACAAATAACAATGGCTTTTAATTTTTGTAAATAATTAATACTTAAATAATTTATTTAATTTATAATGGCAATAGCTTAAACGTTTGTAAATAACTTTTGTGAAGATTATGTTCAGTGTATTTTATTGTGACAAAAATCCAAGAACATTGCATTTGCACCTACACACACACAGAGCCACACACATATAGATGTGGTGGTGGTGGATCTGGGGGATATGGTGGTGGTGGATGTGGTGGTGGTGGTGATGGTGGATGTGGTGGTGGATGTGGTGGTGATGTGGTGGATGTGGTGGTTGTGGATGTGGTGAAAGTGGTGGTGGATGTGGTGGTGGAAGTGCTGGTGGTGGGTGTGGTGGATGTGGTGGTGGTGGATGCGGTGGTGGATGAGGTGGCGGATGTGCTGGTGGATGTGGTGGTGGTGGATGCGGTGGTGGATGTGGTGGTGGGGGTGGATGCGGTGGTGGATGCGGTGGTGGATGTGGTGGTGGATGTGGTGGTGGATGTGGATGCGGTGGTGGATGCGGTGGTGGATGTGGTGGTGGATGTGGATGCGGTGGATGTGGTGGTGGTGGATGCGGTGGTGGATGAGGTGGCGGATGTGCTGGTGGATGTGGTGGTGGTGGATGCGGTGGTGGATGTGGTGGTGGTGGTGGATGCGGTGGTGGATGCGGTGGTGGATGTGGTGGTGGATGTGGATGCGGTGGATGTGGTGGTGGTGGTGGATGTGGTGGTGGTGGTGGATGTGGTGGTGGATGTGGCGGTGGTGGATGTGGTGGTGGTGGATGTGGTGGATGTGGCGGTGGTGGATGTGGTGGTGGTGGATGTGGTGGTGGATGCGGTGGTGGATGTGGCGGAGGATATCATGGTGGATGTGGATGTGATGGTGGATGTGGTGGTGGTGGATGCGGTGGTGAAGTGGTGTTGGATGTGGTGGTGATGGTGGATGTGGTGGTGGTGTTGGATGTGGTGGTGGTGGTGGTGGTGGATGTGGTGGTGGTGGATGTGGCGGTGGTGGATGTGGTGGTGGTGGATGTGGTGGATGTGGCGGTGGTGGATGTGGTGGTGGATGCGGTGGTGGTGGATGCGGTGGTGGTGGTGGATGTGGTGGATGTGGTGGTGGGGAGAGAGTGGGCAGGGCTTCAAGTCCATACTCCAATACAGCACACCTTGCATAGCAGTGCATGGGCTGACCAGGCTCAACCTATTAAATGAAATTAGAAGAGAGAAGTACGTTGGGAGTAGATAACAAAGGAGTAAAGGGAAGAAAAGTCGGGAGAAAGAATGAGTTACGGAGAAGGAGGGCAACATAATGATTCAAAATTAAAAGTACGGAGGATATGGAATGTGGAGGTGACAGCTGGCAGGAACGAGAGGAAAGTGAGAGATGTCTCTTTCTTTATAAATAACTTTTCGAGCTGTGGATAGAAGCATCACAGAATTTGAGTGAACGCGAACGTTGTCTATTTTTTCAGCTCTTAGAGCGTGCACTCTTTCTCGACATTAAAGCCTTGCGGACCCTAGTGAGAGTGACTTGTTTTGAGTTTCGTTCAAAGCCACTTTGCCGCTGTCTGCATTGGCTTCACAGTACATATAGCTCAACTTTAACAACTCTGGCTAGTCCCCCAAAAATATGGCTGGTGTGCTGAAGAGTGAAGAAGGTGACGTTGTTTGTGTGCCAGCAGGAGAGGTCCGCAGTTGTGTGTCTCCTCCCTCATCATCTGGCTCCTGGAGGAGGGTTAGCGGCTCTCGTGATGTCCTCGGGCAAAGGGAGGAGGGTGGGAAGAAGCCGGGGGGAGGGAAGGAAGGGGGAGGAGAGGCGGGATGTATTTTCAAGCTTTAAACAAGGGGCGGAGCGAGGGGGAGGTGTGCTGGGAGAGAGAGTGGGGAGGGGAAGAGCTGCTGGCGGAGCATCCTTGTTATGGGCGATGTGTTGCTGTAAAGTGGATTATAGGCTGATCGACTAAGAGTCGGCAGGCTGGGGAACAGATGCTGCTGGGGAACGGATGAGGGGAGGTGCTGGCGGCTGGGGAGGCAGGGGGCGGAGAGCAAGGGGCGGAGCGGGAAGAGCTGCAGAACAAAATAGTGTGTAACTTTCTTTCTTTACCGAGCAGTTTATGCAATCTCTACAAGTTGCGCTATAAGAATCTGGGAAATTTTCCGCATGTCCAGCTGATGCCTGAATTCCGTGCTGTATGCTAGAGTGCTGGGGGGGGAGGTGGCGGAGCGGGAAGAGCGTCGTGAGGGGAGAGAGAGTGGGGAGAGGGCGGAGCAGGAAGAGCTGCTCTCGGCAGGCTGTGTCAGTGTGGAATGCAGGCGGCTGGGGAGGCAGGGGGCGGAGCGAGGGGGAGGTGTGCTGGGAGAGAGAGTGGGGAGGGGAAGAGCTTCTGGCGGAGCATCCTTGTTATGGGCGCCCTCGGAAACATGCCCCGTTCTGTGAGAGGAATCGGTGTGGAGAGCAGAGGCTTCTGCCAACAGATGGGTAGGAGAGACTGAAAGCTATCGGGCAGGGGCTGTGCTGGAGGCGACTTGCAACCAAAGAAGCCGCACTGTAAGCGGTGATGCATAGGTGTATGACACAAGAGGCAAGCTGCGTCTTGCGCCTCCTTCCGCTCGAGGCAGAACAGACAGTTTCACGGAAGACAAGCAGTAAAGTGGATTATAGGCTGATCGACTAAGAGTCAGCAGGCTGGGGAACAGATGCTGCTGGGGAACGGATGAGGGGAGGTGCTGGCGGCTGGGGAGGCAGGGAGCGGAGAGCAAGGGGCGGAGCGGGAAGAGCTGCAGAACAAAATAGTGTGTAACTTTCTTTCTTTAGCGAGCAGTTTATGCAATCTCTACAAGTTGCGCTATAAGAATCTGGGGAATTTTCCGCATGTCCAGCTGATGCCTGAATTCCGTGCTGTATGCTGGAGGGGGAGGTGTGCTGGGAGAGAGAGTGGGGAGGGGGCAGAGCGGGAGGAGCGTCGTGAGGGGAGAGAGAGTGGGGAGAGGGCGGAGCAGGAAGAGCTGCTCTCGGCAGGCTGGGGAACAGATGCTGCTGGGGAACTGATGAGGGGAGGTGCCCTGAAGAAATGCGACACGGCAGGCAGGGGAGGGGGCGGAGCGGGGGTGTGGGAGGAGTGCGGCTGAGGGAAAAGACATGCAAGGCAGGCGGCTGGGGGCATGTGCACGCGCTTTTAATGTCAATGCGCATGCGCATTGAGCTTGAATTTCACGGGCACTGCAAGGAATCGCCATCGATTCCTTGCAAGTTGGTTAAAGTCTGTTTAAGCCCCCATAGTCTCGCAAGCTCAATGCGCATGCGCATTGACAGGCGAGACCTAAAAAGAAGTACATCCGGGCGTTGCCGGAGCGAGAAGTGTGAATAAGGGTGATAGGCCGCCGCCTCACACTGTACCCCTTAATCACACTTCTTGCACGCGCAACGCCAGGACGCACTTCTTTTTACTCCCGCGGCCGCCATCCAATAGACCAATACCGATACTACTACAGTAGGGCCACCAGTGTCACGCGGCCGCCCCCAAAACAGTACCGCAGTGGCGTAGCAAGGTCAGGTGGTACCCGGTGCGGAAAATTTCTTGTCACCCCTGGTTTGACAAAATGGCAAAAATATGTGTTTAAGACACATATTTTTGCCATTTTGTCACCCCCTTAGTGCCATTTTGTCATCCCCATCAGGGATGACACCCGGAGCGGCCCGCACCCACCACACCCCCTTCCTACGCCACTGCTTTTTGGTTTGGGATGTGTACAGTATTTGCGTTTGACACCTGACAGTACCTAGATTTTGTTTATGTGGGAGGTGTCGAATATAACCCTGATGGACTTTATAACTTTGCCAAAGTACCAATGATTAATTAAGGAAATCATTATGGAAATTTGTATATATGAATTAATTCCCACATCGCTAACTGTTTCTGGTTTTGGCAGTAGATTCAAGAGCATGACAGGAGGCACGCATTCATGTTGTGGCCAGTTGTGCATCTTTTGAGCACTGTGTTGGCCATTCATAAAGTGGTTGCCATTCAAAGACGCACAATTTAAAATGAATACCTGCATTTGTGCCTACAGCAATTTCATGTCAGAATAAATGATGTGTGAATGTAGGAATAACTGAGTTGATTCCCTTATTTTAAGATCACGCAGCCAGAGCTCTGTTTCCCTTCATATGGGCATTTTAACATGCACCAGAAGAAACTTTCAAAACAATTACACATAGACAATTCAGAAATTTGCACAGGATACCATTTGGAAAAGACAGCGTTGCACTAAGGAATGTGTGGTGAGCAAGTGAAGCAAGAACCTTCTTCCAATGCACAGAAGACGTTTATTGGGTAACATCCCTGTGACATCTTAAGGCCAGGCACCACGGGTGCAATTCAATACTATTGCACACCAAACATTCCACATTAAGACATTACAACACATCTCTTCCACAAGTAAAAAAGCTTGACAAATAAGGATAATTGACACATACCCACACAACAACAAACAAACACAAGTACAATGAAGAGAACCAAAAACAACACAAGATAAACAAAGAAGGATAAAAAACTTCGAACTATTAAAATATGAGTTGAGGAGGTACAAGCACATTTTCAACTCTAAAGTCATCCAACCACCCAGATGTTCAACGGCTCTGCATCAAATTGCGGAGCAGTGTCGTAGCTCCAACAGAACTGCGAACACCTGGAGAAGCATCACCCGAAGCACTGGGCATGTTCTCCTCGAGGCTTAAGGGGACTGCAGCATCTCTACTTCCTCTGTCCAGCTGAAAATCTGAATCTTTCATGTGGGACCACTCACTACACTCTCACATAATCCAGATCCTGACGCAACCCTTTCTTCGGGAAGAAGGCAAATCATCTCAGGTTTCATATTTGACCATTGTCCATCGTAACCCAGTTACTACCTAATTTCCTGACCTTGAATGGCCCTCTAAAGTTAAACAAACATTGACCCGAACTCCTGGTTTGAAAATCACCCCATCCAGTCTATCAATATGACGACCCCTTAACATCTTACTGCTGCACCCATCATTGTTCTGTGGTTTAAGGTCTTTAATCCAAGAAGGGACTCATTGTGTTCCAGGGGACGTGATCTCATCCATTCACATGTTGCCTTCCTGGTAACAGAGCTCACAGTGTTGTGGTGAGTCCATAACTTATCTTTGCCTGGTCCCTGTAGTTTCAATTTTGACCTCACTGTCAACTCTATAGTCTCCTTAACTCACCTGATTATCCTCTCAACTGACCATTGCCTTGAGGGTTACGTAGCAAGATACACTTAAAATTAACATCTATGCCCTGAAGGAATTCACACACCTCCTTAGAGGTCAATTGTGTACCATTGTTCGCCACCAAGACAAGGGGAACACCTTCTCAATAGATAACCTCTTCCCATATAGAAATGGTAGATCGAGTTGAAATGTAATGCATGAATACCAGTTCCACCCATCTAAATATGGTAAAGACAGAAACTGTAGAGTAACGCTCTTGTTCTGGCAAAAGATACAAAAGGTTCAATGAAGTCTAGACAGACTTTGTCCCAAGCATGCCAGGTATCATACCCATGCTGATCCTTTAACCTTGCTCCTACGCCTATCTTCAGGCATTTCACTGCTTTCTGACATGCGTCACACTCCAAAACCCACGTTTTCATTCAATCATCAATTCCCAGCCACCAAAATGTTTCTTTTAACCTCTTACATTGTCATTGTCTGTCCCAAATGCCCTTAAGTCAATTAGTTTTTAGTCTAACATCAAACGGGGGCACACATTTGCCTCCCCTCATTATCACATGCTCGCCACACAGTGTTGATTCATCTATTATCTTCACACAGGGATGCACATAAGGTGGAACAACACTTTCTCTCTGTACCATACCCTTAAAATATCTAAACAACTGCCATTAACATCGAGTCCTCGCTCATAGCAGCTATCTATCCAGTCTTCTCTGGACTTCTGCACAGTCATAGCACAGTCATATACAATAACCCCAACCTTACTGTCCTCTAGAGCACAAACTTACTTGAACCATCTGGCAACCACAATAGACAACAACACTATTGTTCCTCCATGGGACGAATTCCACTATGCAGTCATATTCTTGTAGTTTTATTGCTAACTTGGCTAACCTCCCAGAACAATTCTTGGCACCAACTGGCTTGTGATCTTTATGCAAAAAAAAGATACTGCCCCTCCCCCCCACCCCCCGATCCCCCTCCAAAAAAGTTCCAGAAGTGATGAACAGCCAAGCTGAGCCTAGTGGGTTATGATCAATAAAAGAGTAGTTTCTTTCTGCAGTGGATAGGTTGAGTGAAGTAAATGTAGCAGTTTTCTCTCCTCTCCCAAGAACTTAAGAAAGTACTGCCCCAAACCCTACATCACGTATGTCAACTGTGAAACCGTGAGAATAGTCTTCAACCCCGATGGAAAAGGAACCTTAACCTCAGCATTGGAAATGTTCAATTTCACTTCTAAAAAGACTACTTGTTTACCTTACCTATTCAAATCTCTTTCCATTCCTGAGCAATAGCCTCAAGGGCTCAGTTTTGGGTGCAAAATCCTAATCAGATATTGAGTAATATTCTACTAACCCCATGAAGGAACACAGCTTGTCTTTGTCACCCGACACACCTGCATTGGCAGTGGAACTTACCAAGTTAAGTTTTGGTCTGACTCCATCAGCAGTAATATATTTTGTAACCTAGAATATCACCTTTTTTCACTAAGAACCTATAATTATCATTGCAAAGGGTCAATGCAGAGTCCATGATTTTACCCAAAACCTGTTGAAGTGACAGTGCTTCCAAGGACTAGTATGTCACATTGGAAGAATAAAACATTCCTTACTCCGGTCAAAATAGATGACATAAGTCTTTGGGAGACATTGGCTGCTGAGGCCAAACCGAGTGGTAGTCTGGTAAATTGATACACTCTATTACTTGTGATGAATGCAGCCAAGGTTTTTTAAGAAGGATATCCCTTATCTGGAGGTAGGTTGCTACACAGTGTCTTCCCAGTTGTTTGCCTGGGGGTATTGCATGCCATTCATCATCAAATATAATGGTTAACAAAAGAAGCAGGAACCTTCTTCCAATGCACACTGGTAGTTTATTCGGCACCAACCCTGTGGCACACTGAGACCAGGTACTACAGCTGCCAATGGCAAATATGGTTCCAAGGTAAACACACATGTAATCCAGTGACACAGGCTCCTAGAATTGCAGTACACTGTTAAAGCAGATTTATTGATTTGAAAGTAATGTCTATTTATGAGTGTTTAATGTAGCATAATTTGGCTGCAAAACGTATTTGCCTGGTCCTGGTGTGTTTGCACTGACAGCTAAGGTAAACATGACTTTTTAAAGTTGCACTAATACGTTTCCAGCATGCATGCGACCAGCAACAGCATCAGGGGTGGAAGGTGGCCCCGGGTTGAACTCCAGAGGTGGGGTGAAGGCACAACATTAGGCATAATAACACAAAGTGGGCTTCAGCAGGAAGGCATCATTGGTGGGAACGTATTCCTCAGAGCGGCACTTACAGAGCCCTTGGTAGTGGGCTGTTGGGCGCACTCGAGAGAGGGTGTGTGGCGCGGACTGAAACCTGAGGGGAGAGAAACCGACGCTGAAATCTGGTGTATGGACACCCTGCCCGGGAATGGTTGAACCATGAAGAGGCGGTGAACACCAGTCTGGCAGGCCTCAATAGCAGACGGGAATGCTGAGACAATAGGACCCATGATGCCAGCATTAGGCGAATCACAGGTACAGTGATCCATAGCGCTAGATAGAGGGAAGATCCTGCTGTTCGCATCGCAAGTCAACCAGAGACTTTTCTGTCTGCGAGAGGACACTACATTGGGATTGAACTATTGCAGCTCACATATACGAAAGTGCGTGGAACCCAAGATGGGGAAGCCGGACACTAGGCAACCGAGACTGAACTTTGACAAGATAGGCTGCCAAGGGCGCTGATACGGATACAGGCCACCAAGAAAAATCGGAGGATCCTGCGGCGGCGCAGTTGCCGGCCGACGACGTACGGGAAATGTTCAAGGACTTAAAAACCAGCCTTCAGGGCATTGACACCAAGATGGACTCCTTGGCCGAGGATGGACAGAATCACACAGAGAATGGATAAGCAGGAGGGCTGAGTTAGTGTATTGGAAATGGAAACAGAGGAGGGTCACTCAGAGTTGGACAAGAAACTACGGAACATGGATGGCATCCTCTATGCAATACAGCAAAAGAATGAGGATTTGGAAGCCCGGTCGCGATGCAATAACGTTCGTATTACAGGAATTGCGGAAACTTCAGATATTCCCAACATGGAGAAGTACATAGAGACAATGATGACCGACCTTTTTGGACAGGACCTGTCAGCCATGTTTCTCATTGAAAGAGCTCATCGCACGCTGGGACCCCGTTTGAAACCAGGAGCACCGGCTCGGCCCATCCTGGCACGAGTGCTGAATTACAGGGACTGGGACACAATACTACGGCTCGCGAGGGAAAGAGGGGAAATACAATACAAAGGAAACAATATAGTGTTTTACCCAGCTTTTACTCTTCAGGTCCAAGCTGCTCGGAGAGAATTCCTATCGGCCAAGAAAATATTTCAACAACTGGGCACTAAATATTCCCTGATATACCCCTCTAAATTGAGAATCCAGGGGCCTGGGAAGCCCACATTTTTCATGGACGCGAAGACAGCGCTCGCATATGCGAAGCAGATGGTGAAGGACCACAAGCAAAGGGCTGTCTCGAGCACCTCACAGGCCGTAAATAATCTCAGCAACAATGACTGATCGAGAGGGGCCCGAATGCCGGTCGTATTTGCCTGGTCTTGGTGTGTTTGCACTGACAGCTAAAGTAAACATGACTTTAAAAAGTTGCACTAATACGTTTCCAGCATGCATGCGACCAGCAACAGCATCAGGGATGGAAGGTGGCCTTGCGTTGAGCTCCAGAGTTGGGGTGAAGGCACAACATTAGGGACAATAACACAAAGTGGGTTTCAGCGGGAAGGCATCATTGGTGGGAACGTATTCCTCAGAGCGGCACTTACAGAGCCCTTGGTAGTGGGCTGTCGGGCGCACTCGAGAGTGGGTGTGTGGTGCGGACTGAAACCCGAGGGGAGAGAAACCGACGCTGAAATCTGGTATATGGACACCCTACCCAGGAATGGTTGCACCCTGAAGAGGCGGTGAACACCAGTCTGGCAGGCCTCAATAGCGGACGGGAATGCTGAGACAATAGGACCCATGATGCCAGCGTTAGGAGAATCACAGGAACAGTGATCCATAGCGCTAGATAGAGGGAAGATCCTGCTGCTCGCATTGCAAGTCACCCAGAGACTTTTCTGTCTGCGAGTGGACACTACATTGGGATTGAACTATTGCAGCTCAGATATACGAAAGTGCGTGGAACCCAAGATGGGGAAGCCGGACACTAGGCAACTGAGACTGAACTTTGACAAGAAGGCTGCCAAGGGCGCTGATACGGATACAGGCCACCAAGAAAAATCGGAGGATCCTGCAGCGGCGCAGTTGCCGGCCAAGAATGTACGGGTAATGTTCAAGGACTTAAAAACCAGCCTTCAGGGCATTGACACCAAGATGGACTCCCTGGCCGAGAGGATGGACAGAATCACACAGAGAATGGATAAGCAGGAGGGCTGAGTTAGTGTATTGGAAACGGAAACAGAGGAGGGTCACACAGAGTTGAACAAGAAACTACGAAACATGGATTGCATCCTCTATGCAATACAGCAAAAGAACGAGGATTTGGAAGCCTGGTCATGACGCAATAACATTCGTATTACAGGAATTGGGGAAACGTCAGATGTACATAGAGACAATGATGACCGACCTTTTTGGACAGGACCTGTCAGCCATGTTTCTCATTGAAAGAGCTCATCGCATGCTGGGACCTCGTCCGAAAACCAGGAGCATCGGCTTGGCCCCGTCCTGGCACGAGTGCTGAATTACAGGGACCGGGACATAATACTACGGCTCGCGAGGGAAAGAGGGAAATACAATACAAAGGAAACAATATAGCGTTTTACCCAGATTTTACTCTTCAGGTCCAGGCTGCTCGGAGAGAATTCCTACCGGCCAAGAAAATCTTTCAACAACTGGGCTCTAAATATTCCCTAAAATACCCCGCTAAATTGAGAATCGAGGGGCCTGGAAAGCCCACATTTTTCACGGACGCGAACAAAGCGTTCGCATATGCGAAGCAGATGGCGAAGGACCATAAGCAAAGGGCTGTCTCGAGAGCCTCACAGGCCGTAAATAATCTCAGCAGCAATGACTGATCGAGCGGGGCCCGAATGCCGGTCGTACAGATAAGTATTGTGTTCTGGATATTGGGACACTAGACTATGTCTCGTCTGGGAGGTCATTTATGTGTTGGAATTAGTTAGATTCGCAGGGGACTTATTCTTTTATGTTAAAACGCCTGTATAGTCGTATACGGATTGTGGTACGTGAAATGCTAGTTTAACCCTTACTATGCTGATGACGGAACTGCTCCGTCATCAGCTGCGGTGGCGCTGTGCTGATGACGGAGCGGTTCCGTCAGGGCCCGGCCGCCGCGCCTGCGCGGCGCTGATTTCGCGCCTGTGCGGCGCTGATTTCGCGCCTGCGCGGCGTGTTCTATTGAGCGGGGGGGGCCATGACGGAACCGCTCCGTCATGAGCACAGCCCAACCGCGGCTGATGACGGAGCGGTTCCGTCACCAGCATGCGGCCGCCGCGCGGCCGCCCCGCCCCCTTAGCGCTGCGGCGGAATAGCCGCCACAGCGATGCGCTTAATTATGGGATCGGGGAGGGGGCGTTGCATACCCGGCCACCCTGTCACAAGCACAAGGGAGTGTTGCCAGTGAACCCATGTACCCCACTGGGATGATTCCCGTGTGTTCACGGCTGTGGACCATATGTTTACAGTTATGGGGACTAGGGTGGGTAATTCATTAACCTGTTTGAGGGGGTGGTGTGGGTGGAGGGGGGATGGGAAATGTTTATTACTTGTTGGTCTTGCCATAATATATGCCATTGCTTGTTGGGAGAACCTATTTAGTGCACATAAGCTCTTTCCTCGGGTGTGGGCCACCACGCAGATTGGATACGCTGATTGCCTATTCAATGTTGTATCTACTGGCACGCGCTACGACCTATGACCTGCACAGGGCTCTCTACCCAGTGGCACACCACATACACTCTACATGACAACGCTTAAATGTGAATCTTGGAATGTTAGAGGCCTGAACGACCATCGTAAGGTTAGGCTGGGGCACTCTTATCTACTGCGGCATGCGATAGACATCTGTTTGCTGCAGGGAACCCATTTAACGGCCGCCATTGCCGCCATACTAAAACATACAAGGTGGGGTGTGGTGTTGGAGGCTGGGTATTCAAACTATTCCAGAGGAGTGGTGATCCTCATTCGTAAGGGGCTGCAATGGAAAACGCATCAGCAATTTCTTGACAGAGAGGGGATGTGTATTCTAGTGCACGGCACGCTTTTTGACACCCCTCTGGTGATAGTCAATGTGTATGGTCCGAACGTGGATGATCCCGCCTTCTTTTGGAACATAGGGCAGAAAATCCGGGCATTGGGGGATGTAGCGATTATGTGGGGAGGAGATTTTAATGTTGTTCTATCGCCTTCGCTGGATAGGCATGGGGTGCCACGGGAACATCATCCACAAGCGGCCGAAGCACTGTTTGGAGTCATGGAGGATCTCAACCTCATAGACTCGTGGAGGTCGTTACACCCTACAGTGAGGGAGGGCACATGCATGGTCCAGACTGGACTATTGGCTAGTTACCAAAGATGCACATGCCTGGGTGATGCCTGGGTGAACGACGCCACACACTGCTCTCGCACGTTATCTGATCACACGCCTGCCCTGTTGACACTGCTTGTACCACCTCCATATCGCCAACCTTTTAGTTGGCGTTTCCCATCAGGGGCTTTAAGGGATCACGTCTTCCGAGAGGAACTAAGAGTAAAAATAATTGACTACTTTGCATTCAATGAGGGGACAGTTGACTCGCCCTGAGTGTTGTGGGAGGCGTTTAAAGTTGTTACTAGAGGACTTTGCATGGCACTTAAAACAGGGGTACGCAATACACTTTACAGGCTAGAGAGCGAAATAGGTGAGCTGGAGCGCTCAATTCAACAATCCCCGCAGCCTGCTGCTCTAGCCCAGCTAAGGTAAAAAATTACAGACTACCAGTCGGAGGCGGAACGGAAAACGGCTTATATGAATAAATATGCACAAGCCAGGAGGTACGGCGAGGGGGACAGAGCTGGGAAAACTCCAGCAGGCCTGCTTGAATCCCCGAGGGGAACCAATTACATTACGGAACTGCAGGCAGAGAGTGAAGAGACGGTCAGGACACCGAGTGACATTCTCCACATGATGACTTCCTTTTATAAACACCTGTACACTTCCCAAACACTCCCCCCGAAGCAGTTATTGAAGACTACCTGGACACGTTGGCGTGGTTTAATCGGGGTGCGCGGGAGTATATGGACTTACCAATAATGGTAGAGGATGTGCAACAGGTGATAAGTGGCATGCCAGCGGATAAATCTCCGGGTTCCGACGGGCTGACAGCGGCATTTTTTTATAAAGAATGCGCTGACGTACTTGCGCCGCACTTATTGCAGGTCTTTCTGGAGGCGATGGAAACGGGTATTTTACCCCCTACCATTAGAGAAGCCACAATAATCACATTACTCAAACCTGACAAAGACCCAGTTAGGCCAGACTCATATAGGCCACTGTCATTAATCAATCTGGACGTCAAGATCTATGCAAAGTTACTCGCTAACAGACTACAACCGATGCTGCCACAGATTGAGTTGCCAGATCAGTCTGGATTCATCCCAGCCCGCTCGACGGCGCATAATCTGCGTACTATATTTGGACTGCTGCACTACTTGGCCCCCCACATTCAGGCAGCGGCTGCTTTACTGGACGCTACGAAAGCGTTCAACTCTCTGAGTGGAAATAAAGTTTCACGCTTCTACCCCATCTGGGACTAAGTCCAGGGTTGGTGAAGCAGATCCAATTGATTTACAACACTCCGATGGTGAGAGTAAGGGTGAATGGACAGGTATCCGATCCGTTTGCTGTAACGAGGGGAACGCGGCAAGGCTGCCCGCTGTCTCCGCTCTTGTTCGCAATAGCCACTGAACCATTGGCAGCTAGACTTCACCAGCACTACACTCAGCGGAGTATAGGGTTCACGACTAGGGGCCTATTGATTTCTATGTACGCAGATGATATGGCAATCTATCTTGTGAACCCCAGGGAGAACTTTGATATAATTATGAGGGAATTGGTGAGATTCGGAGGGCTCACAGGGATTCAAATTAATTGGGTGAAATCCGTAATGCTTCCACTCACTGATGACACCATCCCATGTCCCATGGAATTTCCCATTCAATAGGCGGAGGGTGAAACACGATACCTCGGCATTTGGATTAGTAGATCCATGCAAGAAATATGGTTGGCTAACTACGGGAGAGTGATGGATTGGATCGACAGTAGGGTTCAGCATTGGAAACTGCTCCCGTTGTCCCTGACGGGCCGTATAGCTATGGTAATACTCCCTAAACTCCTTTATTTATTTGTGAATATTCCAATGCCACTGAACAAGCATTTTTTTAGACGCCTCCGTACTAGCATAATTGAGTTGGTGAGCCTCAGGTATCCTGGGACCGGTTGACATTTTCCTTCGCTCAAGGTGGACTGGGAGCTCCAGACTTTGAACTTTATGCATACAGTGCACAGGCGCAGTACTTACACATTTGGCATCATCCTACACCTCATCAGCCCCATGTGGCAATAGAAATTGTCAGAGTTGCGCCTAGCCCGCTTAACACGGCTGTATATCACCCTTACAAGAGGCCCCATATGCAAATCAACACTGTGGAAGCAACACGGTGGGCGTGGAGGGGCATAGCTAGGAGGGCAGGTCACAGTGAATTATTTGCACCTTCGATGCCACTGGGGGGCAATCCACTATTGGCACCCTTGACGGACCGGGCAACCACACTGAGAGCGAAGGCGCGTGAGCTGACGATCTATTCCCGGCTGATACGTTCCTAACCCTTCCGCAGTTGTGGAAACAGACACCCACAGCATCAGATATGCTGCTATACTATCAAATTAGTGCCGCAAGTGGGGCTAGATACGCCTCTTTTCCCCAAGCCCCCCCACTCTGGTGGCACTGGAAACTGTACTGTCATATCCGTCTCCCCGTAAACTGATAACCCGCATTTATAGTACAACTCAAGATGCATCCCCCATTATATCTAGCGCGTCTAAGGCGCACTGGGAGGGTGACATCGGAAGTGAAATAACTGACAAGCAGTGGCAATTCTGCTGCACACAGCTAGAATACCTCTCGCCGAATTACAGGTTTCGGCTCATACATTTCAATTTCTTGCACAGAACGTACCGAACACCGATGCAAATGCACTTCATGGGCCTGCAGCCTGATACGAGGTGCTGGAGGTGTGGGGCACAAGACGCAACATTCATACATCTGGCATGGCATTGCAGGGTGATAGCCCAATATTGGGTCAAAGTAATGGGACACAAAGGAGATATTGTAGGAATACAGTTGAATCTGACCCCTTATTAGCTCTACTGGGCTTTATTTTGGAAATTCCAAAGAGATCCCGCAGGCTAACTGCTATGCTACTGTTGCTGGCAAAGCATCAAGTAGCCCTGCATTGGAAGAAAAAGACCCCACCCATGATAGCGAGTTAGATACATGCAGCAACGTACTGCAGGGATCAATTAACAAACTATTGGGAATTGTTGCCCCCAGGTCTGGGCCAATGGACATATGGGGACCGTTGGGGAGCTGGTTGGAAATGGGAGGAGCGGAACTCCAGGACGCCACGTAAAAGTGAGCCGCAGGCACGGGTGGTGAGAGTGACAATGACGCCACGAAAAGGATTGGGCATGGTTGCCAAGTAGAAGCAAGGAACAGAGAGATCACTGAATTCCACAGGGGCGGGGGCAGTGTGCATATATACGAATAAAAAAGGTTCCGCATAGGATTGCTCACAGTTCTGTATGTATAACCGAGCAATGGCAGGGAGGGTGGGGGGGGTTTGTTGAAGGTTTTTCGAGTTACACTAAGTTATGCAACAAGAAAACGGACTAACCAACGTGACTTTAATTGTATGAAGAAATACGATAATGTATTGAAATATTGAGTTGCCGCCGAGCCCCAGGGATATCGGCTAGCTGGCTGTGTTTAACGCACTGAAAATGTACGAAACATGCCACAGGCCTCCGGGTTGTAGGGCTACGGCTGTGTAAACTTTATATGTAACAATAAAGAAAAAAAAGTTTTAAAAAAGACTTACTCTTGGACAAGAGAACAGGACAATTAGAGACAGGGGAGATGGCAAGAGAACATGGTTAAGACCATAGGAGTTTCCCATTAATAGGTAATGAGGCCATAGAGAAGGAAAAGCCTACTGGAGGACACCTTCATAGACAAAATTATAAAAGTAATATCACATCATGGGATAGCCGCTACGGCCATGCCAAAGGCGGCCTTTCACTATATATATCAAATAATTTAAAAGGCCCAATCTCACGGCTAAGCTTTGAGGAAGACTGGCTACTCGGGTCAAAATTACCTCATGGCGAAAACAGCGCCCACTTTTCCTTTTAAATGTATACATCAATCCAAACACACGTACAAAAAAGGGACACCTGGCACGCCTAACGGAAATTATGTGCGACATAGCTGCGGAACATCCCAACTCAGATTGCATTGCCACGGGGGATTTTAATACCAATCTATTTCAGGGGGAACTAGCAGACATCAACGGGCCCTTCTTATTCCCCATCACTGAGGCCGCGACACAAACCAAACCAACTAACCTAGCCCACTGTGGTCTGGGTGAGATCTGTGTGACGAAACTTTACAGCGTCGGCTACCTGGTAATGAATGGTAGGTCGGCGGGGGATACTCCCTCGAACTGGTCCTGGACAAATGGTAGCAAACACTCCTATCTGGACTATACCATTTGCAACGCTGATCTGCTTCACTGTTTGTCCGACTTTCGTATTCACCCACGTCCTGAAAGTGACCACAGGCCTCAGGTCATATCTCTTAACATAAACCCAGTGAAGCACAAACCCGCACCTCCAACGTGTCGGGGAACATATACGGAAAATCTTAAGCGCCTCAAGTGCAGCGAAGACATCAGCCCGTCCATCTTACAGGTATGCATGGAACGTATAAAAAACGGAAACGAACATGATGCCTCCCCCATTGTAACATGGACGACACTGTGCACCCACCTGACTAAATGTTTTCCAGTAGAACAGCAGGCCCAAAGGACAAACCAGCGCTACAAATTTAAACTCTCATTACAGTCAAAGGTACTTAAGAAAGCCAGGAATAACGCCCTGCGGTCACTTGCAAAACACCCTGGGAACAGTGAATGTTTAAATCTTTATAATGCTGCCCAAAAGTCATTCAGGCTGGCGATCATCAAAGACAAACAAATACACGAAAATCAATTTTGGTGCAAATTGGTGTGGGAGAGTAAGAGCAAAAACCCCAAAAAATTCTGGGCCCTAGTTAACCGCACCAACCCGAGTACCTCAAGCTTTGGATCAGCAAATATACAAGAGTCTGAATGGGCATCATACCTCACAGAACATTTCAGGTCCTCAGAACATCTAGGTCCCACAGGAGGTGGCCCGCCAAGAGAGACTGATACTGAGGCCAGCATTAAGTGGAGTGCACCCACTGAGCTGCCAAGTCCTCTTAATATGGGCTTTCAGGTGTCCCAAGACAGAGTAGCGTTGACTATGACTAAAGCAAGATCAGACGGAGCACCAGGCCCAAATGGCCTACCACAGAACCTCTTTAAATCTGATATTCCTTTTTGGTCAGGAACCCTAACAAACCTATTCAACTATGCCCTGAGAACCGCAACTATCCCAGAATCATGGCGGGGTGCAATAATACACCCAATTTATAAATCAGGAACCCGCGCAGCCCCCAACAACTACAGACTCATTGCTCTTTTGGACATTGAGGCTAAGCACTATGCAGGCCTCCTTCTGGAAGACCTAAAGCTATGGGCAAAGGAACACAACCGGATTCCGATGAATCAAACGGGGTTTGCCGCCAATTCAGGGACTATGACAAATCTTCTAGCAGTGTCAACCATTGTCGATAAAGCTCTTTTAACATCTAGGACAGTGCTATGCTGCTTTGTCGATTTTAAAGCAGCATTTGACAGGGTTCCCAGGGCGGCCTTATGGGAAAAACTTAGGAATTGGGGGATTCCTGACAAACTATTGGAGGCAATTATCCAACTTCACTCTCGCACCTGGGTCCGAGTGAAGCTAGGGTCCGGCACGCATCTCTCGCGCAAAATTATGACAACGAGAGGTGTCAAGCAGGGATGCGTGCTGGCCCCCCTGCTCTTTAATCTGTTCATAGCAGACTTGTCGTCGACCCTGGATGAAACCAATAGTCATCCCCCAAAGGTGGGAGGCACGGCACTTAGCAATCTGTTATACGCCGATGATCTTGTTCTTTTCAGTCTTACCAGGGTCGGGCTGCAAAGGCTTCTTGACTCACTGCTTCGTTATACATTGGCGAACCAATTAGAAGTCAATTTAAAGAAAACCCAAGTAGTTCCCTTTGGGAAGAAACGATATGTTGGTGGTGGGTGGTCCTTTAACAACATAAGCCTCGTGATAGGTCAATCGTATAAATATCTTGCCGTCCACCTGGATTCAAGGGGCAACCTTATAAAACAGCGCCATGAGTTAGCAATTAAAGCCACGACTCTTGCAGTATCTCTAACTAAGCTTTCGAAAAATCTCTCAGGTCCAACTTTTTCGCCACTCTTGGAAGTCCTGAGAGCGAAAATCGGCCCCACCCTATCATACGGGATAGAGACATTCAAGGGCAAACTGAATACGGCCCTAAACCAACATACCACCAAAATCTATAAAAAGGTCCTCCAGTTGCCAACCTCTGCATCTGCCGCACAGATAAGATTGGAGATGGGGCTACCAAACTATGAGGTTTCCCATATTGGTGTATACCTTAACCTGTGTCACAAGCTGAGACAGGCTGACCCAGACTCACTAGAATCCTTAGTCTGGCTAGAAATCTCCCAGAAAAACCCAGGAGGAATGTTTGGTCGCCTCTTCAAGGACTATATCCAACAAATGTCAGCAGGAGACCTATAGGCTCTTAACCCTAGTCAGACAGCGTTTAAAACTGCTATCAAAAAATGTGTAAGAATGAGATCACTCGTTACAGACAAAGGACTCTTTTCAAAACGGAGCCATTCTTGGGCCCTTGTAAACTCCTATAGTCGGCTAGTTCCTGCCGCTTATCTCTCCTGCACATACCCACTGTTTCTAAAACGTAGCTTTATAGCCATTAGAATGGGTGACTGGCGGTTCCTGCAAGACTTACCCCCCTGGAGACGCACGGCGGAAGATCTAACATGCAGAGGGTGCGGTACAACAGCCAAAACACTGTTACACGTGGTTTGCCTTTGCCCAGCCTTCAACTCCCAACGCAGGTGCAAACTAAAAGCAGAATGGAACAGGCTGGGCGCTCGAACCTGCAGGCAAGCCATTATTGTGGCCTTGAACCCTGAAAACACTGACTTAAATATAAGACTAACAAGGTTCATTCGGCAAGCATATTGCAATTTTAAGTTAAAGAAGTCCTGTTAAATCCTCCCTCTTATTTTCTTTCTCTTTTACCACTTAACGATCGTTATGATACACGCCAAATTTCTAGAGGGATGAATTGAAAAGAATACGAGCAGTACCCCTAGGAAATTTGGGTCGTCTTTTAAATGTATGATATACAAGTCAGTGAGAGTAAAGAAAAAGGAGTGAAGTTCCTTGTATATCAGGTTTTAACTTTGGTATTATATTATTATTTATTTTTATTTTATTTTATTTTTTCTTGGTTTTTATCTTTCTTTTATTATTCTCACTACGGCTGACTTACCGACTGTTTTGCTGTCTTCATTTTTAACAAGTTGCACATGAAGTTAATAATGTAACCCTCTTTTAAAGATATCTATGTTATATCTAAATAAAGAATTTTCTACTACATCATGTAGCACCCGCAGCAAGTGCCACAGCCCAGACACCAACAAAGGACAAATGTCTTCCCATAGCCTTTTCTGAGGCAAGTGCACCCCCAAGCTACACTGAGACAATTGTCACACCCATTACCCCGATTACCATTACTGTTACTCTAAACATGTCCCAAATCTTGACTCACATAAGAGTTCCTTCCAACACAATAATCACTAGCATGCTCCAAGCTCACTGTAGGAGGCTGGCTTGAAATGTGAAGCACCTTGCACTAATCCAGACAACCCTTATGGTGATTTTAGTGGTCTTAGACAACCATATAAACCTCTTTAAGTGGAAGCTGTGGAGAGCAGCCTTCAGGCTTAAACCAGGAGTGTTAAGCACCTTGTTTTACCAGAATTAACCATATAGTGTGGGTTAAGCAAAAAAAGAACCACACAGTGTAGTTATAGTAAATTGTTAGATTTATTATACACACTCACTAACACATTGGTATATCTCCTACCCGGGATATATCAACACAATACACACAATATTTCAAATGTAAATCATGTAATTAAGCACAAATACACAGTGGTTTCCAGGGGGAGACCAAACCAAATACTGAAGAAGTGGAATGTGTACTGCGAACAAAGTCGGGACTTGGACCAGAACGCTCAGAAGAGCTGGGAACGCAAGGAACCACCCAAGGTAAGGACCCAGGAACCCCACATAGTCTGTGTGCAGAGTGGAAACACAGCTGTGTGCTCAATGCAAGTCAAGGGAAAGTCGTGGTTGCTGTTTTCAAGAAGGATCCTTCCCGGGGTACCCTGAAAAAACCCTGTGGAAGATGGAAGGTTGGAAAGTCACCCCAACCATGGATACCCCAGGAACCAGGAACCTACAACAGGGAAACCAGGTGCATAGGTGTGAAGTGATGTCAGAAACCGGTGTACAACACAATGGAGGACTTCAGAAAAGATGCCGCTGGCAAAGAAGGTGAAGCAGTCCATAGAATCCAAGGATGGACTCTTTTTTGTTTTTTTTTATTTTATTTTTTATTTTGTAATTCAATAGGAGGCAAACAAAAAAAACAAAAAAACATTAGGTTTAAGGGAACACAAAATTGCATCATATAAATACATAAACAGATTATGTAAATCAATAAATAAGTTTAAGAAGAAGGACAGTCGGATAAGACAATGAAAAAAATAAGACACTATGGGGCTCATTAGGATGGCGGGCGGACTTTGTCCGCCCACCACCCTAACGGAGAACGGGACCGCCCGCCATAAGGGCGGGGGTCCCATAGGGGGAATTAGGATGTGCCCGTCACTGTGGCGGGCAAGTCCTCCATGTTTTGCATTGTGGCGGGCGGTGCACTCTGCACCGCCCGCCACAATGCAAAACAATAGTGAACGCATTTGCATGTGCAAAGCGGCAGGCACCGCGCGGTGCCTGCCGCTTTGCATATGCAAATTTGGGGGGGTACCATAGGTACCCCCACTGTCCTCCCCCTACACCAGCAACACACACCGCCTGCCTTTCCGTGGCGGCATTGCCGCCGCAGAAAGGCACCTCTCAGTGGCCATTGTAATATGGCTGGCGGTGTCCATTGGACACCGCCACCATATTATTCCATAACCGCCGCAGTCGCCTTGCGACTGCGGCGGTAAAGCGGCGGACGGTCTTTCCGTCCGCCGCGCTCCCCCCGCCATCCTAATACGGCGGGGGGGAATCCGGGCATAGGTGTAGGGCGGATTGCCACCGCCAGGCCGGCGGAGGCTACTGCCAGCCTGGCGGAGGCAATCCACCCAACATCATAATGGGCCCCTATATCTCAGTGTAAGAGCCAGTCCTCAAAAGGGGCCCAATTCTTAGATGCGATTATACGTCTTCTCATCCCCCTCAGCAAATAAACAGAAGATTCTAATTTATACCATGCAAGCATCCTAGCTTTCCAATGACTAAAAGTAGGAGCCTCAGGGCTTAACCACTGTGATGTTATACATAGTCTGATCATAGCCATTACAATAAACAAAAATGAACAGGTATATCTTGTTCTTTCGATACCACTTGAATATTCATATCCAGTAATAATGAACTCTGATGTTAACTGGACCTGAATCTTAAGTACTTGATTGAGAAAAACCTCAATTTCATTCAAAAATATATTCAGATCCGGACATGCATAAAACATATGAATTGCTTCTGCAGCAAATAATTTACATCTAGAGCAGGAGTCGCCCCTAGATCCTCTAGCACGGCGGTACTCAAAGTACGGCCCGCGGGCCATTTGCGGCCTGCCAGACCTCTCCTTGCGGCCCCCCATGGAAAACAACAACAGTCATGGACTTGGCCCATTAATGCTGTTGTGATTCCTCGGGGGCCGCATTTGCCGAGAAAAGGGCATGAGCAGACAATCAGTGTCTTGCATGCTGACCTGCGGCCCCCCGCCCTCACCTGCCACTGTGCGTCGCGGCAGGGGATGGTTTGAAAAGAAAGCACGCCTCGCCCACCTACCGTGGCAACAATTGCCTGCCGCATCTCCTCGCCTCAGGAAGAAATAAGTGTATGTCATTTCCATTAGTGTTATTGCTGGCCCCCATTTTTTTGGTTCTCTGTTTTAGACCTTGTTAATGAATCACATTACGTTGCGTTACAACCCGCGATTCAAGGAATACAAGCCAATGTTTATATGTTGAAAAGTGACTAATTTTTCAAAGAGTTGCAAATTATCTGCCAAGCCTAACATTTCAAACAAGCCTGTTTTAAATGTACTTCATTATAAGGATGTAAATTGCACGCACGCTCTGGCGGTGTGTGGAGAAGGTGAAAGGAGAAACAATATTTGACACAAAAGAATGAGGGAGAGGAGGGAAAATGAAGACGGACAAATAAAGAACAGGGAAAGAGACAAGCAGTGGACGAAGTGCTAAGAGAAGTAGAAAGGGAGAGAGAAATTGGAGTATGAGAGTGAAAGAGCAGGTAACCCATGACGGGTGTATGGGCTGCCTGGCAACTCAAAATATTTTTAGAAAGTTTTATCGCTGCCCCTTCAAACCTCAAGCTATTTATTAACCGCATAAAACTGTGTTGTTAAAGCATAATTTACCCATGCCGGTGTCCAAAATTCAGCCCCTACGTCACCACCACCCGTTCACCATCAAGAAAACCAGTAAAACAAGCCTGAGTCATTCAGTCCCATTCAATGCAGATTTTTAAGAAGCACAACGTTGAAAGTTCACCACTTGCCACTGGCTAATGGTTTAAATTCTGGTGGACACCACACATCTATTATTCAGTACCAAGGTGCCCCAAAAACTTTTAGTCAAAGGGTGACAGACAGAGGGAGGTAGGAGGGTGACAGACAGAGGGAGGAGGGAGGTAGGAGGGTTGCAGACAGAGGGAGGAGGGAGGTAGGAGGGTTGCAGACAGAGGGAGGATGGTGACAGACAGAGGGAGGGAGGAGGGTGACAGACAGAGGGATGGAGGAGGGGGGCGACAGAGGGAGGAGGGCGACACTGTGAGGAGGGCAACAGAGTGAGGGAGACCGAGAGGGAGAGGGAAGGAGAGAGAGAGTAGGAGAGAGAGAGCGAGAAGGAAGGAGAGAGATGGAGACAGAGGGAGAGAGAGAGGGAGACGGAGGGAGAGGGAAGGAGAGAGAGAGAGAGAGAGAGAGAGATAGAGATAGAGAGAGAGAGAGAGAGAGAGAGAGAGGGAGACAGAGGGAGAGGGAAGGAAAGAGAGAGAGGGAGAGGGAGAGAGAGGGAAGGAGAGAGAGAGACAGAGGGAGACAGAGGGAGAGGGAAGGGGAGAGAGAGGGGGAGAGGGAAGGAGAGAGAGAGAGGGAGACAGAGGGAGAGGAAAGGAGAGAGAGAGAGGGAGAGGGAGAGAGAGGGAAGGAGAGAGAGAGACAGAGGGAGACAGAGGGAGAGGGAAGGAGAGAGAGAGAGAGAGAGAGAGAGACAGAGAGAGACAGAGGGAGAGGGAAGGAGAGAGAGAGAGAGAGAGAGAGAGACAGAGAGAGGGAGTGAGACAGTCTGATTGAGACAGAGGGAGAGATAGGGAGAGATGGAGGGAGAGGGAGAGGGAGAGAGAGATGTGTGTATGCCGGGTCTGGTGGTTCAGTGGATGAAGGCGTCCGCTGCAGGGACTTGTGTTCAACCTCATGGTCACAATTTTTTGGTGCTCTAGCCCCGCCCCCTCCCCCACTGACCCCGCCCCCACCGGTGCGGCCCTCGGACACAAACCACACTGTAAATTTGGCCCCCGAGAGAAAGTTTGTGAGTACCCATGCTCTAGCACCACCCCAGCTCGCAATCTTGGAAGGGGTACAATAAAGATCAAACAAAGCCATATAACTTTGAGTTCTTAGAGTGCCAGAGATTAAAACAGATCTGGCTAATTCAAGTGGAAATGTAAGATCTATTATTGGAACATCAAATTTAGCAGCTAGTTTGATATTCTGAGCCTCAAAGTCATCCGGAAGTTCGGATAGCATATATTGATAAAGAACACCTATGCTAGATTGTTTCTTAATCAATTCTACAAGGGGAATCTTGACAAACATATTATTATTTTGAGAAAGTTGTTTATCCAAATAACTTCTGACTTGCAAATATTTGAAGAAATGATTGGAATGGAGCTGAAATTTCTCCTTGAGAAAGGAGAAAGAAGCCATTTGCCCATCTTGGGCAAGGTCACCGATTTCCTTCAGGCCTAACAACCTCCATTTAAGCATTATGCCATCCTAAAAAATTAATGGTGACAAACCAGAGGTACTAAGTGGGGTATAGTAATTAAGCTTGGAAATAGCGAAGCGACGACAAATTTTATGCCAGATGGAAAACAAGGTCCAGCAAGTCTTAAATTTAATTTCCTTCAAATAGCTTGGTTCTAAAACTCGCATTAAAACCCCCTTAGCAGCATCACCAAGTACAATATCATTGACAGAGGGAGAGCAACTGAAAGGTATATTAGCTTGATCGCCCACCAACGGCGAGCCAAAGTGTTGAATCATAGCTGCCCAATAATAATACAACAAACTGGGAACGGACCAACCACCTCGATCACGAGGTAGGTGAGTCCACTTGGCAGCTCTTCTTGCCCGACGATATCCCCATAGGAACCGTTGGCATATTCTTTCAGCTCTGGCCAGGGTTACCTGGGGAATCAAAAGAGGAATAGACCTGAAAAGGTATAAAAATTTGGGTAAAACAATCATCTTCAAAATATTACAGCGCCCGTGAAGAGATAGGTGTAAGTGGTCCAATCTCTCAAGTTTGGTATGGAGGGAGTCAATTACGGGAAGATAGTTCAAGTCAGGGATCTGGTCCACTTCTGGAGAGATCTGTACCCCTAGGTACGTAGCCACACTAACAGCTGAAGAGAATGAAGGAGACACACCAGCGGATTGAATCACTTGAGTCTTTGTGATGTTAAGCTTATAGCTAGATATGGCACCAAATTGCCCAGCCAAAGACTCTAGGGCGGAAAAGGAGGAATCAATATCATCCGTTAAGATAACGATGTCATCGGCATATGCCAATGCTTTACAATCCATCCCAGGATGGACTCTTGAAGAGGAGTACCTGCAGGCAAAGGGGGCAGAGTCTATGCCACTCAGAAGTGACCAGGAGGCACAGAAGACCAATAACCACTGATGACTAAAGATGCAGGAGTGATGACGGTGACGTTGTTGCTGCAGCTGTGAGGGCCAGATGACGCTGTAGAAGAGCCATTGAGGGAGCTGTCCTACGTTGAAAGTCATAACCAGGGAATCAGTGTCCATTGGGAGCACCAACAAGCCTTGGCAGCAGCAACAGATGTGATAAACGAAAAAGGGACTCACCAAGTGCAGGAGAGACAGAGCAGGCCCCGAGCAAGCAAGGGAGCCCACTGAAGCCAAAAAAGACCTCAAGAGGACCCACAGGCCAAAGGCACAGGAGACGCAACAGGACCTCGAGCAGCTCACCAAAGATGCAGGCCCCGGTGCACAGGATGTGGGGAGGACAAAGTTCTTGGCAAGAAGAGATGCTGGAGGCTGGAACTTCTTGTAGCCCGAAGGTTTCTGGAGAACAGAGTCAACAAGCCTTGGCAACGATTAGTCAATGGGGAGCACAAGGGTTCAGTTCCAGCAGTTCCAGCAGTTCCAACGAGGGATACTGGCCTCAAACTTCCTGAATGGACAGATTAGGCCTCAAGCAAGATACAGAATCACCACCTGTGTTGCTGAGCCTTTCGGAGTCCATGTGACATTAGAGTAGCCGACCGGTCAGCTTCGTTGCGATGCCTACAGATGCAGAGGAGTGACTCCTTCATTTCAAGGGAGATTACTTTGGGAGTCCTTGATGCCCACAGGCCTGGAGAGGAACCTCCATGGAGCAGAGGCACAGAAGACTGGCAGGACGACAAGACCAGGAGCAGCAGGAGTCTTCCTTGATGCAGTCTTGGTTCCAGGCAAATTCCAACGAAGTCCAAGGTGCCCAGACCGTTGAAGTTGAAGTGGTTTGTGGTTGAATCTTGTCTCACGATGACTCTGAAGAGCCACTCACAGGTAAGCCCTTAAGTACCCTAGGGATGAGGGTTGGGACAATTGATGGGTCCCTCCCAGAGGAGCGGCTGGACAGTCCCATGTTCTTTGTCCAGATTTTGCAGCAGAGTGGGAGCCAATGGCTCCCTGACCTTGCTCAAACTGAAGTATAAAATGGAGGGCACCACATGTGCCCTTCAAAGCAGTCTGGTGGCCCCAGCCCAATACACTAAGTCCTGTCTGGGAGGTGGTCACACCTCCCTGTGGCAGGAAACATATTGTTCTGCCTTTCCTTGCTCAAGCTCAGCAGCAGGAGGGCATAAACATGTCAGTAGTCGGCAGAAGCACTAGATTGCTGTTAGACCCTGAATGGCTGGTACCGAGAATACCAAGGGGCACCCTAGGGGAGCCCTCCAGTACATAGAATCCTACATCCAACCTTGGAATCGGTGTTGGGGTAGGATTTGAACATGTTTCATACCAAAAATGACCAGTTTCGGTGCAGCCAATATATAGTTAGACATCTCATATTTGACTTGATGTCCACTATAAGTATTAAATGGCTGATCATGCTTTAAAATCTGGAGACTCGGTTTGTAGAGGGGCCCTGCTCATGCAGGGGCACCCTCACACTTGTAACTAAGCACCCTGCCCTCAGGACTGAAGAGCCTGCCATAGGTGTGACTTATTGGTTTTTAATTGCAGGGACCTCAGATATAAGGAAACGTATACCTGTTGTAAGTGGTGCTAGCACCAACTTGCACAGGCTGCAATGGCAAGCCTCTAGTCACGGTTTGAGTGGTCTATCATGGGTGTCATAATACATGCTGCAGCCCATGTGAGAACCATGGTGTACCTATGCCCTGGGTACCTTAGTACCATATACTAGA